>NC_058080.1:407154980-407468476 GCF_014858855.1 Bufo gargarizans | reverse complement strand
CCCCCCCCCCCCGTTAATAACAGCTCAGGCAAGATGGCTTCCACCCATGATGATGATCAGGTAACAGAATAAAAATCTACTAAAAAACAAAGGCAGATTAGAAAAAGGGATATGTGTTACTTTCTCTTTTAACTAGGCACATTTGCTGTAGAGAGAAAATTAAGAAGAAATATACCACATAATGTATAGTTCTTTAGAAAATGTTTTAGAAAATGGGACATTTGCCTTAGAAATTTAGCTATATCCCATCCAAAAACCCTTTATAGCAGTTGTTATAAATGAGCCCCAATGTTTGACTACCAAAGGTTTTCTTTTATCTATGACTGAGGAAACAATAAAGTAAGCAGTAAATGTAAGGGAACTACCAAGGCAACCATCCGAAACCACAACCAGTAAACTGTAAAACTGTTACCAATCTTCTTTAACCACTCCAGTTATAAGATAATCAATATACTCTATGTACGTAAAAATTGTCCAAATGAAAACTTTAAAGGCTATGTACACTTTTGGGGACTTTTTTTTAAAAATAATTATTGCATTGTTCTCACTTTGAGCTAAACATATATTTTTTAATTGGTCTTTATTTAAAAAAAATGGCATCATTTTTTTCTGTACATAGCTGGAATGCTCTACTAGCACCCTTTGGATTTTCAGTCTTTTCAATCAGACCAGGAGCAGATAGACTCCTTATCTCTGCTCTCTGACCTCCTAAACACTCATTACAGCTCACTTCTTACCTTACTGATAAGAATGTGGCTTAATGTCAACCTCTCAGTAGTTTAGAGACAAGGATTATTAGGCTACTTTCACACTGCTGTTTCAGGGTCCGTCTGTGAGATCTGTTTCAAGGCTCTCACAAGTGGCCCCAAACGGATCAGTTTAGCCCCAATGCATTCTGAATGGATAAGGATCCATTCAGAATGCATCAGTTTGGCTCCGTTATGCCTCTATTCCGCTCATGAGGTGGACACCAAAACGCTTGCAGCGTTTTGGTTTCCACCTGGCGATGCGGAGCCAAATGGATCCGTCCTGACTTACAATGTAAGTCAATGGGGACGGATCCGTTTACATTGACACAATATTGGTAGAAACGGTCCACAACATCAGTAGAAACGGTCCAAAAGATGAACAACTCATTTAAGAATAAACTCATTTTGTTTAGATAAGGTAAATACAGTATATGTATATACCTCACCTAAAACATAGGCACCATCCTTAAAAGAGTTGTTCACAATTGTGGACCTTTTCTACAGACCCCACAGGTCAAAGACTGGCAATGCAGTGACACGTCATTGTTGCATTATGTGACCCAGTGACATGATACGTGACACATCGCCTCTGCGACCAGTCATTGGCTGCAGCAATCACGTGCCTCGGCATCAAACTGAATGTTGATGTGTAGAGACCAGGGGCGTGCAGAGCCAGAGTGGCAGCTATAGAGCAGTTAATTAGGTCTGTATAATTACCATAGCAGGTCTGGCCACACAGTGGGATCTGTAGAAATGGTCCATATAGGTGAACAATTCATGTAAGCAGTTTATTTCTACTATAAAATGGTACATAATGCTTGCTTCATTGTATTAAAAAGTGCAGATTTTTTTTTAGAGATCACAAGCAAATGAAAAAGAAAAAAAAATCAAGTATATTAAATTATTTCTAACAACAGAGTGATTGAAAAGAAAAGCTTTCAATAGTGTCCATGTAGTTATTGTCAATTATGTCAATGACAAGAAAGACAAATGCACATTTTCAGGATAGCTTGGTCAATAGAAATGAGACCTTATAAATCTTATAAATGACTGACTGCAACAGTACATAAAGTCTTCAATAGTCATTAGCAAATAATAGACAAAAATTGAACTGTTCGGAATGGGCAGTCGATGGATAGGATAACACAAGATGGTGGAGCTGCTTAACGAGCTAGAATATATTAATGTAATGGTCTGGTTACTGATCTATTTCATTCATTTTATGATACTTAGGGAAAAATGTTTTGCTGTCAAATCTTGAAAATTATGCTACTTATGTTCAATATATGCAAACAATAATGCCTTACAGGGAATCTATTCATATGATAAGGCTTTCTACAGTAGAGCAATTCTATAATATCAAGCAGCCTCCTAAACTGCCCATTGTGGGCATTATCAAATGCTTGCTAATTTGCCCTTTTAAACCTATGTAAATACTGAATTGGTAGTTGTAATTACGAACACTATCACAGAAGTCAACTACCTAAAATTTAACTTTTAATCAAAAATCAGCTAAAAGATACACATATATGATCCCTCACTTGGGGATTGATAGACAAACAGAAGACATACACAGAAAAAATAGAGCCATGTTAAGGACCAGGTCAAGGAGGGCCAATCTCGTGATATGGTGGGGCCAGACACACATGGGTCACTAAATGTATCCCTGTGATGTCCCTGTGTTATTTTCAGCCCGGAGATGATCCCTGATGGTGGGAACACTCCGTCCCCATGCCTAACCTAATTGTCCTTGGAAAGCCCTAATCTCAGAGAAAGACCCATATGGATGTCCGGGTCCTGAGATATCCGCTATACAAACAAGTAATGTCCTATCGGAGAATCCAGAAAGATATCTGGATGAAAAAACAGAGTCACAACTTATACAGATGCCTACAAAGTGGCGCTCTGAAACAGGGTCTCAACGTGTTTCCCCTCAACTATATGGTTCATCAGGAGACCAGTAACATTATGATAGGTTATGATAAACACACAATGTTTAGAAAATAAGTTGCCTTGTAGATCAAATGGCAACTGGTTTTTCAAAACAGTGACCGCACCAGGACTTAATCCATATAAATGGTCAGACCAACCAAAATAAAGAAAGAACAAAATAACTGGGGCACCTCCATGCGGCACCGCACTGTCTGAATTAAAACAGAACAACTAACATTGCATAGAAGAACCATTGATAATGATAAGGTACTTATCCATTCTAGTCGATCTTCAGCAGGCAGTGAACAGCAGCATGGGGTGCTCCAGGGGGCAAAAAAGATATGGCTCCCTAATTTGCCCTTTTAACACCCATCCAAATGCTCCCTATCATTCTCATATGCCCAAATTGCTATTTTAAAGGGGTTATCTAATGAAAATCAAATATCCAGGGGATAGAGGATAAATATGAGATTTTGGGGAAGTCCAACCCGAGAATGAGGGATCCCCTTTATGAATGAAGCAGCAGTGTACATGTTAGCCCACTACTCTATTCAATCTTATAAGGTTGATATAGACCATGCTCTATCAGTCCCATATAAGAAACTGTAGCAGTGGACATGCATCACTATTAGAGTTGAGCGGACACCTGGATGTTCGGGTTCGAGGGGTTCGGCCGAACTTCACAAAGATGTTCGAGTTTGGGACCCGAACTTGACCCTGAACCCAAATCCCATTGAAGTCAATGGGGACCTGAACTTTTGAGCACTAAAATGATTCTAAAAAGAAAGGGCTAGAAGGCTGCAAATGGCAGCAAAATGTGGTTAATAGCATAGCAAGTGCTCTGCAAATAAATGTGTATAGGGAAATTACTTTAAATAACATAAAATACAAAAAAAAATTAAATAATAATCTTGATCTAGGAAGACAAGGTCCATGTGGAGTAGGAGGTTAAGGAGGCGGTGGATGTGGCGGTGTAGGTGGAAGCGGTGGTGGAGGAGAAAGAGGTAGCCTACACTACTTTTTAGTTTTAAATTTATTTGTATTTTTTTAAATTAGGGTACACCCCAAAACATTGGGAAATATAACCTGTGATAACCCCCTCCAGCAGTGTTAAATAAACGTTCAGACAATACACTGGCTGCAGGGCAAGCCAGCACCTGCAAGGCGTAAAGGGCAAGCTCAGGCCATGTGCCCAATTTGGAGACCCAGAAGTTGAAGGGGGCAGACCAGTCATTCAGTACGTATAGGCGTGTGTACACATACTGCCCCACCATGTTGCACGTCCCTGTGATGTTCACAATACAATTGGATTTCTTCTCTATCAACTTTCAATGTTATTTTCTGCACCTATCATGTTGATCACGGTTAGCGGCGAATCAGGGTTCCACACCAGAGAGGGAGCGTGAGAAAGGGATACTACATCCAAGGGAGGTCAATGGATGAAAGTCAATATGATCGAGCGGAAATGTGGGGCAAAGTATTGAAGCAGAAGCTTCTACGTTAAGGAGGGGGCGCACGGCAATTACCCACTTCCGACTTGGGGAGGTAGTGACGATAAATAACAATACAGGAATCTTAAGATGCCCTGTTATTGGAATGATTATAAAAAAATTATAGGGAATGTCACTGGGGTATTTAGGATTTTGAAACGTTAGACAGGAGAGGCCCTGCTGCCGCTTTGTTGACTCTAAATTACTTCTGCATGATTGCACGTCACCGTGACATCCACAATCAATTTGGATATCTTCTCTATCAACTTTCAATGTTTTTTTTCTGAGCCTACCATGTTGATCGCGGTTATCGGCGAATCAGGGTTCCACGCCAGAGAGAGGGAGCGTGAGAAAGAGAGACGACATCCAAGGGAGGTTAATTTTTTTAGATGAAATATAATCGAGTGGAAAAGTGGGACAAATTATTGAAGTGCAAATGTGGGACAAGTTGTTAAAGTTTAAGCATTGAATGAAAGGAGGGGGGCGCATCAATTAAATAAGCATTTTAGAAATGTAATACCCTGTCACCTATGCAGAGCAGAGGTTTGTATATGGCAAAGTTGGTAAACTGTCACCTTGTAACAGACGATTTTTTGAAATTTATGTCCCTATCACCTATGCAGAGCAGGGGTTTAATCACAGCAAAAATGGTCAAATATCACCCAAGAATGTAACAGACAAATTAGTGAAATGTTTTTACCTGTCTACTAGGTATAGCAGTGGTATATCACACCCAAAAAATTGTGAATTTACCTGAATATGTAACAGACAAATTAGTGAAATGACATAAAATAAAATATGTACAAAGTAAAAAAATAAACTTGATTTATGAGGTGGAGGTCCATATGGAGTAGGAGTTTGGGGAGGCGGTGGACATAGCAGTGTAGGTGGAAGCGGCAGTGGAGGAGGACGAGGTAGCCAACACTGTTTTTTTTGTTTTAATCTATTTTATATTTTTTTTTATTAGGGTACACTCCAAAAGAGTGTGAAATATCCAAAATACAACAATGAGCAATTGCGCTGTAGTATAACAATGGCTGGTTAAGGCTGGTATACATGTCTATTCTGCACAAGGTACGGACAAGTCCTGAGGGATCCATGCCTAGTTCATTTTAATAAACGTGAGCTTGTCCACATTGGCTGTGGACAGGCGGCTGCGCTTGTCTGTGATAACGCCCCCTGCCGTGCTAAACACACGTTTAGACAATACACTGGCTGCAGGGCAGGCCAGCACCTCCAATGCGTAAAGGGCAAGCTAATGCGATGTGCCCAATTTTAAGACCCAGAAATTGAAGGGGGCAGACCCGTCATTCAGTACGTGTAGGCGTGTGCACAAATACTGCTCCACCATGTTGCTGAAATGCTGCCTCCTGCTAAAATGTTCTATATCAGCTGGTGGTGCTGGTTGTTGTGGCTTTTCCACATTTCGGCCATTCTAACCCTGCCTTCTAAGGCGCTGGTGGTGCCTCAGCTGCATTGGCGACCTCTTCCTCCTCCTCTGCCTTCGCCTTGTACTTCTACAGTGCCCCGGCTGTCAGTTGGGAATGCCACCAGCAGCGCATCTGCCAGCATGTTAGTGATGTTCTGTGATGTTCTGAACTATTCGCCGGCGAATAGTTCCCGGCGAACATAGCTTGTTCGAGTTCGCCGCAGCGGGCGAACATTTGCGATGTTCGGTCCGCCCCCTATACATCATCATTGAGTAAACTTTGATCCTGTACCTCACAGTCAGCAGACACATTCCAGCCAATCAGCAGCAGAACCTCCCTCCCAGACCCTCCCACCTCCTGGACAGCATCCATTTTAGATTAATTCGGAAGCTGCATTCACAGTGAGAGGAGGGACAGTGCTGCTGTTGCTGATTCAATAGGGAAAGCGTTAGCTAGGGCATTGTTCTGTGTCCACAGACTCATCTGCTATAAGGACAGCATCCTGACAGCACCCCAAAAATCCCTGCACACCATTCATACAGGGTGTGAGAGAAAATACCTTGCAGAAAAAAAAAAATTCTATTTAATATTTTTCTGACATAATCACATTTGCAAGCCCGTGTGTGTCAGGCCCACACAGACTGTATTGTGGCCACTGGCCAGTGGCTAGGCCTCTACTCATACCGTTACAGGATGTCATGCACTCAAATACTTTGCAGATACCAAAATTTATATTAAAACATTTTCTGTGATATAATCGCATTTACAGCCCATGTGTGTCAGGCCCACACAGACTGTACTGTGGTCACTGGCTAGGCCTCCACTCATACCGTTACAGGGTGTCATTCACTCAAATACCTTGCAGATAAAAAAAATCTATAAAAAAAAATTCTGTGATATAATCACATTTGCAAATTGCAAGCCCGTGTGTGTCAGGCCCACACAGACTGTATTGTGGCCACGGGCTAGTGGCTAGGCCTCCACTCATACCGTTACAGAGTGTCATTCACTCAAATACCTTGCAGATAAAAAAAATTATATTAAAAAAATGTCTGTGATATAATCATATTTACAAATTGCAAGCCCGTGTGTGTCAGGCCCACACAGATTTTATTGTAGCCACTGGCTAGGCCTCTACTCATACCGTTGCAGGGTGTCATGCACTCAAATACCTTGCAGATAAAAAAAATGATATTAAATTTTTTCTGTGATATAATCACATTTGCAAATTGCAAGGCTGTGTGTGTTTGGCCCACACAGACTGTATTGTGGCCCATGGCTAGTGGCTAGGCCTCCACTCATACCGTTACAGGGTGTCATTCACTCAAATACCTTGCAGATAAAAAAAAATTCTATTATAAATTTGTCTGGGATATTATCACATTTGCAAATTGCAAGCCCGTGTGTGTCAGGCCCACACAGACTGTACTGTGCCCACTGCCCACAACTTATATAGGGTGGCACAGTACCTTGCACGCATAGTACCACTTATCTAAAAAAATAAATGTCAGGCAGAGGCAGGCCACCCCGCAGGGGCCGTCATGGTCGTGGTGCTGTGATTTCCACTGGCCCTGGAATAATGCCCAGTGTTCAGAGGCCACGTACCCTGAACCCAAAAAATTCGGAGAAAATAGTTGACTGGCTTACACAGGACACCCAATCTTCAGCAACTTCCGCAAGAACCTTGACGCACCATCCTCCTCCAGCTCAGCTTTGGTCACCTGCTCTCGAGTTACCACTCTCCCGCCCGCCGCCACCACCACCACTACCACCACAGCCGCTTCACTTGATCCCTCAGAGGAGTTATTTACACATCAGTTGGATGAAATTAGTTATGCACAACCATTATTGCCAGGGGATGTAGATAACAGGGATATCTGACACCTCAGCAAAGGTAGCATCAGCGGGTACAACATCATCATCACACTGTACGTCCTGGTGGTAATGCTGCCTGACGGCATTCTGGTGGTGACCATCAGTCAGGCAGCATTACACACATGGACGTACAGTGTGATGATGATGATGTTGTACCCGCTGCTGCTTCCTTTGCTGAGGTGTCAGATACAAGTGAAGTGGTTGATGATGACGATGCATCCGTGGATGCCACGTGGGTGCCTGCTTGAAGCTAGAAGCAGCACACAAGCTCAAAGCCACAATCCTCCTCCTGGTCCAGCATCTTTAGCCACGTCAACCACTGCTGTCCTCCTTGCCCCCTCTCAACCACCCGCCACTCCGCCTCTCAGCTTCAGCAGTTCCATCTCATCTGCCCACAGTCAGGTGTCTGTAAAGGAAATGTTTGAGCCAATGTCACAGAGTCACCCCCTTGCCCGGCGTCTGACAGCTGGCTTGACGGAACTCTTAGCCATACCAGCTGGTGGAGTCTGAGGCCTTCAAAAAATTTGTCGCTATTGGGACACCACAGTGGAAGGTACCCAGACGTTTTTTTTTTTCTAATAAGGCAATCCCAAACCTCTATTCAGTGATTGAAAAGGAAGTCATGGCATCTCTGTCATACAGTGTTGGGGCAAGGGTACATCTGACCACTGATACCTGGTCTGCAAAGCACGGTCAGGGCAGGTATATCACCTATACTGCACATTGGGTCAACCTGCTGACTGCTGCCAAGCATAAAATGCGTGGCTCTGCAGCGGAGTTGGTGACACCGCCACGACTTACAGGCAGGCCTACTGCCACCTCCTCTACTCCTCCTACTCCATCCTCTTCCATAACCTCCTCAGCTGAGTCCTCTTCTGCTGCGGCGTCTGGCTGCACATCAACTGAATCCCCCCAGCCCCCCGGGGACTATTCCACATCCTGGATACGACAGTGTCACGCTGTCTTGGGGTTGACTTGCCTGAAAGCAGAGAGCCACAACGGACCAGCACTCCTGTCCGCCCTGAACGCACAGGTGGATCAGTGGCTGACCCCGCACCAACTGGAGATCGGCAAAGTGGTGTGTGACAGTGGAAGCAATTTGTTGGCGGCATTGAATTTGGGCAAGTTGTCACATGTGCCGTGCATGGCACATGTGTTGAATCTCATCGTACAACGCTTTGTGTCTAAGTACCCAGGATTACAGGACGTCCTCAATCAGGCCAAGAAGGTGTGTGGCCATTTCAGGCATTCCTACACAGCCATGGGGCACTTTTCAGACATTCAGCGCCAAAACAACATGCCAGTGAGGCGCTTGATTTGCGACAGCCCGACACGTTGGAATTCAACACTCCTAATGTTCAACCGCCTGCTCCAACAAGAAAAAGCCGTCAACGAGTATTTGTATGACCGGGGTGCTAGGACAGCCTCTGCGGAGCTGGGAATTTTTTTGCCACATTACTGGACGCTCATGCACAATGCCGGTAGGCTCATGCGTCCTTTTAAGGAGGTGACAAATCTAGTCAGTCGCACCAAAGGCACCATCAGCGACCTCATCACATTTGTTTTTTTCCTGGAGCGTGCCCTGCGAAGAGTGCTGGATCAGGCTGTAGATGAGTGTGAAGAGCAAGAGGAAGAGTTGTGGCTACCATCACCACCAGAAACAGCCTTGTCATCATCGCTTGCCGGACCTGCGGCAACACTGCAAGAGGAGTATGAGGAAGAGGAGTCAGAGGAGGAATGTGGCTTTGAGGAGGAGGAAGACCAACCACAGCAGGCATCCCAGGGTGCTCGTTGTTGTCACCTATCTGGGACCCGTGGTGTTGTACGTGGCTGGGGGGGAAGAACAGACCGTCAATGACATCAGTGAGGAGGAGGAACGGGAAATGAGTAGCTCGGCATCCAACCTTGTGCAAATAGGGTCTTTCATGCTGTCATGTCTGTTGAGGGACCCTGGTATAAAAAGGATGAAGGAGAACGACCTGTACTCGGTGGCCACGCTACTAGACCCCCGGTATAAGCAGAAAGTGGTGGAAATGTTACCAAATTACCGGAAGTCAGAAAGGATGCAACAGTTCAAAACCAAACTAAAAATTATGCTTTACACAGCTTATAAGGGGGATGTCACAGCACAACGGGAATCTAACAGGGGAAGAGGTGAAAGTAATCCTCCTCCTACCACGACCACGGCAGCAAGGACAGGACGCTCTACAGATGTGTTGTTGATGGAGGACATGCAGAGCTTTTTCATTCCTACACATCGCCACAGCCCTTCGGGATCCAGCCTTAGAGAACGACTCGACCGACAGGTAGCAGACTACCTCGCCTTAACTGCAGATATCGACACTCTGAGGAGCGATGAACCCCTTGACTACTGGGTGTGTAGGCTTGACCTGTGGCCTGAACTATCCCAGTTTGCGATAGAACTTCTGGCCTGCCCCGCTTCAAGTGTCCTGTCAGAAAGGACCTTCAGTGCAGCAGGAGGCATTGTCACTGACATAAGAAGTCGCCTCGGTCAAAAAAGTGTTGATTACCTCACCTTCATTAAGATGAATGAGGCATGGATCCCGAAGGGACTGACAGTGGGGGATACGTTTGACTAACAAAAGGCCTGATGACATGCCTTGGCCTCAAAATGGTCCCCACGCTGCTGTATTTAATGTCTGCAAACCGGATGACTTTTGTGAATTCTCCGCCACCAACTAGGGTTCAAGCCGCAATGTTTTAGTCACCTTTCTGCCTGGAAAACATCAATTTTTCCGTCTGCTGCTACAGCAGCGTCTGCAATAGTACCTAATTTTTCAGGCATGTGTACATGCCTAATTTTTCTGGCCTCTAGTGCTGCACTGTGGCTGCAAAAACAAAACCAAAAAAAAGGCACATACATGTGTCAATTCCCCTTCGTGATCGGTACCTTGTTGTGGTGAAGGGGCTTGCCTATCACAATGAAGTGATCATCACTATGAGGTCAGACTAAAAGCGATCAGCTGGATAATTTTTCATAGAAAAAACATTATATTTTTTTATTTATTTTTTAAGTTGTACGGGTTTTTAATACATAAAATAAACTATTAAGAGACTTTATTATGATTTTTTTTATTAGAAATAATGCAGACAATTTAAAAAATACCCATCAATTCCAATACAAAGCAAGTACAGAGCTCAGAACAAAATTATTTCAGGATGTCGTTAATTCGACAATGATTAATCAATTCAACACACGTCCCCGGATAGGGAACGTAACAGGGATTAAACTGATGAGAATAGTACTACAGAAAATACCACTAATATCGGGTGTGACAGTAAATTGCACGGCGCAGACGCAGTGACCGTGGCGTGGATTCAAACAAAGGGGAGGGAGCCAGCGTTTTTTTAACCATCTCCCCATTCGAAAAATCAATTCAATTCACCTTTCGGGGACCCCTGGTGTTGTACGTGTCTGGGTGGAGGAAGAAACCTTCAATGACATCAACGGGACATGGCTAGCTTGGTATCCAACCTTGTGCAAATGGGAAGTTTGCTGTTGGGCAAATGGACTGTTTGCGGTTGTTTGCGGTGCATTAAAAGGGGAGTTTGGTCTGTCAATGTCTGTGAAGTGGGCGTAACCCTTACACTACCTGATCGATACAACATCATACCTGATCGTATACACACACTGGATGTTTTAAACCACGTTGTTCAAAAAAATGTAGGATTGTTATTTTCCATGGGAGTTTTGCCATGGATCCCACTCCGGCATGCCACAGTCCAGGTGTTAGTTCCCTTGAAACAACTTTTCCATCACTACTGTGTCTAGAAAGAGTCCCTGTGGTTTTTAAAATTCGCCTGCCTATTGAAGTCAATGGCGGTTCACCCGGTTCACCCGTTCACGAACATTTGCAGAAATTCACGTTCGTCGTTTGCGAATGGAAAATTTTATGTTCGCGACATCTGTAGCGTGCGCTTGTACTCGCACATCTTACGATCACGCTCCAGTGATGGAATTAAGGACGGTACGTTGTCCTTGCAACAGGGATCCAGTGATAGCCATGAGCTGGTTTGGGTGCCACCCTGCTGTGAACACAGTTCCTCCTCCTCCAACTCCTCATCCTCCACCTCGTCATCCTCCAGAACTGTGCCCTGGCTGGACAATTGCGTACCTGGCATTTGTGGGTGCAGAAACTACACCCTCGGAGCCACTTGTGAATGACTGGCTGGAAACCCTGTGAAATGAAACAGCGCAACAGCGCAACAAGGAACACAGGTCTCCCATGGAGGCCCAGTCATTGGTGGTAAAGTGGTGCTGTTCTGTAGAGTGACTCACCCGTGCGTGCTGCAGCTGAAACTCCACTATCGCCTGCTGCTGCTTGCACAGTCTGGCCAGCATGTGCAAGGTGGAGTTCCACCTTGTGGGCACGTCGCATATAAGGTGGTGAGCAGGAAGGCCAAAGTAATGCTGCAGCGCTGACAAGCGAGCAGCAGCACTTATGCAGCAGCTCTGACATATCAGGGGGAATTTTTAAGGAACCTCTGTACCACCAGATTCAGCACATGCACTAGGCAAGGGATGTGCGTCAAACCGGCTAGTTCCAGAGCTGCCAAAAGATTTTGCCCATTATCGCACACCACCAGGCGGCGCTTGAGGCTCACTGGCACCAACCACTCATCGGTCTGTTGTTCAAGGCCTGTCCACAGCTCCTGCGCGGTGTGGAGTTTGTCCCCCAAACAAATAAGTTTTCAAACTGCCTGCTGTCATTTACCCCTTGCTGTGCTGAAGTTGGTGGTAAAGGTGTTACGCTGACCGGATGAGGAGCCAGTAGAGGATGAAGAAGGGAGTAGGAGGAGGAAGCAACAGGAGGCAAACTGAAGCGCCCTTCAATCCTCAAAGGTGGAAGGACATGTGCCAAACTGCTATCTGCCTCAGGCCCAGCCACCACTGCATTTACCAAGTGTGCTGTTATGGAGATATAACGTCCCTGACTCGTGTCTTGTTGTCAGCACATTGTCTGAAGAACTGCCACGCCAGGGAACTCCTTGGAGCTGGTTTTGGTGTGTTCAGTCCCTTTTTGCGGTGGGCAGTAGCAGGCGTACTGTCTAGGGGATGGCCACTCCGCTTTTGCACCCTGCTCTCTCTTCTGCTGTGCTGGTGGCTCTGTGCCACCACCGCCTCTTCCTCCGAACTACACAGGTCACTCGCATGACCTTGATTCGATGTGGGGTCGAGGACCTCATCGTCCTCCATATCATCTTCCACCCAGTCTTCACCCCTGCCCTCCTTGGTCAGTCTGCACACTTTCAAAAGCTCAAGCAGTTGGCACCTGTGTTTTGTCATCACCTGAGACATGCTGCGGTGGTGCTCCCATGTACTCATCTTGAAACATAAGTGGTTGGGCATTGGTGCACTCAATCTCTTCCACTTCTGGGACAGGGCTAGGTGGATGGCCCTGGGAAACCCTGCTAGCAGAGTCATCAAAAAGCAGAAGAGACTGCTGCATGACTTGGGGCTCAGACTGCTTGGCTGATTTTCAAGGGGGTGAGGTGAAAGATTGATGGACGTCGGCTGCAGGTGCCAACTCTGATCTTTCAGCAGGAGACTGGGTGGGAGACAATGTAAAGGAACTGGAGGCACTGTCAGCAACCCAATCTACTATCGCCTGTACTTGTTCTGGCCTCACCAATAGTAGAGCCTCATTAGGCCCAACCAAATACCACTGATGGTTCTGTCGCCTACACGCACCTGAGGAAGGTGTTTCATTTGTGTGTGTAGCTGGCACAGATCAACCACGTCCTCTCCCTGCAACAGAAGCTCCAACAGCAGCACCAATACCAGGCCACTTCCCTTATTTGACGCTCTCCTCATAGTTCTCAAATTTAGGATCTTGCCCAAAATGGGTGTTTTTTTTAAATAACAGAATAGAACAACAGTATCTAACATGTGTATCTCACTATGACAGATGCAGCAAAGGCTTCAAAATTAAGATTTTTGCCCTAAATAGGTGTTTTTTTTAATAACAGAATAGCACAGCAGTATCCAAAGCATGTATCTCACACTGACAGATGCAGACAACGCCGAAAGTTACGTTTTTTGCCTCCAAATTGTGATTTTAAAAAAACGGAATGTGACAGCAGTATATAACGCTTGAATTTCACATGTACAGGAGTAGCAAGGGCTGCAAAATTGAGTATTTTGCCCAAAAAGGGTGTTTTTTAAAATCCAGAAAATTATTGCTGTATTTCTAGCTTAAATTGCACATTGACTAATGCGGCAGAGGCCCCAGATGGAGGGTATTGCCAAAAATGGGTGTTTTTTTAAAAAAAACTGAAAATTATTGAAGTATTTCAAGCTTATTTTTAACAATTACAGATGAAGCAAAGGCTGCAATATTAAGTACTTTGCCCAAAAAGTGTTGTTTTTTTTATAACAGAATTGTCACGGAAGGTGTACAGAAAACTAAAAGACACAAAATGAAGATCCGACTGACTGGATCCAAAACTAAGGAACCAAAGGGAGAGCCCTGCAACAGACCTGGCTCTCTCTCTAACTGCTCAGCCTATGCAAAAATCTCAATGGTAGATGATCGCATATCCTCGTACCTCGACTATATAACACCTGAACACCCTATAATAGTGAGGGGACACGACCACCGGCTCCCTACACTTGATACAGAGGGAGTCAGGGTCACCTGGGATCCAGCAAACAGGAAAACACAAATGAATGAACAAAACTTATCTGTAGAAGACTCAGTAGTAGCATCCAGCATGCACACACTCCAGGATGTTGTATAAACCGCAAAGTGATGCATTATGGGAAGGGATTTAAAGGGATGCAATCAGTGCAACTACATGACAGCTGAGAGAGGCTAGCGAGATGAGAAAATGAAAGCAAAACAAAAGGAACCTCAAGGAGGAGGTTCTGTTCTGAAGAACGTCTTTCAGAGCTTTTCAGATGTCTGGTGGTGACAAGAATATGACAGCAGTATATAACGCTTGAATTTCACACGCACAGATGCAGCAAGGGCTGGAAAAATGAAAATTTTGCCCAAAAAGGGTGTTTTTTTAAATCCAGAAAATTATTGCTGTATTTCTAGCTTAAATTGCACACTGACTAATGCGGCAGATGCCCCAGATAGAGAGTATTGCCAAAAATTGGTGTTTTTAAAACCCAGAAAATTATTGAAGTATTTTAAACTTGTTTTTAACAATTACAGATGACGCAAAGGCTGCAATATTAAGTACTTTGCCCAAAAAGTGTTTTTTTTTATAACAGAATTGTCACGGAAGGTGTACAGAAAACTAAAAGACACAAAATGAAGATCCGACTGACTGGATCCAAAACTAAGGAACCAAAGGGAGAGCCCTGCAACAGACCTGGCTCTCTCTCTAACTGCTCAGCCTATGCAAAAATCTCAATGGTAGATGATCGCATATCCTCGTACCTCGACTATATAACACCTGAACACCCTATAATAGTGAGGGGACACGACCACCGGCTCCCTACACTTGATACAGAGGGAGTCAGGGTCACCTGGGATCCAGCAAACAGGAAAACACAAATGAATGAACAAAACTTATCTGTAGAAGACTCAGTAGTAGCATCCAGCATGCACACACTCCAGGAAGTTGTATAAACCGCAAAGTGATGCATTATGGGAAGGGATTTAAAGGGATGCAATCAGTGCAACTACATGACAGCTGAGAGAGGCTAGCGAGATGAGAAAATGAAAGCAAAACAAAAGGAACCTCAAGGAGGAGGTTCTGTTCTGAAGAACGTCTGTCAGAGCTTCTCAGATGTCTGGTGGTGACAAGAATATGACAGCAGTATATAACGCTTGAATTTCACACGCACAGATGCAGCAAGGGCTGGAAAAATGAAAATTTTGCCCAAAAAGGGTGTTTTTTTTAAATCCAGAAAATTATTGCTGTATTTCTAGCTTAAATTGCACACTGACTAATGCGGCAGATGCCCCAGATAGAGAGTATTGCCAAAAATTGGTGTTTTTAAAACCCAGAAAATTATTGAAGTATTTTATGCTTGTTTTTAACAATTACAGATGACGCAAAGGCTGCAATATTAAGTACTTTGCCCAAAAAGTGTTTTTTTTATAACAAAATTGTCACGGAAGGTGTACAGAAAACTAAAAGACACAAAATGAAGATCCGACTGACTGGATCCAAAACTAAGGAACCAAAGGGAGAGCCCTGCAACAGACCTGGCTCTCTCTCTAACTGCTCAGCCTATGCAAAAATCTCAATGGTAGATGATCGCATATCCTCGTACCTCGACTATATAACACCTGAACACCCTATAATAGTGAGGGGACACGACCACCGGCTCCCTACACTTGATACAGAGGGAGTCAGGGTCACCTGGGATCCAGCAAACAGGAAAACACAAATGAATGAACAAAACTTATCTGTAGAAGACTCAGTAGTAGCATCCAGCATGCACACACTCCAGGAAGTTGTATAAACCGCAAAGTGATGCATTATGGGAAGGGATTTAAAGGGATGCAATCAGTGCAACTACATGACAGCTGAGAGAGGCTAGCGAGATGAGAAAATGAAAGCAAAACAAAAGGAACCTCAAGGAGGAGGTTCTGTTCTGAAGAACGTCTGTCAGAGCTTCTCAGATGTCTGGTGGTGACAAGAATATGACAGCAGTATATAACGCTTGAATTTCACACGCACAGATGCAGCAAGGGCTGGAAAAATGAAAATTTTGCCCAAAAAGGGTGTTTTTTTAAATCCAGAAAATTATTGCTGTATTTCTAGCTTAAATTGCACACTGACTAATGCGGCAGATGCCCCAGATAGAGAGTATTGCCAAAAATTGGTGTTTTTAAAACCCAGAAAATTATTGAAGTATTTTAAGCTTGTTTTTAACAATTACAGATGACGCAAAGGCTGCAATATTAAGTACTTTGCCCAAAAAGTGTTTTTTTTTATAACAGAATTGTCACGGAAGGTGTACAGAAAACTAAAAGACACAAAATGAAGATCCGACTGACTGGATCCAAAACTAAGGAACCAAAGGGAGAGCCCTGCAACAGACCTGGCTCTCTCTCTAACTGCTCAGCCTATGCAAAAATCTCAATGGTAGATGATCGCATATCCTCGTACCTCGACTATATAACACCTGAACACCCTATAATAGTGAGGGGACACGACCACCGGCTCCCTACACTTGATACAGAGGGAGTCAGGGTCACCTGGGATCCAGCAAACAGGAAAACACAAATGAATGAACAAAACTTATCTGTAGAAGACTCAGTAGTAGCATCCAGCATGCACACACTCCAGGAAGTTGTATAAACCGCAAAGTGATGCAGTATGGGAAGGGATTTAAAGGGATGCAATCAGTGCAACTACATGACAGCTGAGAGAGGCTAACGAGATTAGAAAACGAAAGCAAAACAAAAGGAACCTCAAGGAGGAGGTTCTGAAGAACGTCTGTCAGAGCTTCTCAGATGTCTGGTGGTGACAAGAATATGACAGCAGTATATAACGCTTGAATTTCACACGTACAGATGCAGCAAGGGCTGGAAAATTTAAAATTTTGCCCAAAAAGGGTGTTTTTTTAAATCCAGAAAATTATTGCTGTATTTCTAGCTTAAATTGCACACTGACTAATGCGGCAGACGCCCCAGATAGAGAGTATTGCCAAAAATGGGTGTTTTTAAAACCCAGAAAATTATTGAAGTATTTTAAGCTTGTTTTTAACAATCAGAGATGCAGCAAAGGCTGCAATATTAAGTATTTTGCCCAAAAAGGGTGTTTTTTAATAACAGAATATGACAGCAGTATATAACAAAATCACAGAAATATAGTGGCAAATATGGGGGAACTGCTTAAACCCCAAACACTGTAGAGTGTTTTTAATTGGGGGAGCAGTCCCACCGCATGTGGACTGCAGCAAACGACCATCCCCAGCAAAAAATGCATACAATGGAGGATGCCGGCGCGGTCCACATGCACCACAAAGGCATCCTACACAAAATGGAGCATTGTGTGGATGAAAATATAATATAAATCACAGAGAAAATGCACCAAACGGATATGCCACTGACTATACTAGCTAGCCATACAAGCAGATATTAAAAGCTGAGACTTTTGCCAATATATTCCTGTCAGGAACATATCGGAGCCCATCACACCATAGTTAGCGTAGTGGTAAGACCCTTGCCATGCTGAGTGACCTTGAATAGCACAGCAGTATCTAAAGAGTGTATCTCACACTGACAGATGCATATTAAGTATTTTGCCCAAAAAGGGTGTTTTTTTTTAAATAATAGAATATGACAGCAGTATATAACGCTTGAATTTCACACATACAGATGCAGCAAGGGCTTTAAAATTTAGTATTTTGCCCAAAAAGGGTGTTTTTTAAAACCCAGAAAATAAAACCCAGAATGAAAGCTTTATTTCTAGCTTAAATTGCACACTGACTAATGCTGCAAAGGCCACAGATGTAGGGTCTTGTCAAAAATTGGTTATTTTTTTAAACCCAGAATATAATTGCAGTAGTTCAAGCTTCTATTTGACTGTCACAAATGCATATATGCTGTGTTGTTGCACAGAACTTGCATAAAATGTCCGCCGCCGCCACCTAACAGACGGATAAAAGTTTTTTTCTGGGTCACTGGGCTCATGGCAGGGTAAAAAGTATGTGCACTGCACCCACAAAACAAAATCTAGGTAGATCGTTGAGTTAACAAATACTTCTGATTAAAGATTCTGTCCTATTCTCTCCCCCACAGCAGCAGCATCCTCTCCCTACACTAAGCACAGCAGAGTGATGTGCACCTCTAGTGACTTCAGCTTATATAGAGGCTGGGTCACATGCTGCACTGGCCAATCACAGCCATGCAATTAGTAGGCATGGCTGTGATGGCTTCTAAGGGCACAGAGTTAAACGCTTGTTGATTGGCTGCTCTGCATTTTACTGAAATGTTCGGGTTCGGGTCCGGGGTCCAAAAATCCTAAAGTTCGGTACGAACCCGAACTTTACAGTTCGGGTTCGCTCAATTCTAATCACTATTAGACCATTTGGTCCCTACATAATTAATATCCACACTTTTTTTTACCTTACACGACACAGCAAGCTGATATAGTATTCTCCCCTTGACTTCTTATTTAAAGGGAACCTGTCACCGGGATTTTGTGTATAGAGCTGAGGACATGGGTTGCTAGATGGCCGCTAGCACATTCGCAATACCCAGTCCCCATAGCTCTGTGTGCTTTTATTGTGTAAAAAAAACGATTTGATACATATGCAAATTAGCCTGAGATGAGTCCTGTCCCTGACTCATCTCACATACAGGACTCATTTCAGGGTAATTTGCATATGTATCAAATCGTTTTTTTTACACAATAAAAGCACACAGATCTATGGGGACTGGGTATTCCGGATGTGCTAGCGGCCATCTAGCAACCCACGTCCTCAGCTCGATACACAAAATCCCGGTGACAGGTTCCCTTTAAGTATAGATATCTTTATGTCTGCAGTACATGTAAGGGCAGTTTGTTCTGCGGTTCCGTTCCATTACCGCAGACTAGTTCTTAAGCCTGGCGTAATACAATATCAGAATCCACATTGCGAAAACATATGAGGTATTTAATTAATAAAATAACATACAATATAATATAGCGGTCCTAATACATCTACGTGCCCCAGTAAGCTTTATTTAAATTTAAAGGAATGCCGTCAGTCTTTGAATCTATGTTCACCGATGTGATTCTGCTCTGTATGTTCTATTCCCCTTTTATATTGGATCTATAGACGTTTGAATTTGTTTTATCAAATCTTAAAAAACATAGTAATGGTTGTTATATGTTTTATATTATTCATTCTATATTGTATTGGTTTTTATAAGCATATGTGTACAGCAAGGGTTAAATGCAAGGAGTGGTTGACACCATAATCACCTGTGAGGCAATGGCAACTCCAAACTGGTTTGAGCAACTACACGTTATTCAGGTACAGTATATGAGAGAACCACACTTGCATTCAACCTATACCATGATTAAGATCTGTTAGATCGAAACGCTTTGGTAATGTTACCGCTGTCCATGGGAATAAGTGTATTTTATTAGATTTATGAAATAAAGATTGAAGACTTTTTATTTATCTGACTGCTGGACATCCTTTGTTGTTTTTCTAGATTATCTACGGACTGGACCGGGTACTTGCACGAGAGGTAGTATGAGGAGTGCTGGCTTCCTCCATTGACTCTCACAGTGGTGGACATGTGCCTTATTGCTCCATTTAGAGAGGGGGTCTCGGGTGTTGGACCCCCCCCCCCCCACTGCAATATTTATCACTTGCAAATAGATGGTAAATTTTGTGTGATAACCCCTATACATACCATCTTATAAGATACACTTTAGCCTGTTTCATTTCCTTGTTCAGTAATGCATTTGCTACATTTTGTCCCACATCTTCGCAGTCTTCTTTTATTGGTATCAGAGTGGCTTTCAATTGTAATGTGAAAAAAAATAAATAAAAAAATACTTGAAGATTTATGCTTCTGTAAATAAATTCAAATGTCACCTGGGAAATGCTCAAATTTCATAGCATGCTAAAACATGCAAATATAGGAAAAAATAACATTTTTTTCTGCCATCTAAATGACAGTGTATTGTGATTTACATTGATCTAAGCAGCTGAGCATCCAAAACAAAGACCGGTGATCCAACTTCATTGTAACTGGATGATAAATATTTCAGTACCTTTATAAGCACTTTATTAACACTGAATAACTTTCAACTACGGTATAAAAGTTGTGGATATATGCTGTATATTTACATGCTGTGCAATAGTTATAGCTAGGTGTGGAAAATATACTGCTAGGTAAAATTGCTTTCAAATTTACAAGTTTTAATAGTTTATTTTTATCAATTAACAAAATGAAAAGTAAATGAATAAAACGGAAAGTTGAAATCAAATAAATATTTATTTAATTCTTCTCAGCATAATTTTTAAACAGTGCATGGGGGGGGGCTTTGTATAAGTTTTGATCAAAATGCCTAAGCCAAATCACCATGTCAAGGTGATCTGTTTTGAGTTGGTCTCAAAGCTAAAATGACACAACACCACACGGTGACCACTGCCTCAACAACACAGCACCAGCAGGCAACAAAACCCAGCAGCCCAACAATATCCATACTGTCAGACTAAGCCTTGTATAGCACTGGGCCACACCAACCCCACAATAACAGTGCCATGGCAACAGCTAACTGAAATCAAGTAGGGATTCACCTTTATGCAGTCTCCTGGTAATTAAAAACCTCCTAAGCTGCATGGAAGTTTGCTGATTATTCAACTTTTTTCTCATTCCACTCAGGTGTTTTAAATTAGCAGGAAACTGCATAAGGATTAATCTCTACTTGGTTTTGGTTAGCTTCTGAGATGGTGCAATGTGGCTGCTGTTGCCATGGCACGGTGCCTGTGGGTTGGTGTGCATGGAAGGTTTAGCCTGACAGCATAGGTGTTGTTGGGCTGCTGAGTTGGTTGGTCATCGTGTGGTGCAGCACCTTTTTAGATTAGAGACCCACTCGAAAAAGACAACCTTGATGTGGTGAGTGGGCTTATGCATTTTGATCAAAAAGTATACAAAGTACCTCATGTCCTGTTTATAAATTATGCTGAGAATTAGATCATTACATAGGATTTGATAAGCGATCCACGTTTCCCTTTTTCAGAATCAATCCAATCAATTTTACCACCTTTTGACTTCAAAAGAGCACCTTGTATGCAGCCAAGATATGCTTGACAAGGAGTTTTTTTTTCCAGTATTTTGGAGAATTAATCACAGATCTTCTATGGATATAGGTTTGTTCAAATTCTTCTGTCTCTTCATGTAATCCCAAAAGACTCGATGACATTGATATCAGATGAGAGCCATATTCTCATTTCCCATTGTTCTTCATTCCAGCGGCTTCCCAGGCTTAGTTTTAAGGGAATTAAATTAGTCACACCATCCGCTACAGGGAGCAACCTTGATCAAAAGATCCTTCAGCAGAAGTACCACTGGATTTTCTGGTTGGGGATGGTGAGACCGGCTATCCTTTGCAAATCCCATTGCCACCAGTCTCTAGAGGGATATTGGGAGATGTCTGTCCTTAAGCATGGAGAGCTAACGGTCGTCTCTATTTACAACTAGCCTCACTTGCCCTGTTTCCTTTTTTTGCTTGCTTCCTCTGCAAGATACACAGCAAGGTACTGGTCCCAATTACTATCTTGTTTCCCCCGTCACCTCAAATTGCTTTGTGAGCTGCTTGTTTTGTAAATAACAACTCTCTCTTTTTACCGTATAGGGTTTATTTCAGGTTACATTACATAGGTTTTTATACCATTCTATGGATATTTCTCTTGCATACCATTTTAATAAAATGTGCATTTCTGCTATATGTAGTCCCCCCCCCCCCCCCCCATTAATGTAAACCTACCTGGCGCGTGCCAATGGGCCACAGTCTTATATTTGCATATGTCTGATAATGACAGCTATATTTTTCACTTATCTGACATTTCAAAACATATTTGCTTTAGGCCTCTTTCACACGAGCATGACGCATCATTTTGCAAGCAAGTTCAGTCAGTTTTGTCTGCGATTGCATTCAGTTGTTCAGTTTTTCTGAACGCGATTGCGTTCAGTTGTTCCACGTGGGTGCAATATGTTTTGATGCGTTTTTCACACGCCTGAAAAAAAACTGGTTTAAAGAAAATCTCTTAGCAACCATCAGTGAAAAACGCATTGCATCCGTACTTCACTGAAGCCCCATTCACTGCAGAATATAGAACATGCTGCATTTTTCATGCAACGCAGAACTGATGCGTGAAAAAAAATGCTTATGTACACAGACCCATTGAAATTAATGGGTCAGGATTTAGTGCGGGTTCTATGCGTTCACATGACGCATTGCACCTGCGCGGAAAACTTGCCTTAGACCTCTTTCACATGAAAGTGATGGATTAGGTCCAGATGCGTTCAGTGAAACTCGCACCATTTTGCAAGTTCAGTCAGTTTTGTCTGCGATTGCGTTCAGTTGTTCAATTTTTTCCACGCGGGTGCAATGCGTTTTGATGCGTTTTTCACGCTCGTGATAAAAAACTTAAGGTTTACAAACAACATCTCCTAGCAACCATCAGTGAAAAAAGCATTGCATCCGCACTTGCTTGCAGATGCAATGTGTTTTTCACTGAAGCCCCATTCACTTCTATGGGGCCAGGGCTGCGTTTTTCACACAATGCAGAAGTGATGCATGAAAAAAAGTGCTCATGTACACGGACCCATTGAAATGAATGTTCAGGATTCAGTGCGGATGCTATGCGTTCACATCGCGCAATGCACCCGCGCAGTAAACTTGCTCATTTAAAAGAGGCCTTAGGCCCCTTTCACATGGGCGTTGCGGATTGGGTCCAGAAGCGTTCAGGAAAAATGGTGCGATTTTGACACTATTGTGTTCCAGTCTGATAGGGACTCGTATACCACTAATCTAATTTTAGAAAAGTCATTTTTTTTTTTTTTATCTAAAACTTTTGTTTTTGTGTGGTGTGACTCAGTCACTGTACTTATAGTAAACCACACTGACTGGTGATCACTAGATCCCAAGCTTTCCCCTACAGTAATATCAGATACCAAATTCCCATTTGTGAATACTAAACCTAAAATGGCCTCCTTCCGGGTTGGCTCCTCCACTACTTGCTGTAGAGATAATCCCAGTAGGGAATTTAGAATATCTGTACTCCTGGCAGTGCTAGCTATTTTGGTTTTCCAGTTTACATCTGGAAGATTGAAGTCTCCCATAATGATAACTTCCCCCTTCAATGTCATTTTAGCAATTTCAACAACGAGTAGATCATCTAATTCTTTGACTTGGCTAGGTGGTCTATATATCACACCTACACGAGTTACCTTATGATTATCAAGCTGCAAGGTAACCCAAACTGACTCTAAATTGTTCTCGCTAACTTGTATCAAATTAGATTTTATGCTGCTATCTTTCACATACAGGGCCACCTCTCCCCCCTTCTTGCCTTCTCTGTCTTTCCTGTATAGAGAGAACCCTGGTATTGATATATCCCAGTCATTACTCCCCTTGAACCACGTCTCAGTGGCATCCTCTATGGATAAACACGGGAGATATGTTTTCCTTCATGGTACGCTTGATGGAAAGCTATGTATCTTGGCTTTTATCTATATCCCCCCTCCGTTTTCTAGGCAGGTACTGAATCATTTGATGGCCTTTGTGGATCAGTGGCTTGATTGCTTGGTGATAGTCAATGGGGATGTCTATTGTGTGATGAATCTAGAGATAGATAGGATCTCTACTGGAGGGAATGGGTGTTCTCCGGTCCAGGGGTCCCCCCAGGCTCGTTTTTGCCAAGAGGTGAGCCTCGTTGATGTTTGGAAATATCTATTTAAAGAAAAAAGAGCTTTTTCCTGTGTTAGTAAATCTGGAAGCTCTATGTCTAGACTTGATCTGACCTTGATTAATAAAGGTTACTTAAATTGTGTTAAACGGATGAAATACGAGGCCAGATCCGTTTCAGATCATGTTCCCTTCTTAATAGAGCTATGTATGATTGGGAATTATAATTGATAATCATAATCAGATAGAAAAGGTGATTATTTCCTTTTGAGATAGGAATTATGCCTCAGCTAAATCTCAATATATCTGGGATGCGTTTAAAGCATTTATGAGAGGGATTTTTATCAGTACAATTGCAAATCTGAGCAAACGCTATGCTATGAAGGAGAAAGAACTAGAGGAAGCAGCCACTGGAGGAATGGGTAGGTATGTAAAGGGAAAAACATATGAAGGTAGAGAGATTATGCAGAGGACAAGCCAGGCTTTTTCTGACTTTCTTCTGGATAAAGCACAACAGAGGCTGTTCTTTAGAGGACAAAAATATTTCTCAGAGGCAGGCCGCCCTGGGAAGATGCTGGCTAGAGTAATAGCAAGCCCGGATTCAAAGAAAGAGATCTATAGTATCTGTATGCCTGATGGTAATATTGTGGAAGATCAGGAGGGAATAATAGAAGTATTTATAAAATATTTTTGTGAATTCTATGAATCAGAGAGTGTCCTCTCAGAGGCTGCAATGGACTCAAACTTGGACTCTATTTCCCTTCCGGTTTTTACAGATGGGCAAAAAGAACGTTTGGAGATGGACCTATGTCCCCAAGAGATAGAGGATGCAATGAAGGCCTGTTCAGGTAATTCTTCCCCCGGATTGGATGGGCTCTCGTATGAATTTTATCGTAAATATGGGGAGGTTGTCTTTCCCCATCTGTGGAGAACACTCTCTGATTCAATAAAAGAGGGAGTCCTCCCAGAAACAATTACAGAGGCCGCGATAACAGTAATATTAAACAAGGGTAAAGACCCTAATTGTTGGGGTCTTACAGACCAATTTCTCTCCTTAACACAGATGTTAAACTTTATTCTAAAATCTTAGCTATGAGGCTATCTAGTGTTATGACATCAATTATTAATCCGGACCAAAATGGCTTTATGTCTAATAAGGGGACTCACTATAATTTACATCGTCTTTTTTCTAATATACAGACCTCTGGAGGGCCTTCACAATCTATTTTGTCTATAGATGCATATAAGGCTATTGATAGAGTTGAGTGGGGATTTCTATGGAGAGTGCTTCATAGTATGGGCTTTGGCCCTAGGTTTATTAATATGGTTAAACTTCTTTATACATCTCCTACCGCAAGACTCAATATAAATGGACATCTTACAAGAAGTTTCCCCATGACTAGAGGCACTCACCAGGGATGTCCACTTTCTCCTCTTCTATTTGATATCTATATTGAACCTCTGGCTGCCAGGGTCAGACAAGATCCTAGGATACTAGGGTTTGGGGTATTGGGAATGGAAGATCACATTTCTCTATATGCTGATGATATTTTATTTTATGTCCAACAGACAAAATCTACTATTTTAACTATTATGCAAGCGATAAACTCTATTGGAGAAGCCTCAGGTCTGGATGTAAATTGGGATAAAACCATGATTATGCCACTAGATACAACAACTATGCCCTTAGATAAATTTGCATTCCCCAATGAGAGTCCTCTAAACAACCTGAAAATTGCTGACTCCTTTGAGTATCTTGGTATCACAGTCTCTCCTAGGGTGGCAGATTTTATTCCACTTATCTTGATCCCATTGATAAATTAGTTAAGGTTAAAAATAACAATGTGGCTTTGTTAACCTTTATCAAAGGCTGATAGAATATCTCTAGTTAGGATGGTGATTCTTCCTCAGTTACTCTATCTCTTTGGGAGTTCTCCAGTTTGGATTCCGGATAGGTTTTTCAAGATAATGAAAAGGATCATTAATGATTTACTCCGGGGGAGGAAACAGGTAAGACTTAAGTTAGAGCATTGGTATAAGCCCTTGGAGAGGGGGGGAGTTAATCTCCCCAGTTTCAGGGGCTATTTTTTAGCTGCACAGTTTTGTTTTCTCTGTGAATGGAAAGATAGTCCACTTTGTAGGGATTAAGTGAATAGATCTCCATATGATAACTTTTTTACTCTATTGGAGTCTGATCAATTGATCAACTCTGATAGATAATTTAGATCTGCCAGGAACCTTTTTATGAAGTCATGGTACTCTATTAGACTATGGTATAGACTGAAAGGTTCATTAGGATGCACTCCTTTGTGTTATAACCAGCATTTGCAAACTTTAGATGAATTAAGGAACAATATTGGAAAAAAAGTAATATTTTATATTTGACACTGGTAGTAAGTAATGGAGATATTATTTCATTTGTAGAATTATCACAGAAATGAATATGGTTTTGGTACTTTTGAGTATAAAGGAAAAAAAAAATGTCTTCAAATACACACTTCAATACAATTTAATGAGTGGATAGGGAACTTGGATCAGAAGATGAAGATTTCTCACCTTTATAAAAATGTACTTATAACACAATTTGGAGGTGTTTCTTCTGCTGGCCAGAGGACTTAGCAAAATGAATGTCCAATGATCCATTTGGATGACCAGGAGAAGGTAACTTTGAATTTAAAATTGGTCTCACATAATTTTTTATTTTTATTTTTTAAATTTTCAAAAGCTTTATTTATAAAAGCAGGAGTAAAGAATAATGAAATCACATAGGAGGATGAAGACAGACCTCCTGTGCTCTAGTATATTAACTAACAAGTCAACAATAGTATGATGCATAAAAGATCACAAGTCATTTAAGAGACATTTCGACATATTGCATAAAGTACTAGAATATTTTAAATAGAGTCCAATATTCGGGCGAGAGTCCAATTTCCAAGAGAGAGACAGCCTCTGGTCCGTGCTACAGTAGCTAGTCGGGAGCCTGCTTGAAGTGTTGTAAAACTGGGTAATAATTAGAGTGGGCTTAAGGTGGAGTATGAACACATGGGATCTATCGACCCTTAAACCCTCTATATTTTTCCCAAGCAAGCCAAGTGACCTTGAATTTATGAATAGATCTGCATTCCCAGTGAGAAATTTCCTCAAGTCTGTATATCTGGTCTACTCTAGAGCACAATTTTTCAATAGCAGGGGTATCCGGCGAGAGCCAGTAGAGCGGAATTAAAAATCTAGCCACGTTGATCAACTGTCTGTAGAGGCCCACGTTTGCTACAAAGCTAATTTTTTTGTAAAATTCGGCGAAGCCACCGAATAAAATTTTTTAATACTTCACTCATCACTAGTGATTTTGGGCCTAACCAACCCAAAGTGTCAGCTACATCAACAGATCCCGAAGCAGATGTGGCCATGTTTTGGGAGATATGTTGCCTCTGCTCTTTATTGCTGCCATCACTAGAGATGAGCGAATTTCACAAAGAATTTGATTCGGTAAGTCGCCCGATTTTCTGAAAAGATTTGATTCGATCCAAAATAATTTGTGGGGAATTACGTTAAAAAAACAGCTACTTCCTGGCTGCAGAGAGCCTGTATAGTGCTGTAGAACACTGTGCCTTGCAGCAACACGCATAGTGAGTCTGCTGTGGTAGTGAAACATTACTGTGAGTCAGTATCAGACGGAGATGACAGGCGTCACTCTTAGAATCACTGCACACTTCACTTTTTTGAGCAGTTACAGGGCCAAAACTGACCAAATAACTCAAGTGTGAACTCAACCTTACTGGTCGATGTTAGCGTCAGGTATAAAGAATCTTGCAGAGGCCCAAAATCCTTCTATAGCTTAAAAGAGCGCACTTCTTTTAGAACAGTGCATCCATGCAGATGTCTTCAGAACCTGTTCTATTAAACGCTTATACAAGTAGAGGGTGTCAGCAGTAAGTTTATGTTGACGTCACTAATTATTTTTTTCTTCCTCTGATCCATCAGAACAATAACTCTCAAAAAACTGATCCTGTCTGTTGAGCATCCACCTTCACACGGTCAGCATTTGGTCAGTAATCCATTAGTTATGATATTGCCAAAAAAAAACAGGAGTGGATCCAAAACAGAGATGACACATAATGTAGTAGCAGCATCAGGAGACCACATATTGGCAAGATGACATAGTGTGAAGGGGGCAGCAAACATCAGGAGACCACAGAGTGGCAAGGTGACATAGTGTTGAGGTAACATCAGCATCAGGAGACCACAGAGTGGCACAATGAGAGAGTGTGGAGGTGGCAGCAGCAGCATGATGAGGACACAGAGTGTCAAGGTTAACTAGTGTGGAGGTCGCAGCAGCATAAGGAGGTCACAGAGTGGCACAATGACAGAGTTTGGAGGTGGCAGCAGCAGCATTAGGAGGCCACGGAGTGGCAAGGTCACATAGTGTTGAGGTAGCAGCATCATTAGGAGACCACAGAGTGGCAAGGTGACATAGTATTGAGGTAGCAGCAATATCAGGAGAATACAGAGTAGCAAGGTGACATAGTGTGGGGGTAGCAGCAGGAGACCACAGAGTGGCACAATGACAGAGTGTGGAGGTGGCAGCAGCAGCATGGGGAGGCCACAGAGTGGCAAGGTGACATAGTGTAGAGGTGGCAGCAGCATCAGGAGACCACAGAGTGACCCAGTGGCAGAGTGGGGAGTTGGAAGCAGCATCAGGAGACCACAGAGTAGCAAGGTGACATAATGTTGAGGTAGCAACAGCATCAGGAGACCATAGAGTGGCAAGGTGACATAGTGTGGAGGTGGCACAACATTAGGAGACCACAGAGTGAAGAGAGACAAAGGGGCAGTAACGTATTAAAACCGAACGTTTATTAGGACAATTAAGATCCCAAGACTGGGAAGGAAAAAAACCCTACCAGACAAACAGTACAAACAATGGCAGGGAACCTGGGTTAACAGGTCACCAGGTGATCAAGTCCACATTAAGACCCCTTAACTCATCAGAGGACAAGGGTCTCAGGTGGAGAGAGAGCCCCCACTCCCAAACCAGCTGAATGGTTCTAACAGATGGAGGGGGGATATAATTAAGGTTGTGCAGACTTAGAAGGACATATTTAGTCCAAATCAACCCAGATACCTGCAAATCGAGAACAACAAAAAGGATCCATTCAGGTTGAGGAAATGGCTGTGACTCTTACTGATGACATGCCGGCAGAGAAACGTACCGCCAACCTGCCGCCGTCTGTCAGCACGAGTGGGCGCGGTTTAGTTTAAATGGAAGGAGAGGGGTGGCTGTGCGCATGCGTGATGGGTGTGGCCGCCGCCCACGTGATAAGGTGTGTTTCACCTGACGCGGTGAACCACGTGCCTACTTGTGCATGCATTCAATGACGTCACGGCGCACTCATAGGCGTCATCGCATGACGGTGTGATCAAGGCGGAGCGCAGCGTTGGCTGTCCAAGGGAGGTAGCAGGAGTGGGAGGAGTCGTGGTTAAAACAAAGCGGCTCCTACAGCTACATTCCTGCTAGTACTGGAGAGGGTTATAGGCATCACCTTTAGCATGGGACCTAGGAGGGGGCATTTTTGGCAGTCAGACCCCTGGACCTAGATAGGGTACATGAACTATTATAAAAGGTGATAGTAACCGCTACTCAATCATATGGGGTGACTGATTATAATAGCACTTGTTGGTGACAGATGAGAGAAGAGACAGAGAACAACCCCAAAGTGGAAGGGGTGAATACATAGTGGAGCGGGGGCATATAGACCTAACTTAAATGCCTCATGACTTTTATAAGAGGTGATAGTAACCACTACTCAATCAGATGGGGTGTCTGATTATAATAACACTTATTGGTGACAGATGAGAGAAGAGACAGAGAACAATCCCACAAGTGGAAGGGGTGAATACATAGTAGAGCGGGGGCATATAGACCTAACTAAAATGCCTCATAGTCCACCTAAATCAGTCAACCCAGCCCGTATGTAGACAAAAGTATTCTTTGGTGACAGAGTGGCAAGGTGACATAGTGTGGAGGTGGCAGCAGCATCAAGAGACCAAAGAGTGGCAATGTG
Source organism: Bufo gargarizans (assembly GCF_014858855.1). Classification (NCBI taxonomy): domain Eukaryota; kingdom Metazoa; phylum Chordata; class Amphibia; order Anura; family Bufonidae; genus Bufo; species Bufo gargarizans. Next base: position 407,438,591 of record NC_058080.1, on the reverse strand, counting down.
ACATAGTGTGGAGGTGGCAGCAGCATCAGAAGACCAAAGAGTGACCCGGTGGCAGAGTGAGGAGTTGTGTGGATCTAACAGTACCCGCTGACGATTGTGGTTGTAAGAAGGAACACTTGGCATCAAATGTGTGGCATCAGGCAGGTGGCAGCATTAGAATAGTAGCAGGTAGCCAGAAGATACCCATCTCTTTTCTCAAGGTTTGGGTAAGGCAGCATGGATGTAAACATTTAGAAGAATAGGTGAGCCAGACCTTACGCTTCTGTAATTCGCCCACTGGCCCCTGGTACTGCCCATATGGCACAGGTACGTTAGCGTTAGGTCCCATGCCACCTGAGATACCTTGACGTGGTGCGCGGGCTCCGGTATGTCCTTCATATAAGGATATATTGGCTAAAGTCTTTTTTAACATCAGTGTGAGTGTTTAGTCAAATTTTGTTGATGTAGGTTGTCTATGTGGCACTTGTGGTCTGCTGCGGGCATCCTCCATTGTATGCATTTCTTGTTGGGGATCGTCATTAGCAACGGACCACAAGTGCAGGATTTGCTTCCCCAGTTATAAATGCACAACTGCATTTTGGGTGGACTGGCGAGTTCTTCTTGGGGTAACTTTGGCCCCCGCTGCACTAAACACCTGCTCTGGACAGCTTTTCCAGGGCAAACTCTGCAAGTTGCGCCCACAAATCCAGCGGATCTTCAATGTGGGGCAGCAGGGACCTGTCCAAGTATGCCACCACCTGCTGGTTCAGGTCCTGCTCCAAGTCTACCTTCTGCTGCTGTTGAGTAGTTTCTTCACTATGCGGGTGAAGAAAGCTGCTCATGTCAGGCTGCTGCTGATGGAGCTGCTACTGTTCCTGCCACCGCACCCCTCCCCATCATCCATGGCAATGGAATGTGAGTACAGAGGACCCCCTCGGTCAGACATGGGAGAGGATGGACGATGGCGCAGATAGGCAGAGGCCAACTGACTTCATAGGATGTCTCTATGGTACTTCAGTTTGTCCCCCCTCTCAGGGGGTCTAAAAAAGGCCCCCATTTTGGAACGGTAGTGAGGGTCCAACATGGTGGAGAGCCAGAACTGGTCCCTCTGCAGAATGGTGACAATTCTGCTGTCGCTACTCAAACAAGTGAGCATGCAGCGGGCCATTTGTGCAAGTGACTCTTAGGGATTCCCTGCATCAATCTCCACTGCATACTGTCACGTTGTGTCTGGGTCCTCTGTCTCGTCTTCCTTTTTGCCCTCTTGCTCCTCCGACTGCTCCTGCTCTTCCTCTCCTGTCATTGCAGTAGAAAAACCACTCAATTGGCTACATATTGCCTGTGCTCCAATGTACTCCTTCTCCTCCTCTTCCAATTCAGCCCCCACAGGGCTATGTGGCCCTGAGATCTAGGCGCCACGTCTCCAGTCACCTGACAAGCCATATTCACCAGCATCTGTTCCAGGACATGAAACACTGGAATGACGGCGTTCATCCCGTAGTCCTGGCGACTGACAAATAACGTGGCCTCCTCAAAGGGCATGAGCAAATGGCATGTGTCACGAATGAGCTGCCACTGGCTGACATCGAAGTTACAAAGGGGAGTACTCCTATCTGCTTGGATCATCAAGAAATCGTTGATGGCCTTTCTCTGTTTGTACAGTTGGTCCAACATATGGAGGGTGTAATTCCAACAGGTGGAAATGTTGCATATCAGGCTATGTTGGGGGATGCCGTTCTGCTGTTGCAACTCAAGGAGGGTGTGCTTTGCGGTGTATGAGTGGCTGAAGTGCATGCAAATTTTCCTGGCCATTTTTAGGATGTCTTGAAGATGTGTTGAAGACTTTAGGAGCCGCTTGACAACCAGATTAAACACACGTGCCATGCAGGGCAAATGGCTCAGCCTTCCTTGACACAGTGCTGACATGTTCTTTCCTTTGTCGGTCACCATGGTTCCGATTTTCAGTTGTCGCGGAGGAAGCCAGCAGTCGATTTCTTTCTGAAGGATGCGGTGCAGAACCGCGTGACACCGCCGTGCCCTGCACATGTGGAATGCTGGAGGGGTACTGTGACTTGACCTTGCAGCGGAGGCTGAGGATGCAGAGGCGGACATTGTCGCCGGACAAATGGTGTGACAACGTGTAGGCGGAAGCGGCGTCACCTGGCCAAGTTGCTGGTGTGGCTAGGCTGGAACCACATTAACCTAGTAGGCCGTAAAGGACATGTATTTTCCCTGACCATAGTTACAGCTCCACATGTCGGCGCTACCGTGCACTTTGGCAGACACAGACAGGCTCAAGAACTGGCCCACCTTCTGTTCTACATACGTGTGCAGGTCTGGTACTGCCTTTTGTGAAAATAAATGACGGCTTGGGACTCTCCACCTTGGCTCAGCACAAGACATCAGTTATATGAAAGGTGCAGAGTCCACCACTTCGAAAGGGAGGGACTGCAGCACCAGCAACTTGGCCAGGAGCACGTTCAGCTTCTGCACCATTGGATACATGCATGCATACTGCTGTCTCTTGGCAATCGCTTCAGTGACTGATTGCTGGTGGAATGACTAATGAGGAGTATAAGGAGGAGGAGCAGGAGCTTTAGGTCTAGCAGACAATGGGACAGACAGCTCCCTTCTGCTGAGCCGGTGGAGCCGGTGATGTGTGCCACTAGTTGATGCAGTGGTGGCTGCAGCAGGCTGGACCACCACATCAGAGCCACGATTGTCCCAGGCCACTTTATGGTGTCACTGCATTTGCTGTCGCAGGGCAGTGGTGCCAAAATAGAACCCCTGGCCACGCTTCACCTTCTGCCCACAAATTCGACATATGACCATGTTCACCTCCTCCAGAGTCTTTACAAAAAACTGCCACCACCACCGAGTAGCTGATTTTCCCCCCAACACTCCGCACTGACTGACTGGCTGCTAGTGCCACTGCTTGCGTGAACCCGTGCACCACTCCTTTCCGGGCAGCTAGGCTGCTGCAAAGGGGGTGGTCTACCCTGGACCCATTAGGCTGCCAACTTCCCACTGCTGCCACCCTGCTGACTCCCAGCCATGCTACCAGATTGCTGGCTCAGCCGCTGCCTCGTGGGCAAGCTGCCACCCTCTTCTCTCGATGATGATGAAGCCCCTTCTTCACCCAGCTCCCAAGTGCGATCGACTTCATCATCGTCAAGTAGTGTCTGCAAGTCACTGGTGTCATCCTCAATGCTCTCTGGGTCAGGAGCCTGACCGCTCGCAACACCACCTCCTACACCACTCTCATTGTCACTACATGCCCGCCTGGCGGAGGAAGCAGCGGATGTCTCCTACAAACATTGGCTGGCATTAGCTGCTGACTGTCCTCGAGTATCTTGTCCTCGCTGAATAGTAGAGCTGAGACCACAGTAGCTAGTACTTCAGTGGCTGAGGGAACACCAAAGGACAGAGGCAGTTTGAGGATAGGTGAGGGCACAGGGCCTGATCCCGGGCCCTGCCAACTTAGGGTTGTGACTGACAAACCCACCGACTGTTGTCTGGGGGTGTCTGATGTCACTTGGGATGAATTGGATGACCGAGATAACCAATCAATAACCGCTTGGTTGCTGGGCAATACACAACCAGTAGATGACACCGGGAGCTCTGGCCTCTCGCTGCGACTCCTGCTGGCACGGCCCTTAATCTGCTGCAACCTTTGCCTGCACCAGAAACATTTATGCCTCTGCCACTCCTCTGTGCATGTCCTGGCACTTCTCTGACTTTTAGCTGAACTAAAATAATTAAAAGCAAATGAATAAAAAAAAAACTAAAAGCCCAGAATATATTTCTCTTTTTGGACAGAAATAGGCCACTAACCCACTTTTAGCACAAATACAAGTAAACGTGAACTGCCTATATATTTCTCGTTTTGGACTGAAATAGGCCACTAAATTATTATAGTGGAAATAAAAACAAACGTGACCTGCGTATATATTTCTTGTATTCGACTGAAAAAGACCAATAAATGATTTTAGTGTAAATAACAGGAAAAGTTAACTGCGTGCATTTTTCACTTTTGTTTCTTACATATGGCAATAAATGCTTTTAGCGCAAATAACACCAAAATGTGAACTGTGTATATTCTCTTATTGTACTGAACTGGCAATAAATGGTTTGAACGCAAATAACACCAAATGTCAACTGTGTGTATGAAATAACTGCAGAAGTGACCTGAGTAAATATATTTCTTGTTGAACTGAAATAGGACACTATACGCTTTCACTAAAAATTACTGCAACAGTGCAGTGGGTATATATGTTTCTTGTATTACTGAAATACGGCCTTATACTGTTTCACCAGAAATTACTGCAAAAGTGCAGTGGATATATATTTTTCTTGCATTACTGAAATAAGGCCACTATACGCTTTTACCTGAAATAACTGTAACAGTGCAGTGGGTAAATATTTCTCTTTTTTTTACTGAAATACTACCTGTGGCGAAACCAACCTCGCCACTGGGTTTTGGAGAGGCCTGTTTAAAAGCCTCTTGCCTCAGGATTATGGCCCATACTAACTTTTAAACCCCTGGACCTATTCAAGTGAATTTTGGATAGGTTTGTCCCCAAGTTATACTGTTTAAATTGATGTAAGTTATATGTATGGACAATGTAAACTCACAAAGTTGTAACAATTAATAATAAGTGTAACTTGTCAGCTTGGGAGGAATATGCTGGGTGTGTTTCTATTGTCCCATTGTGCCATTGTGTGTTTAAATGGTGATGTCTGTCCTGTTGTCTCCACATGTGTATTGGCGATTTCCCTTTGTCCTGAGAGATAATTGCATTGCTCCTCGGTTGTCTCCGGGACAGAGAGGAGGAAACCATGATGCATTGTGGGGATGTGTTGTATCTGTCCTGTGTCACAGTCTCCCTTCTGGTCCTCTGGGGGCGTGAACGATTGGTTGCTGTACTTACATTGTATGTGTTGTAATATACTGATTGGTTGTATTTCAAAACCCTGTGGGCAGTACTATGTTTGTTTTTTGTGAATAAAAGAGGCTGTACTTGAAGTACAGTCAGACCACTGCTTGACCCTCAACACGGAGCCTTGTCTCGTTATTGGGGGGATTCCCTGTATGCTGTTAGAGACTGATTTCCAGGAGTGTAAGCTGATTGGATGCTTTTCCTGTTCGTCTGCTAGCAGCTATTCGTGAGGTTCCAGTTTGGAGTGCTATTTTGTATCCAGTTCAGGAGTTTAGTGTTCTGCAGTAGCTGTGCCTGTCTCTCAGAAAGGGGCATATCGCCTAAACGGATTTTAACCCCTTGTCTGCTGAAACGGTCCGTTACACTACCCTATACACTTTCAATAGAAATAACTGCAACAGTGCAGTGGGCATAGGCGTGCGCACGGGGTGTGCCGGGTGTGCCTGGGCACACCCTAATCATCACCTCTGTGCTGTACTGCCATCTGCCAACTCCTGATACGATCCTTCATATAGGCTTCAGGCGAGTGGTCTGAAGCCTATGAGACAGTAGAACCCTAGAATAGATTTGCTCCAGGGAGGTATGATGATCGGAGGAAGAGGCGGAGTCTCGTCATACAGGGAGAAGGGCCTCAAGATGTGCAGGAGATTCAACAGAGCATGTTGTTGGAGAGAGGAGCAGAAGCTACAGGTCAGTATGTGGAGGAGAATAGTGACTGTTATGTGTACTTGGGGGGCTTTTTGCAGGGGCTGAAGGGAGGAGGAATAATCCTTGTACTGGAGACTGTATGTTAGAGGGGTCTAAAGAGAGGGTAGTGGGGGTGATATTATTTACATGGGGAGTGTATGCTGGAGGGGCTGAAGGCAGGAGGGGTGATATTATTTTACATGGGGACTGTATGCTGGAAGGGCTGAAGGCAGGGGGAGTTTTGTATTTTACATGGGACGGTATGTTGGAGGGGCTGAAGGCGACGAGTGATGTATTTTTACATGGGACTGTATGATGAAGGGGCTGAAGGCAGACGGTGAAGAGAGGAAGGGTGATATTATTTACATGGGACTGTATGCTGGAGAGGCTGAAGGCAGGGGGAGTTTTGTATTTTACATGGGTGAAAAAACGGAAGGAGGGGGCACACTGATAGGTACAAATAATCCAAGGAGTGCAAGGGGGTGGTTAAAATATTCAAGGAAAAACAGACCCAAGAACAAATCAAAAGAACCACCCTATGAATGCACATCCAAAAGTAATCATGGATAAAAGTATAAAGTTTATTAAATCGCACCAAAAGACAAACACATAAAAAAATTGTATACAATATAAACAGCATGTCGGTAATAAAATGGGACCGACACATGCAGACTCCACTGAACGTCCACAGATAAGAACATACAATCAATACCAGCTATATAAAATAAGCACCTATAAATAACATACAGAAAATGTAAAGTAGGATAAGGCCACAAATAAATGAAAACAGACCACAATGGGGTCAAATGATGAAAGCCAAACCCTGTATGAGCAGCTGGTGCAGTGGATCTGGATAAATGAGAAATGCCCAACGCTTCTCGCCGGCGCAGTCCGGCTTCCTCAAGGGTAATGAGCCCTATATCAGTGCAACACATATATACCACACATACAATCAAATAATTAATCATAATAAAATTCACCTGTGCATTGGAAGTGTGCAGCAATGGCATGTACAAACGAATCACAAACCGGGAGTGCACACGTCACATGCCCGGAAGTGGGAGGCTATAATGGAACGCAAAATGCGTTCCACCAGTGAAAACCGTGGAACGTATATTGCGCTAATAGATATAAGAGGTATGGCCGCCTTACGTCACATGTTGCACTCACTTGTAATGTGAGAATCCAGAAAGCCAGTCTTGAGCGTGAATCGCATGCCAAAGTGATAAGCGCCAAGGACCGCAGACCGCAAGTGATGGTGGTCACATGACCAGAAGTGAAAGGCCGTAATGGAACGCAATATACTGCACACGTAGTCACCAGCTGACTCAAGGGCCAATGTATAACATAAGTAAAGACATAAAGGTACATAACGGATATATATATAGAAGTATAACCATGGTTCAAACAGGCACTCAGTCAGAGATAAGACCGTGAATAATAATTCATATATATTAATAAACAAATAAATGAAATGCATTAAAACAAATATTAAAAGAGATGACGTGAAAGTGTATCAAAACTCATGCAATATAAATAAGTGCAGGGGGTGATGGGGAAGGAAGTGATGGTGCAACACTGAGTGAAAATATAAAGTAAAGAAGATCTGTAAAGGATTAAATAAATAATTATGAACAAGTCATAATACGTGAACCTGACCGAAACAAAATTTATTATATACACACACCTATGAGCACATGCGTCCAATGTGTATATAACCAACATAAAAGTGCCGTCATATTGCCAGAGATATAAATATCTGCAATAATGACCTATGTGCAAAAGAGCTGTGCAATGAGTGCACTGCACTAAAGTAACCATGAAAGAACATTTCTATTACTGTAAACTGTATAATGTACATAATTATACGAAACACTATTAATTAATGAATAGTTACATATATAGATACAGTATATAAATGACCCGTCATTACTCTGTGTATAATAACAGATAACAGTGCAAAATAAATGTCGGCCCTGGTGACCTGTATACAGAGAAGCCATATGCTGAATACATTAAGTGTAAAAACCGGTAAATGTAAGTTCTTCATTTAGTCCATGGGGTGCCACCTTATCCAAAGAGAAAATCCATTTGGATTCCAAACAAAGTAGTTGAGAGGTGGCCGAGCCCCCCCTCACGGTTTTGCGTCCCAAATCAAGTCCAGCGATCCTAAGTCCAGATGTAATACATTGGTGGCAGTCCAGAAAATGTGCAGCTACTGAAGTCAAAGGTTTCCTGGCTTGGGTCCGGTCTCGTCGAGCCAAAGCAATATTCGAAAGGTGCTGTTGAATATGCTTCCGTACTTCCTGGCCAGCCTGGCCAACATAGGTTTTATCACATTCCCAAATCAGTGCATAGACCACATTCTGAGACCGACAGTTGATGTATTGTCCAAGGGAGACCTCATCTGGGTGCCTGCGGGTAGAAAAAGAATCAGTGCAAATCATGTATTGACAGATATTGCAGTTACCACATGGATATGTCCCGCGTAGTCTGATGCCCCTCCCCAAATCTTTTGTGGGCCTCTGGAAGTGGCTACGTACCAATTTGTCCTGTAGACTTGGAGCTCGTTGTGCAATAATAATCTTTGGGCTTGAATTAACATGGTCTCGTATCTTGGGGTCTGCCACCAAAAGATGCCAATGGGTATTTAGTACTTTATAGAGATCACGCCATTGATTATTATATCTGGTAATGAGATGTACCTGAGTGCTCCGAGGCCTTGGTTTGGGTTTCATATGCTCCTGATATCACTTTTTTGGGGTAACCACATGATCGAAATCTGGTTGTCAGATCCCTTGAAGCTTCACTAAAACCCAACATGGTCGTACAGTTGCGGCGTAATCTCAGAAACTGTTCTTTAGGGATACCTTTTCTCAAATGAGCCGGGTGAAAACTATTAAAATGTAACAGGCTATTGGTTGCTGTTTCTTTACGGAATAATGATGTCCGAATGCCCTGATCATCCAGTTGTAATTGTAAATCCAAAAAGTCAGCACTGGTATCCGAAATCCTGTGGGTAAGTGAGATATTAAATGGATTGTTGTTCAACATGGCAACAAAATCCATGCACTGTTCAGTTGTGCCTCGCCAAAAAATGACGAGATCATGTATATAGCGAAACCACGCTATAACATGTTCACCATACATGGAAGTGGGGTACACGTGTGTCTCCTCCCACCAACTTAAAAACAGGTTGGCATAGGAGGGCGCACAGCGCGCCCCCATGGTGGTCCCCGAGACCTGCCCGTAGAAAGTCTGATCAAACACAAAATAATTATGCTGCAGAACAAACTCAAGAAGACTCACCAGAAATGTATGATGCGCCGGATCTCCATGGGTGGATCTTTGAAGAAAGTATTGGGTCGCCCGTATACCATCCATGTGCGAAATATTTGAATAAAGAGACTCAACATCTCAAGTCAGGATCAGTGTCCCGGAGGCAGTTGAATCTCCTGCAGATGTTGCACCAGCTGCATAGAATCTCTAAGATGTGACTGGAGGCCTAAGACAAAAGGCTGTAAAAAGCAATCAATATAAATACACACCTGTTCACACTATTCCTGCTACAATCGGACGTCCTGGAGGGTCGAACAAATCCTTGTGTACTATAGGAAGCAGAAGGTAGGGAACGTGGGTTGTTTAACCTCCAAAAACTCTTTTTCTTTTTTGGTGATAATGTTGAGCTGCCATGCAGAGGTGAGTAATCTTTCCATTTTATGCATGAAGGTTTGTTTTGGATCTGTGGGTAATGGAGTATAAAAATGGCGGTTATCCAATTGTCTTCTGGCCTCCTGAGTATAGAGGTCAGTGTCTCACAGTACAACATTACCTCCCTTATCCGCCTCCTTGATGACGAATTACATTGTAGACTCCTGATGGCTGCAACCTCTGCATTGGATAGGTTTGTATTAAATACTCTGTTGAGTTGTAATTTTCTTATTTCTGATATCATGACCTGGAAAAACAGGTAGATGTTAGGGAATAGACTGAGTAACGGAGTAATAGTGGACGGTTTGCGCGGTGTAAATAGATGCCTTCCTGTCTCACATTCACTTTCTTTTAGTAGGTCCATCAAGTCCATAAAGACCCCCTTTTCATCCTCAGGCAGTTGTTGTACCAATGAGGGTTGAGCATATAAAGCCTTAATACATAAAATGGTCTACAAAATAAATAAACATCCTTTATAACTTCAAATTTGTCCAAGGTGTTCAAGGGAGAAAATGATAGTCCTCTTACCAGAACAGATCTTTCCGTCTGTGTGAGTGTATAAGATTAGAGGTTAATAATCTTCAAGGCGTCCTCATCACTTGCGGTGCTCACATCGAGTGCCCCTGTTAGTGTTGAGGGGCGTTTTTTGCGAGTTATGGGATATTGGCTGTTGCCCCTCTGCTGTGCAAATGTTCTCTTTCTTGGATTTACGTCTAAAAAGCCCTCGTCGCTTGTTTCGGATAAAAAAACATCACTGGCATTGTTAGTAGAGCAACCAATACTTGATACTATGTTGTCACTGCGGTTATTTGGGGTATAGGTATATATATATACATATATGTGTGTGTGTATATGTATATATATGTGTGTGTTTGTGCTTTAGGGTGCACACGCTAATGCAATAGGCTGCACACGCCTATGGCAGTGGGTATATATTTTTCTTGTATTACTAAAATATGGCCTTATACTCTTTCACTAGAAATTACTGCAACAGTGCAGTGGGTATATATTTTCTTGTATTACTGAAATAGCGCCCTATACTCTTTCACCAGAAATGACTGCAAATGATTTTAGCGTAAATAACAACAAAAGTGACCTGCGTATACAGTGTCGGACTGGGGTACCTAGGGCCCACCAGTAAAATTTATTTTGGGGGCCAACCCTACAGATACATTCAAATATAATAAATAATCTAACAAGTTTGTTATATGACCATAGACTGGTTGAGGTGATGTACATTGAATATATGTATGTAGTGCAGTAAGTTTAAAGTGTTATGTGCCACTTGTGCAGGGGGTAGGAGACTAGGGGCCCACCTTCCTCAGGGGCCCACCGGGGGTTTCCCCTGTACCCCTGTGGGCCAGTCCGAGCCTGTGCGTATACATTTCTCGTATTGTATTAAAATAGACCACTAAATGAAATTATTTCAGTTGCAGTTTGATTTGCTCATCTCTACCCGTGTGCATGAGCCCTTATATGGACTAAAGTGTCATACATGGGCTAATTAAAGTCCTCACTTTTTTACGGATGCTAAATGCTTAACACAAAAAATAGGCCTAATTGCTAATAATATTCTGATTGTGGTATGTGTTTTTTTGTCTACACAGATAAAAATCAATTACATACTGTATGTTAAAATTGACTTTTATTTGTAGAATTATAGCACTTAAAGCAGGTGAAATCATAACTATTGTTCCATTATAGTCCAAACCAGGATATATATATATATATATATATATATATATATATATATATATATATAGTTTTGTACATAGTATGATAAACATATTCTGTTTTGATACTTTCCTATAGCAGAGTCATATTTCCCTTTTACAGTAGTCATTTTTTGATTATGTTTTACAACCAGTAAAAATAGCTTGCCTGGTATAAAATGTATCTTGGGGCTATTTTTTTATGGAAACTATATACACAATTGTCAAAACAGATAGCTGATCCATGTTTCTTTGGTTGCTTGAAGCAAAAATAATAGTGTAACAACCCTTATACTTTATTAACCTCTTATAAATATAGATGGTCAGTGCAAATCAAAAACTTTCAGAGGCATTTACACTACACCATGCGTAGAGAAAAAAATATATAGTAACACCACTTCTATAAAATGTGAATTATGTGAATCTGTAGTTAACAGTGTCAATTTGATATTATTTTTTTATTTTTTCAATTTCAGTACTATTTCATTTAGAGACAATAAGTAGGTATTTGTACAAAAAATCAGAGTGAGAATGATAGCTTTGGATTCTTGTCCTTAAAGTTTGCCTTTCTGTAACTTTGACATTTTGTCTGATATAAAACACAAAAATTCTTTAACCCCTTCCCGACTGCCATACGGCTATATACGTCCTATCTGTACATACACAGTGCAGCTAGCACGTGTATAAACGTCATGGCAGCTCTTTAATCCAAGCGCTAAAAAACGCTTGGATTAAAGCTTCTGCCACTGCACTGCCACTGTCACGGATAGCATACAGTCCAGTAATGCCGGCAAGGGACCAATCAGAGTGGTCCCTTGCCAGACATTGATTCAATTGGTTAGTCTGTGCAGACTTTATACAAAACATGCATATGCCCCCCAAATAGTACCAATCAAACTCTCACCTCATCATTCAAAAAATGAGACCCTACCTAAGACAATCAGTCAAAAAATAAAAAAGCTATGGCTCTCAGACTATGGAGACACTAAAGCATAATTTTGTTGGCTTAAAAAATGCAATTATTGTGTATAACTTAAATAAATAATAAAAAGTATACATATTACGTAGTGATGGACGAACATCGGCTGGGACAATTCGCGAACACGAGAACGCGATCAAAAGTTCGCAAACCGCAAGGTCGCGGCGGGCCCCATTCACTTTAGTGGCAGGCAAACCTGAAACACCTTCAGGTCATATTTGCAGCCACCAAATACTTACTAGAAGTGCACAAATATTCCAACAACATGGACAGTGACATACTAGAGGGGGATCAGTGACAAACATTCCCACAAAAAATATGTATTTTAATCAGGGGCCATTTTTATGCGTCTTAAAAGGAAATTTCTCAAAAATGTGCCCTGCTGGAGCCTAAAATTATTTTATTTTAGGCCACGGGACTACAGGCCCTAAAAATTAGGCATTCACCTGACATAAAAGAAATTGTAATTATGTGGCTCGAGGTACATTATGCAGTTACTGAATAACAATTTTACTGTAGCCCACTGGAGTACAGGCCCCAAACATTAGGCATTCACCGGACAGAAAATATCAAGTGATTATGTGGCTGGAGGAATATTAGACGGTCATTGGATATCAATTTTACTGCAGGCCTGTGGAGTACAGGCCCCAAACATTAGGCATTCACCTGACAGAAAAGATAAAGTGATTATGTGGCTGGAGGTATATTAGGTGGTTACCAAATAACAATTTTACTGTTGGCCAGATAGATTACAGGTCCCAAAAATTATGCATTCACCTTACACAAAAGATCAAGTGGTCATATGGCTGGAGGTATATTAGATGGTCATTGGATATCAATTTTACTGCAGGCCAGTGGAGTACAGGCCCCAAACATGAGGCAGTCACCGGACAGAAAAGATCAAGTGATTATGTGGCTGGAGGTATATTAGGCGGTCATTGGATAACAATTTTACTGCAGGCCAGTGGAGTACAGGCCCCAAATATTAGGCATTCACTGGACAGAAAAGATCAAGTCATTATTAGTGATGAGCGGCAGGGGCAATATTCAAATTTGCAATATTTTGCAAATATTTTGTAGAATATTTGTCATCTATTCGCAAATTCGAGAATTCAAGATTATATTCTTGATTGCAAAAATCGGCAATGTAATATTCACGTAATGAGCACAAAATACAGACGTGGGTCACTTATGCTGCAGTTTTCAAGCTGGTATACGTTTTCTGACACTGGAGAAAATGGTTGGCACGGCAGAACATTAGAACAGCTTTATATGCAGATAGAGTGCTCCAATATGTTTGCTGTTGTGAATTTTTGGCAATATCTGCTACACTATAGCTCAATCTAACCTACACTGACTATCTCCCCCTAACTATCTGAATTATACAGTACAGACCAAAAGTTAGGACGCACCTTCTCATTCAAAGAGTTTTCTTTATTTTCATGACTATGAAAATTGTAGATTCACACTGAAGGCATCAAAACTATAAATTAACACATGTGGAATTATATACATAACAAAAAAGTGTGAAACAACTGAAAATATGTCATATTCTAGGTTCTTCAAAGTAACCACCTTTTGCTTTGATTACTGCTTTGCACACTCTTGGCATTCTCTTGATGAGCTTCAAGAGGTAGTCACCTGAAATGGTCTTCCAACAGTCTTGAAGGAGTTCCCAGAGATGCTTAGCACTTGTTGGCCCTTTTGCCTTCACTCTGCGGTCCAGCTCACCCCAAACCATCTCGATTGGGTTCAGGTCTGGTGACTGTGGAGGCAAGGTCATCTGGCGCAGCACCCCATCACTCTCCTTCATGGTCAAATAGCCTTTACACAGCCTGGAGGTGTGTTTGGGGTCATTGTCCTGTTGAAAAATAAATGATGGTCCAACTAAACGCAAACCGGATGGAATAGCATGCCGCTGCAAGATGCTGTGGTAGCCATGCTGGTTCAGTATGCCTTCAATTTTGAATAAATCCCCAACAGTGTCACCAGCAAAGCACCCCCACACCATCACACCTCCTCCTCCATGCTTCACGGTGGGAACCAGGCATGTAGAGTCCATCCGTTGACCTTTTCTGCATCGCACAAAGACACGGTGGTTGGAACCAAAGATCTCAAATTTGGACTCAGACCGAAGCACAGATTTCCACTGGTCTAATGTCCATTCCTTGTGTTCTTTAGCCCAAACAAGTCTCTTCTGCTTGGGGACACTTTCAAAGTTTTCCCAATTTTTCGGACAGACTGACCTTCATTTCTTAAAGTAATGATGGCAACTCGTTTTTCTTTACTTAGCTGCATTTTTCTTGCCATAATGCAAATTCTAACAGTCTATTTAGTAGGACTATCAGCTGTGTATCCACCTGACTTCTCCACAACGCAATTGATGGTCCCAACCCCATTTATAAGGCAAGAAATCCCACTTATTAAACCTGAGAGGGCACACCTGTGAAGTGAAAACCATTTCAGGTGACTACCTCTTGAAGCTCATCAAGAGAATGCCAAGAGTGTGCAAAGCAGTAATCAAAGCAAAAGGTGGCTACTTTGAAGAACCTAGAATATGACATATTTTCAGTTGTTTCACACTTTTTTGTTATGTATATAATTCCACATGTGTTAATTCATAGTTTTGATGCCTTCAGTGTGAATCTACAATTTTCATAGTCATGAAAATAAAGAAAACTCTTTGAATGAGAAGGTGTGTCCAAACTTTTGGTCTGTACTATATATATATATATATATATATATATATACACACATATACATACACACTAAGCAAGTTTTAGGCAAAAAATAAATAAAATAAAAAAAACAAAACAAAAAACTTTATTTACTAATTTACTGATATATGAGGCTTGCGATATACCTGCTTCCACCAAATATTGATTGAGGCCTACGATATACCTGCTTCCACAAAATACTGATTGAAGGGTGCGATATACCTGCTTCCATCAAATATTGATTAAGGGGTTCTATATGTCTGCTTCCACAAAATAATGATTATGGGGTTTTTATATAGCTGCTTCCACAAAATACTGATTGAAGGGTGCAATATACCTGCTTTCATAAAATAATGATTAAGTGGTTCTATTTACCTGTTTCCACAAAATACTGATTGAGGGGTGCTATATACCTACTTTCACAAAATACTGATAAAGGGGTTGATATAACTGTTTCCACAAAATACAGATTGAGGTGTGCGATATACAGTTGGGCAAAAAAGTATTTAATCAGCCACCAATTGTGAACGTTCTCCCACTTAAAAAGATGAGAGAGGCCTGTAATTTTCATCATAGGTATACTTCAACTATGAGAGAGATAATGAGAAAAAAAAAATCCAGAAAGTCTGATTTTTAAATAATTTATTTGCAAATTATGGTGGAAAATAAGTATTTGGTCAATAGCAAAAATTCATCTTAATGCTTTGTAATATACCCTTTGTTGGCAATGACAGAGGTCAAACATTTTCTGTAAGTCTTCACAAGGTTTTCACACACTGTTTCTGGTATTTTGGCCCATTCCTCCATGCAGATCTCCTCTAGAGCAGTGATGTTTTGGGGCTGTTGCCTGGCAACAAGGATTTTCAACTCTCTCCAAAGGTTTTTTATGGGGTTGAGATCTGGAGACTGGCAAGGCCACTTCAGGACCTTGAAATGCTTCTTACGAAGCCACTACTTGCACAGGCGGTGTGTTTGGGATCATTGTCATGCTGAAACCAAGCCACGTTTCATCTTCAATGCCCTTGCTGATGGAAGGAGGTTTTCACTCAAAATCTCACAATACATAGCCTCATTCATTCTTTCCTTTACATGGATCAGTCGTCCTGGTCCCTTTGCAGAAAAAAAAACAGCCCCAAACTATGATGTTTCCACCCCCATGCTTCACAGTAGGTATGGTGTTCTTTGGATGCAACTCTGCATTCTTTCTCCTCCAAACACGAGTTGAATTTTTACCAAAAAGTTCTACTTTGGTTTCATCTGACCATATGACATTCTCCCAATCCTCTTCTGGATTATCCAAATGCTCTCTAGCAAACTTCAGACGGGCCCGGACATGTACTGACTTAAGCAGGGGCACGTCTGGCACTGCAGGATTTGAGTCCCTGGCAGCGTAGTGTGTTACTGATGGTAGTCTTTGTTACTTTGGTCCCAGCCCTCTGCAGGTCAATCACTAGGTCCCTCCGTGTGGTTCTGGGATTTTTGCTCACAGTTCTTGTGATCATTTTGACCCCACAGGGTGAGATCTTGTGTGGCGCCCCAGATCAAGGGAGATTATCAATGGTCTTGTATGTCTTCCATTTTCTAATAATTGCCCCTTACAGTTGATTTCTTCACACAAAGCTGCTAGCCAATTACAGATTCAGCCTTCCCAGCCTGGTGCAGGTTTACAATTTTGTTTCTGGTGTTCTTCGACGGGTCTTTGGTCTTGGCCATAGTAAAGTTTGGAGTGTGACTGTTTGAGGTTGTGGACAGGTGTCTTTTATACTGATAACAAGTTTAAACAGGTGCCATTAATACAGGAAATGAGTGGAGGACAAAGGAGCCTCTTAAAGAAGAAGTTACAGGTCTGTGAGAGCCAGAAATCTTGCTTGTGTGTAGGTGACCAAATACTTACTTTATCAAGGAATTTACCAATTCATTCATTAGATATCCTCCAATGTGATTTCCTGTATTCTTTCCCCCCATTCTGTCTCTCATAGTTGTAGCCAATCAGTGGCCTAATGCTGAGGACAGTGATTGGCTGCACTGGTCACATGCCATACCCCTGCACATCAGTGTGCACATCACCAACAGTGTACTTGCCGCAGCAATGGCCGCAGCAATGATGCTATATAGTCCAGTATGTGACATGCATCATCACCGCAGCAAAGCACTTATACTAGAGTGGCAGGGATGTAACAGAGGAGAATTGTGGATTTATTTTCATATTTTATTTGTAACTACTGGGCAACGCCTTTAATTCAGGCATGTTAAATATTCAAGAACATTATGTTTAGGACATTTTGAGGGTGTATAATGGGGGTGTGGTCTCTTAAAAAGGGGCGGGGTATATGTCTGAAAAATTTTTGGCCTGTCCGTGATTTCTGGTTCAGTTGTCCAGAATTTTTTTTATGGAAGGTTGGCAACCCTGCTCCGCAGTTATTTAACACACAAAAAAATTAAAGATATCATTTTAATCAGCATGATCAACCCAACCAGGCAGTGTGTCTTGTTTAATACAGTTGATCGTGCTGACAGAGGTGATTTAAAATTCTTCTTAGCCATGCCCCTTTTATAGACAATTTGTTAAAGTGTCTAAAACACAGAGTAAGTCTGGAACATGTCATGTATCCCTTTTTTTTATGCAAATTAGCCAGAATTATGGCACATTTTACTTTGTAAGTCTTCTCAGTTTATAATTTCTGACCAGAGTAAAAAGTTCTAGTGTATTTAATATATTGTTTCAATAATTCAGAACACTTCCTACTGTTTTTTACATAAAGTGAATGCAGAAAACGTTTTCACTATCATAAATCTTTCATTTTAATTGGTTCATTAAAGCCTAGATTCGAAAAATAAACATAATCTTTGCAAGCCTTTCACAGTTGGATTAATATCCTCAACCTATTATCAGCTTAGTTGCTCATCTATGAAACATCTCATTTTCTTTAGCACCTGTGTTCTAAATTCTTTGCTAAAAAGAACATGTGGCAATTACATTTCTATGTTTCCTCTAAGACTTTGTATGTGTGAGAACTAAGAAGCATTTTATATATCATATGAATGTTGCACGGTTCACACAAATCTACATATTGAACTGTGGTTCATTAAGATATTATGATAAGGATTTCAACGCTCATAAAACAGCATTACACATTGGAGAGATCATACAGATAACTTTACAATGAACTACTTATGCATTTGCCTTAATGAATATACTGTAACTAGCATTAGACCAATGAAGCTACAGCTGAATATTTCTAGCGCTGATTATTCATTGCATTATCTGTACACCCATTCAATACACCTATATTTACATTCTCCAATTATCAGAAACTCTTCTTGGTGCCAATTACACGTAAGTTGTAATTTATATAAAATCGATGATTTATTTATATGTAGAGATGAGAGAATTAAAAAAATAAATAAAAATGATTCGGTCAGTTCGGCGAATTTTCCGTAAAGATTTGATTTGATCCAAATCAAAATAAAAAAAGCTATTTCCTGGCTTCAGAGAGCCTGTATAGTGCTGTAGAACACTGTGCCTTGCAGCAACACGTAAAGTGAGTCTGCTGTGGTAGTGAAACAATAATGTGAGTCAGTATGACATGCAGATGACAGGCAACGCTCTTAGAATCACTGCAGACTTCACTTCTTTCGTCAGTTACGGGGCCAAAAATGACCAAATAACTCAAGCGTAAACTCAATCATACAGGTCAATGTTAGTGTCAGGTATAAAGAATAGTGTTGAGCGCGAATATTCGAAAAGCTCATTTTTTATCGTGAATATCGGCACTTTGAGATTTTGCAAATATTTAGAATATAGTTCAATATATTCGTAATGATGAATATTCACTTTTTTTTTTTTTTTTTTACACAGTACACATCAGGTGATCAATCCCTCCCTTCTCCTAGCTTGAAGGGCCAATGAGAAGGCTATGTCACAGCTTAGCAACATCCCTAGCAACCAATAGAAAGGTTACTTACCCCTTCACTATATAAATGAAGACACCCCCCAGCAGCCATTTTGTGGAGTTTGATGTGAGAGAGAGAGGAGCTTGATTCTAGTGCTATGCTTTGTCTGATATAATCTCAAATCAAATATAAATACTCTTTGATAGTTAGTGTTAGATAATAATTAGGGAAAAATGCAGTTGAATAGCTGGTAGGGTCCAGTGCAGAGTCTAGTGTAGGTTATCGAGATAGCTGAAATATATAATCCATATAGTTAGTGTTAGATAGTAATAGGGAATTGTGTAGCTGAATAGCTGATAGGGTCCAGTGCAGGGTGTAGTATAGGTTATAGAGATAGTTAGATGAAAAATATAATCCATATAGTTAGTGTTAGGGCAGAGTGTAGCAGATAGGGTCCAGTGCAGGGTGTAGTGTAGGTTATAGAGTTATTTAGCTGAAATTTATAATACAGATAGTGCTAGATAGTGTAGGTTAGTTAGGGAATAATTTATCTTAGCTTATAGGGTCCAGTGCTGGGTGTAGTCTAGGTTATAGTTAAGATAAGAGTTAGTTATCTTAAACATATAATCCATATAGTTAGTTAGTGGGAGTTAGGGAATAGTTTAGCTGATAGTTTCCAGGTCAGGGTGTACTTTAGGTTAGATAGGGATATAAGATAGTGTAGGGTATAGCTGTCTGTTTCATCCGTATGTAAAAAAAAAAAAAAAAAAAAAAAAAAAAGGTTACTAGTCTTAATGTTTTTGTGTCCAGTTTGTGTAGTGAATGTGATTAGTGTTTTCACCCTTTGTTAGTAAAAAAAAAAAAAACATTTTAGTCTCTATGTTTTAGGCTTTAGTTAGTGTCTGCATCTTTTGTGTGTGAAAAAAAAAGAAAAACAAAGTTTTAGTCTTATTTTTTGAATATACAGTTTGTGTAGTAATTATTGTTCTCGTCTTTTGTGAGTGAAAAAAAAAACAAAATAAAAGTTTTTAGTCTCAATGTTTTAGACTTTAGTAAGTGTCTTTGTCTTTTGTGTGGGGGAAAAAAAGGAAAAAAAAGGTTTATAGCCTTAGTTTTTTTATTCTTTAGTTTGTATAGTAATTAGTGTTTTTGTCTTTTGTTAGTTAAAAATAAAAAACAAAAAAAAATACCCAAAAAAAAGTATTTTAGTCTTATTGTTTTAGACTTTAGTTGTTAGGTGTTTTTTTAAAATAATTTTCTGGTTTTTGTTTTATTGTAAATTACATGTCATCATTGCTTCATTGTCCCCACCCCAATAAAGTTTGGCCAAATTGCCTCTTTATAAAAAAAAAAAAATTGGGTTGTATATATAATAATATAAACCCACATATTCATAATGAGTGCACATGGGCATGCAGGCAGCCGTGGTCGTGGTAGGGGAGTTGGTTCCAGTGCTAGACCGCTGCCAGCACGGGGCCGCTCCTCTACCCATGGAGGGGAGTGATTTATTCAGCCGTGGCAACCACCCTATTTAATTGCAGGACGCCAATGCAGTGGTGTCATTCGTGACCCATACCAGTGGCATGGAGTCCTCTGCCCCAGCTGTCAGCAGCAGCAGCAGCTAGCTGCCTCCTGCAGGACCAGCCCCCAATAATTGTCCCTGATGCTGTTTGACAGTGACAGTGAAAGAGACATCTTGGGGGAGGTAATGCAGGAGAGTGGTCCGGATGGTCAGGACCTTTTGGAAGGGATGGAGGAGGAGGAGAAGGGGGTAACTCCCCATTAGTACCCCTGTGACATCCCTTCCAACTGGTGCGGGTGGTTTCAGCCACAGAACGGACAGTGGAGCCAGGTCAGGTGCTCCAAGTATGTTGTTCCCCTCAGTCCACCACAGGTTGGCCTTGAGTCTGACATATCAGGGGGCGAAGAGGAGGGTGATCCAGAATGGGTGCCACCTCCCTTGTCAGGTGACAGCACTGATGAGGAAGGTTGGCACCTGAGGGAAATGGTGCGTCAGGTCACCAGTGAGCCCAGTGTCAGTGTCTCCACTAGTAATGGCAGCAGGAGGAGGCAGCAGCATCAGCAGCCAGCTCCACCTGTGCGCACCGAGCCTGAACAGGCGCAAGTCAGCACCACCACACCTGACAGGAGGTCAGTACATAAGTCGCCTGTTTGGGCTTTCTTAACCCTGGCAGCAAACGATGTGACAATTGCCTTCTGTCAGCTCTGCCATGACAGGGTGAGGAGGGGGAGGTCTGTTCAGTTCAGCTGGATACTACTACCCTTGCCCAGCCCATGAGAGTAAACCACTGGCGGGAATGGGAACAGATGAAGGGTGGTCGCAGCAGAAACGCCACCAGCAGTGCGCAGGGGACAGCAGCTCCTGCCACTGTACTGCAGAAACCCCTTCCAACAATTCATACCCACTCCCCTAGAGGTACTGGTACCGGCAGCCAGACCTCTTCCTCCACTGGACCCTCCTCTAGCACCAGCCGTCTGTTGCAGACGCATTTGAATGCACTGCACCCCAGGGGAACAACGCCTGCATTCACCCAATTGGCTCCTGGCAAGGCCCAACCCAGATGGCGTGTCCCCAGCCGATATTTCTTTGCCAGGATTGGCGTCCCTGCCCTACACCAGCACATTGTGCAGAATGCATCACTTTTGCTGGATCATGCTGTCAGCGACAGAATGCATCTGACAATGGATGCCTGGAACAGCAGACATGGTCAGGGACGATACATCAATTTTTCTGCCCATTGGGTGTCCCTCCAAGGTGCCCGGCAGGGATCATCACATGTGGCGGCATCTGAGTTTGTGGTACCGCCCCGGGGTGTCCAGAGGAGAACTGCTGCTCTCACTCAAGCCACTGTCTCCACCGCTGCTGAGCCCCCCAGAAAACGTCCCCGTAGCTATGCAAGTGTGGGGCACGTCCGCTGCCAGGCCGTTCTCCAGCTTGTGAGCTTAGGGGAACTGAGACACTCTGGACCTCATGTTCTGGCTGCACTACAGATTCAGGTCCAGAAGTGGCTGACACCCCGAAGGCTAGAGGCAGGTATGGTTGTCTGTGGCAATGGCAACATCCTCCCGGCCGCCCTCCATGTTGGCAGTCTCACGCACATGCCCTGCATGGCACATGTCCTCAACCCTGTGGTACAAAAGTTCCTACGCACATACACAAGGTTAAGTGACATTGTGCAAAGGGTACGTAGGATTGCCTGCCACTTTCGATGCTCCCCAACCGCCATCACATCCTTGTCCAAACTGCAGCAGGACAACAGCCTGCCCCCTCACAGGCTGATTGTGGACAGTGTGACGCGGTTGAACTCCACCTTCCATATGCTTGAGAGGTTGTGGGAGCAGCAACAAGCAGTCAAGGAATACCTGCTGGATCAAGGCACTTCCGGGCCATCACACCCACTCACCTACATCACCAATGTGGAGTAGGGGCAGATACACCAGGTCTGCCATGTGTTGGCCCCATTCGAGCAGGCAACAAAGATGGTCAGCGGGGAGAATGTCGGCCTCAATTAGGTGCTTCCCATAGTGTTCCTGCTCGACAGAACACTAGATCACCTGCTCAAGGCTGGGGAGAATGCCTTGGTGGAGCAAGATGAGGCAACGCTGTTCCACCAAGACCAGGCCCAGTATGAGGAGGAGGAGGAAGAATTTGTTGAGGATTTTGCTGACGTCCAGGAGTCTAGGCCTGGTCAGGAGGGAGAGCCGATGCTGGGGGCACTGTTAGTCCGGGGGTGGGGCGGCTCCCATAGGGAGCAGCAGCAGCAGGAGGAGGATCAAGAAGTCATGGTCCCAGGCAGCCAAGAAGAGTCACAGCGGGCTGTCCTCTTCCCCATAGCTGCCCACATGCTGCAATGCCTTAGGAGGGACCCCCGGATTAGGAAAATTAAGGAGAGGGATGAGTTTTGGTTGGCTACCCTTTTAGACCCCTGCTGTTGGTATTAAACACATGCACATGTGATTGATTGGGTTCAATTTATAAATTATACATGTTGTATGAATGAATCATGCTTGTCAATGATTTGCACATTTTGCACATAGCCATTTATGCTGTATTTACTCCTCACATGTGATTGTATCTTTATTTTTAACATTTTTTACAGTTTTTATACATAATTATATTAAATGATTATGTAATTGTCACTTAATTTACTGCTATGCATTTAGGGTATATATACCCCTGTGAGACACCATTTTATATGCTTGATAAAGACTGCATTGAGCGGTTGAAACGTTGCAGAGGGGTCAATAAAGAATCCACCTTTTTCGCTATATCTATTGGAGTGCTACCTCATTTCTTGGATATATATCATCTTTAGCACTCTCTCTCTTGTGGGACAGCTGGATGCTGTCATGGTTGGTTTCTCCCAGCAACGGTCTTATGGCACCTCCGCACTTCCTCTCTGGGACTTGGTACACACTGGCCGCAAACACTGGAACCTTTTGAGAGCTTCACCGCTCTCCATTCCACTCTCTTCCCGTCGGTTGCCCTTGGCAACTGCACACCTCTTAGGCATGAGGTCACTGCCCAGTTCCTCAGCACAACTGCTCCCGTGGGAAATGCCGTGGGATAGGACTTCTCTTTGTCTGTCCAACTCCTTCATGAGTTTTTTATGCTCCTGTTTCCACTTTACTTGCTCTTGTTTTCTTTCTCTTAGGCCTCGTGCACATGACAGTATTTTTTCTAGGTCCGCAAAACGGGGTTCCGTTGTTCCATGATCCGTGTTTGTTTTTTCTTCCGTTGTGCTTCCGTGTGTCCATTTTTTTTGTGGACCGTCAGAAAACAAGGAATGGTGAAAAAATAATAATTTTAATAACTCCACCCAGGATGCTGGTATATATGCAGGTCATCTGAGTATGGTTTTGTGGCCATTTTCTGTAGTCTTTACAGGGTACAGAGGTGCTTTTGGTTGCTTGTCTTTGCTGTTTCACCATGGCGGATGACTCTGAGGAAGAGGTCTTACTGCATTGGCTTGTTTCTCGGCGATGGGGATAGCGCACTCCTTTGTTGGATGAGGAACCTAGTAGAAGGCAGCGATTTTGGGTCCATCCGATAGTTTCACAACGTTACCGGAAAAGGACACTTTCATGCCCTCTACAAAGATCTGTGGTTGCATCCTAAGAAGTTTTTTCCTTCTGTCAGATGTGAGTCACTACCTTTGATCGCTTGCTGTCGTCTCTACGTACTTTCCTTACCTTTACTTACTGGCGAGTGCTGCGGATTATTGGAGTGTCTGGAAGAATTGGGACCCTCGGTCAGGATCGCTAGCTGCGTGCACAACCCGGCTAGAAGCCTATTTACCGGTCTGTAACCTATTTTGTGGGATTGTGGTGCTGCCAACCGCTGAGATTTGCTGCTAACGTCCTCATCATGCATAATGTTCACAAAATTTAAAATGATCCCATAACTTACAGCATTTCAAAGGGGCTAAACACAGTTGTTGCAATTTAGTTGTGGTAGTATTGCCCACACCCCAATAGCTGGTATTGTTTAGCTCATACACACCAATTCTAATTTTTTAAAATTTGTTTAGTCGACAATGGACATAGGGCAGTGATGGCGAGCCTTTTACAGACTGAGTTCCCAAACTTAAGCCGAAAACCCTTGTTTTTTTTTGCAAAGTGCCAACACGACAATTTAACCTGAATACTATAGTCCTAGCTTCCATGTATTTGATCATTTAACTATAATAGCCTGTCTACATTCAGTGCTGCCTGTTCTGTTCATAGTGTGCCCTGTGCTGATGAATAGTATGAAAAGTCTAAGGTATATTGGTACACCATAGACTTTTTCTAGGGTGCAGGTGCCCACAGAAAGGGTCCTGAGTGCTGCCTCTGGCACCCGTGCCATAGGGTTGCCACCACTGACATAGGGTGTTTAAAATCATGTTTGGTATACAACATTATACGTGATTCATGTATAGCAAATGTTTTGGGATAAATTTGTTTGGGTGTTGGTTGATAGCCTGTTTAGAAACTTGTAGGTCAGGAGCTAACCAAGTGCTGATATTTTGTCCTTCCATATCTGGCCTGCTCAAGCAATGTGCCTCCATATGTTAGTAAAATGTAACTCCAAGCATGTCCGAACAGCTGTAAGCTCTCCAGACATGCTGGAAGTTGTAGTTTAACCACAGCCTGAGTGCCGCACTATGGATAAGCCTGGCGTAATTGAATCAGACTACACAATGGCCTGGTGGGACTTGTATTGTAACAAAAACTAGAACAATGCTGGGAGAGCAACCCTGGTTTAATTTTAAATGGGCTAGTGGAATTGCCTTTTTTGTAGATTACACTAAAACCTGTTTTTTTTCTTTCAACCCCAAAAAAATGGTGCATCTCCAATTGAAGTATAGAAATTAGAAAGGTGGTTTTGCAACTTATCACACAATGTTGTCTTATTGCTTGGATATGGGCACCTTGTCTGATTAGTGTGTGTCCCAACGCTCGAACGTCAAACTATTTATAGTGAACAGAGCATGGAGTGCGGTTGCAGGAGGACCACATATTTGCCATGATCCATCCACCATCATGCACTAATCCCCGGCTCTACAAAAGAACTGAATGGGAGGGTGGCGCACATGCACAGCCCATGCTCCCATTCATTTAAATTGGTCAGACACTATTAGCGGAACATGCACACAGCTATTTTCGGTGTCCCCAAAGAAATGAATATAGGGATGTGGCGCAAGAGCAATGTGGCCTACTTCTCTTTCATGGCTACGGTTGCAATATAGGTGCAACTCCCAGGGTAGAGACGTGGACCTGAAAGACAATGGCTGCATATCCTATCAATATGCCCCCATTTGATGAGATGAGTAAACACCTTTTGAACAACTTTGGACATTAACTACCAACAATGTCTGGTCATCATTTTGGGCCTAGCCACAAAAATGGAGCAACAACAAAGGTGAAGTGAGATTTTAGACATACATTTTTGACACATTGGTGGATCAGGCCATTCTGTCTAAAAGCACCACTAACAAGTATAAAATACTCCAGCAACATCATATATAGCAGAGCAAACTTTGAAGAAAGATCTGCTAGATATATTTGCATTGTGTACAATGACATATATACAGTTCAATACATTGATGGTTAAATAAAAAAGACTTATGGCCTCAACTCCATCGCAGGGCGAAGAAAACTGAGTTGTTCAGTATAGATGTATGGCCGCTTCCTGGATGCCCCATCCCCACTGCGGCTCTTTTCGTTAAGCTCCCTCCGGAACTGGTCCCTGCAGCTATTCCACCGCGTCTTTGTGTTTTTAACTGCAAAAACAATCAAAAAATGTTTATCAATATTTGCTTGCCAAAAAAATGGTAAACCAAAGTACAAAAGTAAAAAAAAAAGATAACGCCAAAAGGGGATACTGGACGGGACATAGTACAGTCGGTCAGTTGTGGGTGTTATATAATGTTTGTCAATTATTTGAAGGAGGAAATTATTTGTAGATTTACTATAAAAAAGACTACTTTATGATATTGGAAGTAGACAGATGTTTAATGATCAATTCTAACAGGGCACATGTGTCCAAATTTCCTGAAAAACACAGGCAGGGTATACATTACGACTGTGGCCAGTAGGTAAGGTCTGAACAGACATTAAAACATGGTGTGGTGTGGTAAAAAGTTCATGAAAATTGAACAAAACATGGACACAGCGGCGTACAGAGAAATGACTGGGCCCAATCATAAATTTGAAAAGGAGGCCCCCCGTGCCACAGTAATTTTTTTGCAACACCTTCCTTTCAAGCTGCCACCAGTCCTGTGGCTAGTAAAGAGCACTCTCTTATACCAGGCCGCAGTTTCTACAGTTTGACACAATTCTATACTGTTACTGTATATATAAATGTGCAATAAATGTTGAGGGGGCCCTGTCAAAGTATTTTTCTCCTCCTCCAGGATGGGCAACTTCAGGGTCAGGCTCCAAAAGCAGCTGCTTCACCTGCTTCCCCTATAACTAGGCTCCTACATGTACATACCACTAGAGCAGGGATGCTCAACGTGTGTCCCTCCAGCTGTTGCAAACTGACAACTCCCAGCAGGCCTACAGCTACAGCAGGGCATGTTAACAACAGCTGGAGGGCCGCAGGTTGAGCATCCCTGAACTGCACAATTAAGCCTGGCCACAAAAGGAACATGATTCTGAAGTCACTGAAGTACTTTTCTATGTCATAAGGGACAACACAAGGACCGAACCACTAAACGACATTGCTTGCACGTACCAAATTCTGCACGACCTCGGTTATCCGTTTTCTCCCATTCGCGTGGCTTTAAGCGATGGGCCACTTTCTCCCATGAAACTTCCTTCCTGTTATAGAACCATGAACCAGACGTACAACAAGAGATAAGTGGAAATAAGAAGGCTTTATTGAAAACAAGCTGTAAGCAAAAGTCCAAACGGATGGCAAAACCGAAGCAGAGTCTTGCGTAGCCAGAGGTCAGGAACCAGCAGGGTAGTCAGACGAAGCCAGGATCAGGAACCAGCGGGGTAGTCAGACGAGGCCAGGATCAGGAACCAGAAGCAGCAGCAGTCTTAGAAGCATGTGAACACAGGAGGACCAAGCAAGGAACTGAAGCCACAGACCTCCTATATATATGAGCTAGGCATCCAGCTCCTCCCAGTGGGAAGGAGAAGCCTCAGGGTGGGAGGCTACAAGAAACCCAGAAACCAAGATGGCCGCCAGCACATGTCAAACGAAGGAGGACGGCAAGAAGGTAAGACCATGACACTTCCTTACACGGTCCAGATACACAGGGGACCGTGTGTCCCAGAGCTCAGGCCTTTCATGGACCAGACTGATAAGTTTGTTCACATTCCATTTTGGCATTTTTAGTTTGTACAGTAAACTAGTCAAAATATGAAAAATATTTGTGTGCCTAATCACCACACTAGGCTCGCCAATCTGGTATTTTAAACTTCCTGTCATTTTTTTTTATTGCCAAAAAGGACTTGGAGACAGGTTGCCAGGCAACAGATCCGCAAGAAAAACGGACGCGGATGACATACGGAAGGCTTCCAATGTGCATCCGCATTTTTTGCGGACCCATTGACTTCAATGGGTCCGTGAACCGTTGTCCGTCAAAAAAATAGGACAGGTCTTCTCAGTCAACAATTTTTCATTTAGCAGGGGCTTCATCTTCTGACCCACTAGCCTTCTTTTTAGAGGAATCATCATCTGATCCACTGACAGCACGCCCAGGAGGGCGCTTAACAGGTCTCTCATCCTCAGAGTCACTGGCCACACGCTTGGCAGGAGCTTCATCATTAGAGTCAGTGACCATGCGCTTGACAGGAGCTTCATCTCCAGAGCTGGCTGCACGCTTGTTAGCAAACTCATCTTCTGAGTCACTGGCTACACGCTTCTTGCGCTTCTTACAGACTTCATCCTCCAAGTCACTGCCCATCCTCCGAGTCACTGTCCACATGCTTGGCAGGGGCTTCATCCTCCAAATCACTGCCCATACCCTTGGCAGGGGCTTCATCCTCCGCTTCACTGTCAATTGACATTGCCTTCCTTTTTTTTTGTAGTTTTCTTGGAGGACACGTCACTGTCAGAACCATCACCATCTGAGAGGATTCAACTCTTTTTATTGGCTGGTTTATCGGATGTCGCTTCATCTTCACTGTCAGAAAGAATAGTTTTCCTCTTTGAAATTTGCTCATCATTTTCTTTCTCACTGTCCGAAGCAGCCTTTTTCTTGGCACACTCACTTGCACTATAATCACTCCCTGAACTTCAGCGTGGTGCTCTTTTTTTTTCTGGACAACTTGCCTGCATCCGACACCATATGTAAGGGATCGTCTTTTTATTCGGGGGTCATTCTCACAGACTTCTTCCAGTCAAAGGCTTTAGTGTCCAAACAGTCTTCATGCACAAACAACAACCAAAACATAAATCAAAACAAAGCCTCAGCCGTCTGGCCACTGACTAAATTGCCTGACTAAATTGACTAAAGTCCCTCTCTAGCAGGATCCCAGTGTACCAACCAGCTCCCCAAAAAAAAACACGCAGTGCTTACCCCACATAGGGCCAGAGGGTCTCAGCTCCCACAGACTTTAGCACAGCCTGCTCCTTCCTCAGACTGAGAGCCCCACCCAAGTCCAGCAACAGGATTAAATAGCATCCCTGGACATGGGCACATTCTTAAATCCCAGAGTGGAGCATGGGGAACAGGCACCCACCCAACACATTGCCTGTTCCCATTAAAAGCCTGCCCTGGACTAGCTGGAGCCAGCTAAGCTAAGTAGTTTGGTGTCCACCAACTAGCTTAGTGGCCACCTATATCTAGGGCCTTTACTCCACTAAGGCCAGGCCACTTGGTGACACACACCTGGTGCAAACAACACCCCTTTTTCATGCTTTGCCGGGACTTTTCTGTTCTCACCCAGGCTCCTCTGGGTGAGATATACCCTTTCAATGGCCTCATGTGGCCCTCTGGCAGCTCCACTGCCACAATACATACATTCTACTGATATAGTGCTGTAATGTCACAAAAATATTTACTTCAACAATCAGTAATATATACTTAGACTTGAACAAATGTGAACTTTTATGTGTTGCAAAAATAAATTTGCATCATAAGTATCGATTTTCACATTCTCTAATATTTTATAACACTCTAACTACATATAAAGAGATGTTCTGACATGCATGTGACATTTAATCGAATACAGTGCTGTCAAATTACTTACAGCGATCTGTAGTTCTTCCTCATTGTCACGAAAACTGCTTCCCACCATCTTTTTAAGTCTTCTCAAACTTCAAGTAGTTAGATTAAGGCCACACCCCTTTATGCAAATTTTACATTGCGATTTTCATAATGTAAAAAAACCACAGGAAACTAATATAGTGAATTCACGAATATATGGTGAATGGTCGCCCATATATTTGTGAAATGTTGAGAAATCGAATATTGCCCATGCTCCTCAACACTAATAAAGAACCGAGCAGACGTCCAAGATCCAACTATAGTGTGAAAGAGCCCACTTCTTTTAGAACGTTATCAGCTGATTCCATAAAGATGTCTACAGAAACTGTTCTATTAAACGCTTATACAAGTAGAGCCCCCCTGACAGAGTGGAGAGGGTGTCAGCAGTAAGTTTGTGTTAACGTCACTATTTTGCCCTTCCTCTGATCCGTCAGAACAATAACCCCCAAAGAACAGATCCTGTCTGTGGACTGCCTTCACTCAGTCAGCATTTGGTCAGTAATCCATCAGTATTGCTAATGCAAAAAAAAAAAAAAAAAACTGAAGTGGATCCAAAACAGTGATGACACATGAATCAAATATTTGAATATCTTCTGTGTTTTGTAACCACTGTTGCTTTTGGCTATCAAACCACAAGCCAGTTCTGATGGGACCATACAGGCCTTACAGCTGTTACACAGACAGGATCCGTTGTGAGTCTCATTTTTCCTTCCTGACAGATCAGAAGAAGGGTCAAATTAATGATGATGTCAGCCAGGCCAAAATGCAAAATAGTGGCCCAGTCATGAAGTGGGGTGGGTGGGTACAGCATGAGAAGTCCACAGAGTGGCCCTATGACATTGTGATGAGCTGGAAGCAGCACCAAGAGGCCACAGAGTGGCACAATACCAGAGTGTGGAGGTGGCGGAAGCATCAGGAGGCCACAGAGTGGCACAATGACAGTGTGGAGGTGGAAGCAGCATTAGGAGACCACAGAAAGGCAAGGTGACATAGTGTGGAGGTGGCAGCAGCATGTGTGGAGAGCTGATAATCCATTTAGTCTCTAGCAATATATTTTTGCAGTAAATTAAGATGAATTTATAATCCCACTTGTGTTGAAGGCAGGGAAGGTGAAAATAACATATACAGTATTACATAATGTCTTGCATTTATTGTACTGTTATGCTATGAAAGAGGTTATCAGCATCTTATCTGTAGGGGTCAGACTCCAGGCACCCTCACTGATCAGCATTCTGAAAAGGCTGTAGTTGTCTAATAAAGGATGATGCTTCTTTATAGCTTACCAAGCACAGATTAATCCATTGGCCATTTGACCTATGAACTGGCTTAAAAAGAGGCCACGGCTCTCACTAGACCATAGTGGACTCTTCAAACAGCTGGGAGTCAGACCCCCACCTATCAGTATTAAACATTTTGAAAACTCCTTTAAGAATATATTAACAGTACAGTACATAATTTATGGTATGATGAATTCTAGATTATGAATACTGAAGCAAAAATATACACTAGAAAATATCTCTTCACATTGACAATATGTCTATATCTGATCCACTCCCTCTTTGTAGTTGATTTTTCCTACAATTTTTGCCACTGTATGGCATTGTATGACAAGACACAGAGTTTTAATGACACCTTATTAAATGTTCAACCTAAAATCTGTATAAACAATTATTTCACAATTATTTTACATCAGAAGCCCTTCTTAAACTCAATTACATTTATCTGGTGTCTCATAAAGCTTACAATGCCTTGCAAAAGTATTCATCCCCCCCCCCCTTGACTTTTTTGTGTTTTGTTACATTACAGCCTTAAGTTCAATGTTTTGTTAATCTGAATTTTATGTTATGGATCAAAACACAATAGTCTAAGTTGGTGAAGTGAAATGAGAAAAAAAATAAAACTATTGTTTAGAAATAGAAAACAGAAAACTGGCATGTGCATATGCATTCACCCCCTTTGTTAGGAAGCCCTGGTGCAACCAATTACCTTCAGAAGTCACATAATTAGTGAAATGATATCCACCTGTGTGCAATCTGTCACATGGTCTGTCATTACATATACACACCTTTTTTGAAAGGCCCCAGAGGCTGCAACACCTAAGCAAGAGGCATCACTAACCAAACACTGCCATGAAGACCAAGGAACTCTCCAAACAAGTAAGGGACAATGTTGTTGAGACATACAAGTCAGGGTTAGGTTATAAAAAAATATCCAAATCTTTGATGATCCCCAGGAGCACCATCAAATCTATCATAACCAAATGGAAAGAACATGGCACAACAGCAAACCTGCCAAGAAACGGCCGCCCACCAAAACTCACAGACCGGGTAAGGAGGGCATTAATCAGAAAGGCAGCACAGAGACCTAAGGTAACCCTGGAGGAGCTGCATAGTTCCATAGTAGAGACTGGAGTATCTGTACATAGGACGACAATAAGCCGTACGCTCCATAGAGTTGGGCTTTATGGCAGAGTGGCCAGAGAAAAGCCATTACTTTCAGATAAAAACAAAAGGGCACATTGTGAGTTTGCAAAAAGGCATGTGGAAGACTCCCAAAATGTATGGAGGAAGGTGCTCTGGTCTGATGAGACTAAAATTAAAAATGTTTAAGCCATCAAAGAAAACTCTATGTATGGTGCAAATACAACACATCGCATCACCCAAAGAACACAATTTTTCAGCAGCCGGGACTGGGAAACTGGTCAGAGTTCAGGGAAAGATGGATGGTGATAAATACAGGGATTTTCTTGAGCAAAACCTATATCACTCTGTGCGTGATTTGAGACTAGGACGGAGGTTCACCTTCAAGCAGGACAATGACCCAAAACACACTGCTAAACAAACACTTGAGTGGTTTAAGGGGAAACATGTAAATGTGTTTGAAAGGCCTAGTGAAAGCCCAGATCTCAATCCAATCGAAAATCTGTGTTCAGACTTAAAGATTGCTGTTCACAAGTGCAAACCATCCAACTTGAAGGAGCTGGAGAAGTTTTGCAAGGAGGAATGGGAAAAAATTGCAGTGGTAAGATGTGGCAAGCTAATAGAGACTTATCCAAAGCCACTTGGAGCTGTTATTGCCGCAAAAGGTGGCTCTACAAAGTATTGACTTTAGGGGGGTGAATAGTTATGCACAATGACTTTTTCTGTTACTTTGTCCTATTTGTTTGCTGTTTGCTTCACAATAAACAAATTAAAAAATAAAACATCTTCAAAGTTGAGGGCATGTTCTGTAAATTAAATGATGCAAATCCTCAAACAATCCAGGTTGTGAGGCACCAAGACACAAAAAAAGTCAAAGGGGTGAATACTTTTGCAAGGCACTGTATATAAGGGTAAGTCCATGGCATGGTAAGGGGTGTTGCGTCTGCACCTACACCCTAGGGAGAGCAGGAGGGCAGTGGCCACTTGCTGCAAAACTAACATTATAATTACTAGAATTTTGGTGATAGGAGATATTTAGCTCTATTGTGAATAATGCAGTATATTTGGAGTTGTCGATGGAGCCCATTTTGAACATTGCTATTCTGCCTTATGCTTTCTATAAATGTCGACCAAGATTCTTAACAGATTACAGTAATTTTAATTTTGTATTTTCAGTAGAGAAAATACTTTTAATACATTAAAGCATATACAGACAATATACAAAATTGACATATTTCCTATAAAGAAGTTCTAGTATTCAATGGCTATCCCTCATATCAGTAGTTTAAGTTAAAGATATTTCTTATATTATTAAACCTTAAAATATAAGTGTATTATACATCTGATGGGATTTTAAAATTATATATCTATTATGGACATCTATAATTCATAACACAGCTTTGGTTACTGGCTAAAAAGTTCCCATAGCCTGAATTCTGCTTCTAAATATTGAAAAGGTTACAGTATTTCAATACTTTGAAAGGCACCTTGGATGTGCAGCCAGTAAAGACAAATAAATATATAATTTCCATGTATTGAGAACCATGAAATATGTCATAGATCAAAACAAGTGACAACTAATATCTTGTTTTTTAATAGTGGCTGCTACCAAGGAATCTGAAATCAGAAGGACATTTAAGTTCTCAACAGCTTTCTACAAAGGTCAGGATCCGATAATGGTTTTTACTCAAGTGCAACTATAGATTGCTTACATTAACTTTTATAAATATTTCTTAATGAAGTATGATAAAATATTATTAAGAATATGTCACTTAGTTTATTTAAGTAGGTATGTCAAACCAAGCAATGCAGGATTATTGGTTCTTATTCTAGATAGTTTTCCATTTGTAATAGGAAATTTGTGCAAAGTGAGCAAAACACCGGATGTTAGCAGCATTAAGTAGTCTCTTGGATCTTTCTATACTTTGTGAACAATATATATTTTATATTACAATGCAGACACAGGCATAATAAGTTAGAAAACTAAGCTTTAATATTTTTTTTAACTTGAATAATGATCCTTATTTGTAAATGCTGCCTAAATTTGTTTTGATGTGTTGAAGTTCAAGTCTCTAAAATCAAGGCAAACACAAAGTTGGAAATGGATTTAATTAAATATGTGTGGCTCCCACATTTTCACTACTCAGATGCAATGGTCACATTTGAGGGGTTAAAGGTCACCTAGACCTGGAGCAGAACCTGAACCAGCAGGTGGTGGCATACTTGAACAGTACCCTGCCACCCCAAATTAAAGTTCCGCTGGACTACTGGGCAGCCAAACTGGATTTGTGACCTCAACTGGCAGAGTTTGTCCTGGAAAAGCGGTCCTGCCTGGCCAGTAGTGAGGCATTAGATAGGGTGTTTAGTGCGGCAGAGGCCATAGTTACCGCAAGAAGAACTTGCCATGGCTGCTGGAGGGGGTAGCAGGAGCAGTACCAGCTCCATCAGCAGCAGCAGCCTGAGTCTAGAGTCCCTGATGAGCAGCCTTCTTCACCCTCATAGTAAAGAAACTACTCACCAGCAGCTAGACTTAGAGCAGAACCTGAACCAGCAGGTAGTGGCATACTTGGAGTGTACCCTGCCAGCTGTCATTGAAGATCCACTGGACTACTGGGCAGCCAAATTGGATTTGTGACTGCAACAGGCTGAGTTTGCCCTGGAAAAGCTGTCCTGCCCGGCCAGTAGTGTTGCATCAAAGTGGGTGTTTAGTGTGTTTAGTGTGTGCCCATAGTTACCCCAAGGAGAACTCGCGTGTCTGCCCAAAATGTGGAGAGACTGACCTTTGTAAAGATGAATCAGGAGTAGATCAGTCAGGATTTCCACCCACCAACGCCTGATGCATCAGACTAGATCATCCATGGTGCCACCCCAACACTTTAACAAAAGAGTCCGGTCTCTTGTGGCTACCTGCCTCAGCTACTATTCTGATGCTGCCACCCGCTTGATGCCACACATAGATTCCAAGTGCTTCTTTTTACACCCACCATGGTCAGCGGGTACTGTTATTGCCACCCACCTGCCCACCATGGTCACCGGGTCACTCTATGGTCTCCTGATGCTTCTGCCACCTCCACACTATGCCACCTTGCCACTCTATGGTCTCCGGATGCTTCTGTTGCCTCCACACTATGTCACCATGCCACTCTGTGGTCTCCTGATGCTGCTGCCACCTCCACACTTTTTTACCTTACCACTCTGTGGTCTCCTGATGCTGCTGCTACCTCAACACTATGTCACCTTGCCACTCTGTTGTCTCCTGATGCTACTTTTACCTCCACACTATGTCATTGGGCCACTATGTGGACTTCTCATGCTGTTACCACCCTCCCCAATTCATCCCCACTTAGTGATATATCCCCTTCTGATGTGTCAAAAAGAAGGAAAAATGAGACACACAATGGATCCTGTTTGTGTAGCAACTGTAAGGCCTGTATGGTCCCATCAGAATTGGCTTATGATTTGCTATCCAAAAACTCAGAAGACATGCAAATATTCCATTCACGTCATCTCTTGTTTTTTTTGGGCATTAGCAATACTGATGGATTACTGACCAAATGCTGACCGAATGCGGATGCTTAACAGACAGGATCCTTTTTTTGGGGGTTATGTTGAATCAGCTGATGATGGTGTAAAATAAGTGTGCTCTTTCACGCTATAGTAGTATCCTGGGCCTCTGCACGGTCCTTTATACCTGACGCTAACATCGACCTGTAAGGTTGAGTTCACACTTGAGTTATTTAGTCAGTTTTGGCCCCGTAACTACCCAAAGAAGGGAAATGTGCGGTGATTCTAAGAGTGACACCTTTTATCTGCATGTCATACTACCACAGCAGACTCACTATGCGTGTTGCTGCAAGTCACAGTGTTCTACACCACTATACATCTCTCTGCAGTCAGGAAATAGCTGTTTTTTAATGCGATTCACCACAATTTGGATCAAAGCAAATCTTTTCCTAAAATTTGGAGAACCGACCAAATCAATTTGTGGATGGTACAGAACAAGCCCATACTACTTGAATAACATCATTAATAAAGCCATTGTGCCTCTGAATAACACAGGCCTTATTTCATCTTCATGGGCGATATTGCACCAGCTCATTGAGGTTGCATCATTAGGAAACGGCTGCTGGAGACTGGGGTACCTACAACAGAATGGTCTGGCCTTTCTCCAGACCTGAATCCCATAAAAAAACCTATAGGATCAGCTGAGTTGCCATGTAGAGGCTTGTATCCCAGAACCTCAATGACCTGAGGGCCACCCTTCATGAAGAGTGGGATGCCATCCCTCAGCATAAAAATTTTTTGGCTTGTGAACAGCATGAGACATCATTTTCAAGCTGTAATTGATGCTCAAGGCCACATGAAACGTTATTAAGACATTGAAATTTTTTGTGGGGGTATACCCACCACTGTTGTTTTGTTTCAATAAATTGTTTAAGATGAGGATATCACCATTGCATGCTTCTACTTAAATGCCCTACTTTCATGATATAATATCACTTTAGCGTGAGCTTTTTACATTTTCCATAAATTTCACCTGAAAGCCAGATATCCCTACATTTTTGTGAGTAGTATATGTGTATGTATTCTTAATATATATATATATATATATATATATATATATATATATCATTGTATTTGGTCAGCATTTTAAATGTCATGTAATGTTTGCTTGGAATTCATTTGAGTTGTTTTCCCCACAAACATAATAAATATTCTATGTTAGATGTATGTTAAAATTACCATACTGAACAAAGCATAACAATGCACTAAATAAACATGCACACACAAACAAACATATTATTTCTTACTTCCTACAAACACTATTTTTGAATGGCAAAATTCATTTTTGATTTGCTGCCATGATTCTTTATCTATACTAGTTAATAATCTTGTAGTCCAATTATAAAAGTAACATACAGTAATATCAGATACAGCCACAACACATTACGTCAGAAAGCTAAAGAAATGACATGCATTTTCCAGTAAAGGTCACAAGGCAAATAATCTAAAACATTGAAAAGTACCTTGGATCACATTAGCAAGCTGTAAGTTTCTTTTTTTTTTTTTCCCTCTGGCTTTTTTAATTAATAAACCTTTGAGGTCCTTTATGTGCAGCCAAATTTTTAAATTTAATGCACAATATAAAGAGTGGAATAATGTTACTTTAAAATATTTGGCCCAGAGTCATTGCATTTCATTTTGGATAAGTAACTGGGTTTGGCTGTGAATCATGGACACTGTAACTGGCATAGGTATCCAAATCAGCAATTTCGTAGTATGGTTTACAATGGAAAACTATAAGGTGTAGAGAAAAGAATAGTATAACTAATATGTTTTTCAAACAAATCCTTTGCTTGTTTATATGAGTTGTTGTTTTTTCCTTGCATCATACCCCAATGGTGATATGAATAAAAAAGCAACTAGTTTTAATTGAAAATATCCTACCTTTTTTAAATATACCTTTTAGTGTTGAGCGAATCCAAGCCAAACTAATTGACATTGATCTGAATTTAAGGAAAAATTTGATGTTCGTGAGCTTTATGGTAACTAATCTATTTTTCCTGAAAAGGCAGGTAAACATACTCACCTCATCCATTTGCATGCAAAGAGGTTGTTATGGCCATTTTAATTGTAGAAACCATGCAAAATTGTGCGCAGGGCGACCTATGACATCACCACGGAGGTGCACAGTGATGACCTCACCACACTCGACCAGCATAATGACATCATTATGTCACCGAGCAAGATTTTGTGCTGTGTCTTCTATCAAGATGATCACAACAACTTCTAAACAAGCAAATGGATAAGGTGAGTATTTTTTATTTTATTTTATTTTTTTACCCTGATTAACTCCTAAAAGGCCTAAATTGTAGCCACAGATGCTGTAATCAGTGATGAACGTGGAATCTGATGGGTTCATTGACGGGGGACTGTACAATCTCTGCTCCCTGTAACTGCATCCACTACATACAAAGAAATGCACTTTGTGACAAAGTCATTTGTCACAAATTGAATTTATTTGTGAGATTCAGCAAAGCAGCTGCATCAAATTTTTCATAACTTCGCACATATCTAGTAGCTTTTATGCAGACCTACACTATGTGGACAAAAAGTAATAAAACACCTACACATTACATTTGCAGAAGTGTTTATGGCATCCCATTCTAAATTGGTAATAAGTAGTGTTTAGCAAAGCAAAGCATTCAAAATGGAATTTGGTCCAAAATTTTGGAAAGCTTTGATATGCAACAAAGCCGAATTTCCTCGCGCTTCGTGGTAATGAATCAGGTTTTCATAAAATGGTGGCTGCACATGTTACAAAGTGAAAGTTAGAAGCCCCAGGAACTCAAGATCACCCATAATGCAGTGCAACCACTCAATTCACAGATAGCCATCCCATGGGATGTCACAGCCCCGTAAAATCCTCATCCTGTGCGGTCGCCATCATTTTAATGTGAGCTGAGAATAGGAAGAGAGGTAGCAAACGCTCATACACTAGGGACAGTGTTGCTAAAAAATGTTGCTGAAAAATTGAATATTGGAGGGGGAGAGTGCAGGGAGACTGAAGGGAGACTGAAGGGAGTGTTTTTTGAGACTGTAGAGAGAGTGCATAGGGAGACAGCAGATTGAGCATAATAGCCATGTGCATACCTTTCTAGTTCACTACATGCAGAGTTTTAATTAATTAAATCCTTACTTTTGTGAAACAGTTAGTGTGCCTGAGTATATAAGGCAGGTGTAATAGATCGCCATGTTCCTCACGTTCTAGTGCACCCTCGTTCTAAGTTAATCCATTATTTTACTGACACAGTTATGCTGTGTCTGTAGTCTAGGACAGTGTACTTTTTTGTCCTGTACATGTGTTCAGTGGAGAAAAATTGATTATAGAAAATGCCTTCTGTTAGCTCTTGCATTACATAGCGGCAGTATTAGGCCACTGTTAAATAGTTTGGCTTGTACATGCGTCCAGTGTAGAAAGATTTATCACAGCAAATGTCCCCCCCCCCGGGCAGGATCACATGTAGAGTTGACAGAGATTGATGGCAGGATAGACAAGCAAGCTTCTGATCAATCACTTTATTCCTAGTCAACCAATATTAACCGGACAGAATTAATCATAAAAAATGGACCCACGCAGGGCCATAACTATCACCAAATAATGGACACGACTTCATATATGAAAATCCCCAAAACTTTATTATAGATATACATAAAAAATACATACATACACAATAATAAGAAAGGCAGCACAAGGCGGGACACACGGATGAGGAACAAGACCCAAGGAGAGGCCGGGAGATCAGTACACCAAAGGACAGGGATATAGAATACTGGCTAGAAAAACATACCAAAAAACCTCATAGCAGCAACACCCCAAACATAGTACAAGAAAGGCGGTTGTAAATATTTTTTTTTGAGGTTAGGTAAGAGGGCAGAATTAGCATACCCTGTGTGGTGTATCAATCTCTCGGCCGGCTCCTGACCCAACGCCGTTTTGCCAGTAAAAATATGGCTTCTTCCGGGAAAATGTTTACTGGCGAAACGGCAACATTTTTTACAACGCCTTTCTTGTACTATGTTTGGGGTGTTGCTGCTATGAGGTTTTTTGGTATGTTTTTCTAGCCAGTATTCTTTATCCCTGTCCTTTGGTGTAGTGATCTCCCGGCCTCTCCTTGGGTCCTGTTCCTCATCCGTGTGTCCCTCCTTGTGCTGCCTTTCTTATTATTGTGTATGTATGAATTTTTTATGTATATCTATAATAAAGCTTTTTGGATTTTCATATATGTGAAAGTCATGTCCATTTTTTGGTGACACTTTATTCCTAGGTAACAAGGCTCAACGCATTTCGGGGAACAATCCTCCCCTTCTTCAGGAGCAGGTGATAAAAAAACATATATGTTCTGGGGAGTGGCGCTTAGCTTTTTGGACCAATCTATGGATCTTGGCCACCGCTTTGACCAACACCATATTTCTTTCTAGCACCTTGTTTTAGGTGTTTGACTTTGTCAAACACCTGCTATAGCTGCCTACCCTTTAACCTTCTACTTCACCATTCCCTTCCTGTTGGCGGCCCATCCTTCATTTCCTTTGGTATTCTGTGAGATCCTCTTGGATTTGGCATTACATAGCATCAGTATTAGGTCATGGTTAGATTTTTTTGCCCTGTACATGTGTCCAGTTGAACTAAATTGATCATAGTGAGTGCCTTCTGTTAGCTGTTGCATTACATAGTGTCAGTATTAGGCCACAGTTAAATATTTTGTCCTGTACATGTGTGCATTGGAGCGAAATTTATCAGAGAGAATGCCTGTTAGCTGTTGTGTTACTTGGCACAAGTGAAACATATGTAGATGATGATGTAGTCAATCGCATGTGGGAGCTATGTGAGGAGGGGGCATCGTCATCATCAGGGGGCAAGGGTGAAAGCATGCCCAAGAGACATCAAGCTTGAAGCAGGATGCTCGTGAGACAGCAGAGTGAAAGCAGTGGGAGATCTGAAGCCAAAGCAAGAGGGGTACACCTTCTGCTACTCGGGAGACTACCTGTGAGGAACACACTACCAGTGCATGGGTTCATAAAAGCAGCGGCAGGCAGGCATCACGCAGTGGTGGAGGGAAAATGCTATACTTGGCAGTGTGGGTATGTTTCATACAGTTACTGGGGTACTTTGCGGTATGCGGGGTGTGTGGGCAGAAGGTCAGATGCAGCCAGGGTGATAATGTTGGCATGACGGCGGCAGGCAGACATCACGCAATGGTCGAGGAAAAATGCTATACTTGGCAGTGTGGGAATATTTCACACAGTCACCGGGGGACATTGCAGTATGCAGGATGTGTGGACAGAAGGTGAGGCACGGCCAGGGTGCTAATGTTTGCACACCATCCCTGCGTCAACACCTGGAGCATTACCATAAAGTGGCATGGAAAACCAAGCCACTCATTTAGTCTTACAGCCTAATGTAGCAACTGCTGTATCTCTAACTTCCCCGCATCCCTTCTCCAGCAGTAATGGCTCTTCAACGTCAGCAGGACTTTGTTTTCCGTCTTGCATAACGGGACCCAGACAGATCCGTTATGCTTTCCCATAGACTTATATTAGGACAGAAAGCAAACGGAATGCCTTTTAAAGGCTTCCGTTTTGCATTCCGTCATAATACAAGTCTATGGGCAGAAGAATGGATCCGTCCTTCTGTCTTATGGATTCCATTATTTTCTGCTATAAGCATGCTGTAACGGAAAGCCATAACGGAATCCCTAATGCTAGTATGAACCCACCCTTATTGGAAAATGAACTAAAGTTAAAGTGAACTAAAAATGGCATATTATACTTATTATGCGGCTCATTACGAATATGGCAATGGCAAAATTGTTTTTTTGTTTTTGTTTTACTACTTAAAAAATAATAAAATCCTTTCAAAAATTCCAAATGTATATTTTATTCTACAGAGCTATATGAGGGTTTGTTTTTTTGTGGAAACATTTTTTGTTTTAGAATTTATTGGTACCTTTTTTGTGGTGCATACAACTTTTTGATTACTATTATTGATTTTTTATGGGAAATTTTTTATTAATATTTTTGGATGCAGTGATATAATGCTTTTTTTTATATATATTCTTCATATAAGTAATTGGGCTGAATGAAACACCTGAGTTCAATAATTAACAGGTGTGTTCTGTTATTTTTATTCATAAAGTGTATGCCAAGGGTATGCAACCTCCGGCACTCCAGCCGGAGTGAAACTACAACTCGTCATGCACAAGAACGTATCTTCTTTCCGTGTCCGTTCTGTTTTTTTTTTTGCTGCAGACTGTATGTGGAACTATTAATTTCAAAAAATGTAGTCCATGTGTATTCCGTTTCGGTATGACTGTATTCCCGTTCCGCAAAAAAAATTGAATATGTCCTATTATTGTCTGCATTACGGACAAAGATAGGACTGTTCTATTAGGGTCCAGCTGTTCTGTTCCGCAAAATATGGAATGCACATGGACGTCATCCGTAATTTTTGAGGATCCATTTTTTGCGGACCACAAAAGGTCATGTACATGAGGCCCAAGGCGGATGCAGCTTTACACGGACTTCAGGATACGACTTCAGGAACTAGGACCTTGCTCAGACATATCAGGGCTAGGCAAGATAATCCATAAATTCAGGACCTGACCTGGGCAAGGTTAATTAGCAATTTTATTTACAAATGCCTATACAGGCAATGAAACCTATCTTAGCCTGGGTGCAAACTAAAACTTCACTTTTATTATAATATTCATAAAAATGTGTCACTAAATGTGAATGTGAATCACAACTTGTTAGACTACAGACAAAGAAACAAAAAAAATGGTACTAAGGTATTAAAAACACAGTCTACAATCCACCGCTGGAATTGATGATGTAGTCAATTAGAGGCGATGTGCACAGTCGCTTGCTCTAAAGGCTATGAGGGCAACCTTTTGCCGTGCCACGTCTGCAAATATTGCTGCCTACTCTATCTAGTTGTCAGCTATGTCTGATTGTCAATTTATTGCCCTGTATTTGTAGTGGGGGACTTGTTCCATCAACCCACTACACTAAATGAAATGCTGATTGACAGGTAGCATTTATTGCAGACGTTGGCAACACAGTTGTAACTCCTGTATATGCAACCTGCAGATGGTACCAACCAGGTCACAGTAATCCAGCCGCACCACTATTTGTCTCTATACCAGGGCAAGTCGTTTTAGAGGCTATGAGGGCAGCCTCTTGCTCTGACAGTCAGATATATCTGATTTTCAATATATTGCCCTGTATTTATAGTGGGGGACTTATTCCATCAACCCACTGTACAACTTGAAATGCTGTTTGACAACTGACAATTGTTGCAGACGTTGGCAACACAGTTATATCTCCTGTGTATGCAGCCTGCTGATAGTACCAACAGGTCACAGTAATCCAGCCGGACTACTATTTAACTCCAGCCGTGGAAACATGACCGCAAGTTAAAACCTAAACCTGCCCCCCGACATGTTTCGCCAGTATCTCTGGCTTCTTCAGGGGTAACGGGCAGGGATGAATGACCTCAGATACCGGAGGTTGAAATAGGGTGTCCATGATTGACAGATGTTGCCGCCCTATCAGTAAAGCGGGCGGGAACCTCCGCCAGCCAATTACCATGGTGAAAACGGCTCTTATCAAATTCCTGCGTCAGCTCTCACCGTCGCTTCCCGAAAAAGTAATCACTGTCTCTCTGCCCTACGGGTGCATGCGCCGATACTCAGACATCCGCACCGGTAGTATGTCTCACCACGCATGCGCTGCGCCGTGCGGAGCTGCGCACCAACTCTAAACCAAACGGATAGCCGAGAGGGAATCAAAATACAGGGCATCAAAAAAACCACCAGGCGTAGAAGGTGGGTAATTATCATTACGGGAACATAACTAATGAGCCATAGGTATCACTACGATTACCCAATACTGACAACAGGTCATGCTCCAAATTGGCAGTAGGAAAAACCTATCTATCTGAAAAAAAAAAAATCAGATTAGTACTTTATGTATAGAACAGTGCATCAGACCACAGTATTGACAGTTGATACGCTCAAGCACGCATATTTATATTTATAATTTTACAATACAGACATCTGATCATCCACAAAACTGACAATTCTGGAGCTATGCCTTGTTTTAATAGTGAAGGATTGGAAACATGACATGGCGGTGTCTATGTAAACAAAGTCACTCCTATTTTTATTTGAACATTCATATTCTTTTTATTGTATTGATTATTCTATCCGGTAACGAGGATCAAAAGCCGATTCTGACTCCATGTCTGTATTTGGATACCGTTATTCAACTGACACTCCAACTACTGTATAGGTAGGTGGATGAAATGTTCAGATCACTAAATTAATTCCAAAAAACAATTCCAAAAAAACACCTCCCTAATCATAAAAAAGCAGTGAAGGCAAAGCCTTCGTTGAGCCCCTTTGGGTTAAGACTGTCAAGGCGATAGATCCACATGGTTTCTTCTTGTAAAATAATAACCTCCAGGTCGCCTTTTCTTGCCCCTAGAGTTTTT
Source organism: Bufo gargarizans (assembly GCF_014858855.1). Classification (NCBI taxonomy): domain Eukaryota; kingdom Metazoa; phylum Chordata; class Amphibia; order Anura; family Bufonidae; genus Bufo; species Bufo gargarizans. Next base: position 407,394,767 of record NC_058080.1, on the reverse strand, counting down.
TTGCAGATTTCCCAGAATTTCAATACCCTATGGTCTCCCCCATTATGAGTTCTAACATGTCTAGAAATCAATGTATCTGCACGAGTATTTATACTGCTGATATGTTGACAAATCCTTCTCCTGAATTCTTGGGATGTCTTTCCAACATAGATCTTGAAACACCGACATTCAATAGCATAAACAATTCCTCTAGTCTTACAGTTGATATATTGCCTGATCTGGTATTCTCTTTTATAAACAGGGTTGACGAACAACCGACAACTCCTCACAAGAGGGCAGTAGACACAGTTTCCACACGGGTAAGTACCCACTACATTTGAATTCAACCAAGTCATTTTAGGTGGTACTGGACGGAAAAAACTATGAACCAATGCGTCTTTTAGATTTCTACCTCGACGGTAGGTCATGCTAGGATTAGATGTAATGACTGTCCTCAAATCATTATCGGCCCACAAAACATGCCAATGTTTCCTAAGGATTCCAAATACCTTATTATTTTGAGCATCAAAGGTGCCAATGCACCTGACTGTCTGCGTCCTAGAGTCCTTAGGTGGAATGGTTAGAAGTTCCATCCTACTGGTCCTACTAGCCCTTGCATAGGCCTGATGTAAAACCTTTTTAGGGTAACCCCTAGCTCGGAATCGATCATATAAAATTTTACTTTCTTTTTCAAAACCTGCTTCATCCGAGCAATTCCTGCGGGCCCTGATGTATTGCCCGATAGGTATTCCTTTCCTAAGGGGTCTGGGATGGAAGCTGCTCCATTCCAGTAAGCTGTTCGTCGCTGTAGGCTTACGATGGACTTCTGTCCGGATGTGGCCATCAGGGTCCAGGACCAATTTGAGATCCAGGAAAGTTATAGTGCTGTCGTGTATCTCTGACGTAACTGCCATTCCTATGGCATTCGCGTTAAGTGCTGTAACAAAAAGGTAACATTTTTCTGTGGTACCTTCCCAAAGTATTAGACATCATCGATGTACCTACCCCAAAATAAAATGTGCTGAGTGAATTCAAAGAAATCTGACGTGAAAACTATAGTGTTCTCCCACCACCCCAAAAATAAATTAGCATAATTTGGTGCACACTTACTTCCCATTGCGGTCCCAACAGATTGTAAATAATATTGGCCGTCAAAAAGGAAATAATTGTGTGTGAGTAAAAAACGGAGGAGAGTTAAAAGAAACTCATTATGTGCACAAAACTGAATACTTTTCGTTGAAAGAAACGTGGAAACTGCCTTGATCCCTAAATCGTGCTTGATATTTGTATATAGAGCCTCGACATTGAGGCTGGCTAATTTAGTTTCTGGAGTGACCTGGATGTCCTGGAGCCTGATGACCACATCCTTAGTGTCCTTGATATATGATGGTAGACTGGGCACAAAAGGTGCTAAAAATTCATCAACATATTGACTGACATTTTCAGTCAAGCTGTTGTTGCCAGACACTATTGGTCTGCCTGGCACCGGTCGCCTTTGTTTGTGCACTTTAGGAATCGCGCAGATGGTAGCAATCGTCGGGTGCATCTTGAGGAGGTATTTGTATTCCTCTTTCGATATAAGTTTATCAGCTTTCGCTGTAGTAAGGATTGCTTTCAATTCTGCTAAAAACCTGTCTGTCGGGTTGTGGTGTAGTTTTTTATATGTATCACTTTGCTTAACCAGATCTTCGACCATTTTTTTATAGTCCTGTTTGTCCATGAGGACAACATTTCCCCCCTTGTCAGAAGATTTGATTACCAGATCTTCATTCTGGCTAAGTTCATCTAACGCCCGTTGTTCCTCAACCTCAAGGTTGAGTTGTGTAGTTGGTATTTTCGTATTCAAGGTTTTTAAATCCCTTGTTACTAATTGCACGAAGGTATCAATATTGCCATACTGGGTAAAGGGGGGGGGGGGAGTGTATTTTGATTGTGGTTTTAGTGTTGAAAGCGGTGCCTCAACTTTGTCTTGGGCATTTTCATCAAAGGTATCTAGTGATTCCAGAATGGCCAAAGCCTGTCTTTCATTGGCCTGTGTCCGCTGAAAATCCCTAGACTGCTGATTGAACGTTTTATGGAGGGCAAGCTTTCTAGCAAACAGGTTAATATCTTTGACCCAGTTAAAGCATTGGAAAGAGGGGGTAGGTGTAAAAGACAATCCTTTATTAAGTATTTTAAGGTGTTCTGGTCCCAGAATGAAGCTCGAGAGATTGATCACCATGAGCGGGTCGTCTACGTTCTGGCATTGTATGCCCACTTCTGCCTGTCCCTCAGGGCTGGGCCTTGGCCTAAAAAAGAGGGCAGGCTTGTGGGCACTACTGTGGATGCCATAAGAGTTGGTGGAGCGCAGGAAAACCCAGATGATATAGAGGGTAAAAATTGTCCTTGTTGTTGGGAGCTGGCTAGTGTCACTGGGATGGATGTTGTCATAGTTGCATTTGAAACGGGGACAGATCCCTGTGTTCCTTGCCATGTTTGACCCGATGGTATCCCTACACCTGTCTGGGGAGTAGGCGCCTTACTCTGGTATGGTTGTCCTCAACCTCTGTATTTGCGCCTGGGCGCCGCAGGTTGCCTTACCGGGCGACCTTCTGACCCTGACCAATCAGACTCCGAAAAATCCGACTGAGACGCACCTTGTCTGTTGGTATTAAACCTTTTTGGTTGGGTGTTAACAGCGTTAGGCCTGTACAAATATATTTGACCAGTGTCAAAATCCCTTTTGTCCCTGATATACTTGTTATGCTTTCTTTCTTTTATTTCAGCTTGAAAGGACTCAATGTGCTTCTGTAGCCTTAACTCTTGTGCAGTAAAATCCGGATTGGACCTAAGGTTTTGTATCTGGGAAATTTCCTGCTCTAGTTGCCTGGCAGTGTTTATCAATGACAGTCTTTCAAAATCCAACAGGTATTGCTGCATACGCAGTGAGTTCTCCATTAGTAGTTGCTGCCAAACCTTGATAAAGGTGGCATCGTCTTGGTGTGAGTGGGGCACAATGTTAATTCTCATCCCCTAAACACCAGACCCTGCTGTTGGTATGTATCTAAGCTAGCTACTTCCCATTGGGCTCTCACATACTGCTTATATGTCTTTTGTACTTCTTTAAATGCTGTTTGTAGATCGGTCGTATTGATAGGGAGACAGCCAATGGAGAACACCTGTGCTGCCTCTGTACTATTAAAATCTGCTGGAGGTGCATTCGCAAGAAATCCTGCCATATGTCCGCAGGCACAAAAACAATACCGTTAATAGGGAGGTGATGGAATTATTATTTTTTTGTTGGGTAAAATGGGTCCCCACAAAAAAAGGGCCGCTTAGCCTATTTCAAACTAATCCATAAGTTCAGGACCTGACCTGGGCAAGGTTAATTAGCAATTTTATTTACAAATGCCTATACAGGCAATGAAACCTATCTTAGCCCGGGTACAAACTAAAACTTCACTTTTATTATAATATTCATAAATATGTGTCACTAAATGTGAATGTGAATCACAACTTGTTAGACTACAGACAAAGAAACAAAAAAAGGGTACTAAGGTATTAAAAACACAGTCTACAATCCACCGCTGGAATTGATGATGTAGTCAATTAGAGGCGATGTGCACAGTCGCTCGCTCTAAAGGCTATGAGGGCAACCTTTTGCTGCTCCACATCTGCAAATATTGCTGCCTACTCTATCTAGTTGTCAGCTATGTCTGAATGTCAATTTATTGCCCTGTATTTGTAGTGGGGGACTTGTTCCATCAACCCACCACACTAAATGAAATGCTAATTGACAGGTAGCATTTATTGCAGACGTTGGCAACACAGTTGTAACTCCTGTATATGCAACCTGCTGATGGTACCAACCAGGTCACAGTAATCCAGCCGGACCACTATTTGTCTATAGCAGGGCAAGTCGTTTTAGAGGCTATGAGGGCAGCCTCTTGCTCTGACAGTCAGATATATCTGATTTTCAATATATTGCCCTGTATTTATAGTGGGGGACTTATTCCATCAACCCACTGTACAACTTGAAATGCTGTTTGACAACTGACAATTGTTGCAGACGTTGGCAACACAGTTATATCTCCTGTGTATGCAGCCTGCTGATAGTACCAACAGGTCACAGTAATCCAGCCGGACTACTATTTAACTCCAGCAGTGGAAACATGACCGCAAGTCAAAACCTAAACCTGCCCCCCGACATGTTTCGCCAGTATCTCTGGCTTCTTCAGGGGTAACGGGCAGCAATGAATGACCTCATTTACCGAAATGCAACTCCAGCAGATTTTAATAGTACAGAGGCAGCACAGGTGTTCTCCACTGGCTGTCTCCCTATCAATACGACCGATCTACAAACAGCATTTAAAGAAGTACAAAAGACATATAAGCAGTATGTGAGAGCCCAATGGGAAGTAGCTAGCTTAGATACATACCAACAGCAGGGTCTGGTGTTTAGGGGGATGAGAATTAACATTGTGCCCCACTCACACCAAGATGATGCCACCTTTATCAAGGGTTGGCAGCAACTACTAACGGAGAACTCACTGCGTATGTAGCAATACCTGTTGGATTTTGAAAGACTGTCATTGATAAACACTGCCAGGCAACTAGAGCAGGAAATTTCCCAGATACAAAACCTTAGGTCCAATCCGGATTTTACTGCACAAGAGTTAAGGCTACAGAAGCACATTGAGTCCTTTCAAGCTGAAATAAAAGAAAGAAAGCATAACAAGTATATCAGGGACAAAAGGGATTTTGACACTGGTCAAATATATTTGTACAGGCCTAAAGCTGTTAACACCCAACCAAAAAGGTTTAATACCAACAGACAAGGTGCGTCTCAGTCGGATTTTTCGGAGTCTGATTGGTCAGGGTATGAAGGTCGCCCGGTAAGGCAACCTGCGGCGCCCAGGCGCAAATACAGAGGTTGAGAAGAACCATACCAGAGTAAGGCGCCCACTCCCCAGACAGGTGTAGGGATACCATCGGGTCAAACATGGCAAGGAACACAGGGATCTGTCCCCGTTTCAAATGCAACTATGACAACATCCATCCCAGTGACACTAGCCAGCTCCCAACAACAAGGACAATTTTTACCCTCTATATCATCTGGGTTTTTCTGCGCTCCACCAACTCTTATGGCATCCACAGTAGTGCCCACAAGCCTGCCCTCTTTTTTAGGCCAAGGCCCAGCCCTGAGGGACAGGCAGAAGTGGGCATACAATGCCAGAACGTAGATGAACCGCTCAGGGTGATCAATCTCTCGAGCTTCATTCTGGGACCAGAACACCTTAAAATACTTAATAAAGGATTGTCTTTTACACCTACCCCCTCTTTCCAATGCTTTAACTGGGTCAAAGATATTAACCTGTTTGCTAGAAAGCTTGCCCTCCATAAAACGTTCAATCAGCAGTCTAGGGATTTTCAGCGGACACAGGCCAATGAAAGACAGGCTTTGGCTATTCTGGAATCACTAGATACCTTTGATGAAAATGCCCAAGACACAGTTGAGGCACCGCTTTCAACACTAAAACCACAATCAAAATACAATCCCCCCCTTTACCCAGTATGGCAATATTGATACCTTCGTGCAATTAGTAACAAGGGATTTAAAAACCTTGAGTACAAAAATACCAACTACACAACTCAACCTTGAGGTTGAGGAACAACGGGCGTTAGATGAACTTAGCCAGAATGAAGATCTGGTAATCAAATCTTCTGACAAGGGGGGAAATGTTGTCCTCATGGACAAACAGGACTATAAAAAAAAATGGTCGAAGATCTGGTTAAGCAAAGTGATACATATAAAAAACTAGACCACAACCCGACAGACAGGTTTTTAGCAAAATTGAAAGCAATCCTTACTACAGCGAAGGCTGATAAACTTATATCGAAAGAGGAATACAAATACCTCCTCAAGATGCACCCGACGATTGCTACCATCTACGCGATTCCTAAAGTGCACAAACAAAGGCGACCGGTGCCAGGCAGACCAATAGTGTCTGGCAACAACAGCTTGACTGAAAATGTCAGTCAATATGTTGATGAATTTTTAGCACCTTTTGTGCCCAGTCTACCATCATATATCAAGGACACTAAGGATGTGGTCATCAGGCTCCAGGACATCCAGGTCACTCCAGAAACCAAATTAGCCAGACTCGATGTCGAGGCTCTATATACAAATATCAGGCACGATTTAGGGATCAAGGCAGTTTCCACGTTTCTTTCAATGAAAAGTATTCAGTTTTGTGCACATAATGAGTTTCTTTTAACTCTCCTCCGTTTTTTACTCGCACACAATTATTTCCTTTTTGACGGCCAATATTATTTACAATCTGTTGGGACCGCAATGGGAAGTAAGTGTGCACCAAATTATGCTAATTTATTTTTGGGGTGGTGGGAGGACACTATAGTTTTCATGTCAGATTTCTTTGAATTCACTCAGCACATTTTATTTCGGGGTAGGTACATCGATGATGTGCTAATACTTTGGGAAGGTACCACAGAAAAATGTCACCTTTTTGTTACAGCACTTAACGCGAATGCCATAGGAATGGCAGTTACGTCAGAGATACACGACAGCACTATAACTTTCCTGGATCTCAAATTGGTCTTGGACCCTTATGGCCACATCCGGACAGAAGTCCATCGTAAGCCTACAGCGACGAACAGCTTACTGGAATGGAGCAGCTTCCATCCCAGACCCCTTAGGAAAGGAATACCTGTCGGGCAATACATCAGGGCCCGCAGGAATTGCTCAGATGAAGTAGGTTTTGAAAAAGAAAGTAAGATTTTATATGATCGATTCCGAGCTAGGGGTTACCCTAAAAATGTTTTACATCAGGCCTATGCAAGGGCTAATAGGACCAGTAGGACGGAACTTCTAACCATTCCACCTAAGGACTCTAGGACGCAGACAGTCAGGTGCATTGGCACCTTTGATGCTCAAAAAAAATAAGGTATTTGGAATCCTTAGGAAACATTGGCATGTTTTGTGGGCCGATAATGATTTGAGGACAGTCATTACATGTAATCCTAGCATGACCTACTGTCGAGGTAGAAATCTAAAAGACGCATTGGTCCATAGTTTTTTCCGTCCAGTACCACCTAAAATGACTTGGTTGAAATCAAATGTAGTGGGTACTTACCCGTGTGGGAACTGTGTCTACTGCCCTCTTGTGAGGAGTTGTCGGTTGTTTGTCAACCCTGTTGATAAAAGAGAATACCAGATCAGGCAATATATCAACCTTAAGACTAGAGGAATTGTTTATGCTATTGAATGTCGGTGTTTCAAGATCTATGTTGGAAAGACATCCCAAGAATTCAGTAGAAGGATTTGTCAACATATCAGCAGTATAAATACTCGTGCAGATACATCGATCTCTAGACATGTTAGAACTCATCATGGGGGAGACCATAGGGTATTGAAATTCTGGGGAATCTGCAAAAAAACTCTAGGGGCAAGAAAAGGCAACCTGGACGTTATTATTTTACAAGAAGAAACCATGTGGATCTATCGCCTTGACAGTCTTAACCCAAAGGGGCTCAACGAAGGCTTTGCCTTCACTGCTTTTTTATGATTAGGGAGGTGTTTTTTTGGAATTGTTTTTTGGAATTAATTTAGTGATCTGAACATTTCATCCACCTACCTATACAGTAGTTGGAGTGTCAGTTGAATAACGGTATCCAAATACAGACATGGAGTCAGAATCGGCTTTTGATCCTCGTTACCGGATAGAATAATCAATACAATAAAAAGAATATGAATGTTCAAATAAAAATAGGAGTGACTTTGTTTACATAGACACCGCCATGTCATGTTTCCAATCCTTCACTATTAAAACAAGGCATAGCTCCAGAATTGTCAGTTTTGTGGATGATCAGATGTCTGTATTGTAAAATTATAAATATAAATATGCGTGCTTGAGCGTATCAACTGTCAATACTGTGGTCTGATGCACTGTTCTATACATAAAGTACTAATCTGAATTTTTTTTTTTCAGATAGATAGGTTTTTCCTACTGCCAATTTGGAGCATGACCTGTTGTCAGTATTGGGTAATCGTAGTGATACCTATGGCTCATTAGTTATGTTCCCGTAATGATAATTACCCACCTTCTACGCCTGGTGGTTTTTTTGATGCCCTGTATTTTGATTCCCTCTCGGCTATCCGTTTGGTTTAGAGTTGGTGCGCAGCTCCGCACGGCGCAGCGCATGCGTGGTGAGACAAACTACCGGTGCGGATGTCTGAGTATCGGCGCATGCACCCGTAGGGCAGAGAGACAGTGATTACTTTTTCGGGAAGCGACGGTGAGAGCTGACGCAGGAATTTGATGAGAGCCGTTTTCACCATGGTAATTGGCTGGCGGAGGTTCCCGCCCCCTTTACTGATAGGACGGCAACATCTGTCAATCATGGACACCTTATTTAAACCTCCGGTATCTGAGGTCATTCATCGCTGCCCGTTACCCCTGAAGAAGCCAGAGATACTGGCGAAACATGTCGGGGGGCAGGTTTAGGTTTTAACTTGCGGTCATGTTTCCACTGCTGGATTTAAATAGTAGTCCGGCTGGATTACTGTGACCTGTTGGTACTATCAGCAGGCTGCATACACAGGAGATATAACTGTGTTGCCAACGTCTGCAGCAATTGTCAGTTGTCAAACAGCATTTCAAGTTGTACAGTGGGTTGATGGAATAAGTCCCCCACTATAAATACAGGGCAATATATTGAAAATCAGATATATCTGACTGTCAGAGCAAGAGGCTGCCCTCATAGCCTCTAAAACGACTTGCCCTGCTATAGACAAATAGTGGTCCAGCTGGATTACTGTGACCTTACGCTATACTTCCTGTTTACCGTGTGCGCATCCTAAATATCAATGACATTCAGTCAAATTTTATTATTAGCCGGTGGTAAAAATTACATTAATTGTGCTATACCTCCTATATAAGGTTTGTGCATCCTAAATATCAGTGACATTCAATCAGTGTAATTTTTTATTAGGCGGTGGTGACAGCGACATTACTTGCGCTATACCTCCTGTTTAACGTGTGCACATCCTAAATATCAATGACATTCAGTCAAAGTTTTTTTTATTAGGCGGTGGTGACAGTGACATTACTTGTGCTATACCTCCTGTTTAACGCATCCTAAAAATATATGTGACATTCTGTCTACTTTATTTGCGCATACACTTATAAAAAGCTGCGCTACTGTACGTGTGACATACTTGCAAGCAAATACACTATTTAAAATGCGCAAGGTGAGCAGTAAGGGACGGGGAAGTAGCCGTACTGCTGATGGTGCGCGCAGAGGTCTTGGCCCTGGGCATGGTGAAACTGTGCCTGCTGCCAGAGAACAAGAAACATACTCATCCACGATACCTAGCTTCATGTCCCAGTTTGCAGGGCGGCGCAGGACACCACTCTCAAAGTCAGACCAGTGCAACCAGGTGGTCAGTTGGATTGCAGCACATAATGTTTCCAGTCAGTTAAGCACCACCCTGTCTTCCACAAAGTCCAGTCTCAGTAGCCAAGAGTCTGGTCAACAGAATCCTCACCCTGATACTCCTTCCACCCACCATGGAGAGTCTTGGCAAAAAAGTGATCTCACACTCAGATATTTAGAGGAGCTGTTTTCATCGCCATTCCTTAATTTGGGCCTGTCTCCAATCCCGCTTGAAGAGGGACACAGGGAGATCTTGTGCCCTGATTCCCAAACTCTGGAGTATCCACAGTCAGAAGAAGATGACGGTGGGGAACGGCAATTAGTGTTTCATGAGGTGGATGATGATGATGAGACACAGTTGTCAATAAGTCAACCGCAATTAGTGTCTCTAGAGGTTCATGATGAGGATAAGACACAGTTGTCAATTGTTACGGTTACTCCCAGGCTAGCTGGAAGCTGGACCGCTTGGATAGTCTGGATCTCTGTTTAGGGAGAGAGAGAGGAGCCGCTTCGTCTCGATATCCAGAAGGATCCTGTAAATGTAGAACAATCCCACTAGCTATCTTACAGCTAGGATAATCTTTCCCCCACAAAACGAGGCGAGGCTGCGATTTGATGGTCAAACTAGGTCTGAGGTGCTGGCACACCCAGCCTGGTTTTTATTACAGTTTGTTGCAGATACAACACATCCCCACAATGCATCATGGTTTCCTCCCCTCTGTCCCGGAGACGACCGAAGACAATCCAATTATCTCTCAGGACAAAAGGGAGATCGCCAATACATATGTGGAGACAACAAGACAGACATCACCATTTAAACACACAATGGGACAATAGAAACACACCCACACAAAATCCTCCCCTCTGCCGATGATGACCATTGAACACAATGACGAATATAATTATCAAAGGCAGAGAAATACAGTTTTATAAAACATATCACAGGAACCCCAAAACATGCAATAACCCCATAACAAGTATATCCTCAGAACCAGGGGATCTGGGTGAACCACATATCCGAAATTCACCCAGATCCGTTCAGTAGTCTGGAAGATACAGTTTTATGCCAGTTACACCGAAAATATACAAGTTATACAGAAAATAGTTACTAATAAACGTGTCCCTTGTTTGGTAGTTTCAAACTACTGAATGATGTCTTTGGGCACCAAATACCGGCGAGATGGCACCGTGTAGAAAAGTCCGAACAGTGTCTGTGAGTTAAAATGGCCGCCATCCATTGTTCTCACCATGTGCTTCATCCATTCAGACTAACAGGGTGAATAACAGTTTTGTAACATCAATAAATTAGGTTGTTAGGTCAACAAGTCAGGAGGATGACCAGAGTGAGGAAGTGGAAGAGGAAATGCTGGACGATGAAGTCCCTGACAACTTGGGAAAGTGGCAAGCTGAGCGAAGACAGCAGCACAGAGGGAGAGAGATCAGCAGCACCACAACAGGCTGGAAGAGGCAGTGGGGTGGCAAAAGGGAGAAGGCAGGCCACACCAAACAGGCCCGCAACTGTTCCCCGGAGCACCACCTTGCAACAATCTCCCTTGCCAAGGGGTAGGTGTTCCGCAGTCTGGCGCTTTTTTGAGGGTTCGGAAAACCAAAAAAAAAACAGTTTGCAACCTGTGCCATACCAAAATGAGCAGGGACATGAACACTAGTAACCTTACCACCACATGGCATCCAAGCACCGTAATAAGTGGGCCGAACGCCTGGGTGCACAACCAGTGTCTGCCGCCGCCTCCTCTTCCCCTGTGTTACATGCTGGCCAAGACGCAGGCTCCCGCCATGCACCTGGGCGTTCGCAAGCACCATCAGCTAGCATATCCACTTCTGTATCCCAGGGCAGCATACAGATGTTGATACCCCAGGCCTTTGAACGAAAGTGCAAATACCCAGCCACCCACCCACAGACCATAGCACTAAATGCGCACCTTTCCAAATTGCTGGCCCTGGAAATGTCCCCAGCCGCCAATATTATTCATGGTGTGCAGTCCTAGCCTTACACCATTATGTGTCCCGTTACATCAGCCTGTGCCCTGACCAACGCAGTTATTGGGAAGGTCCGCTTAACGACTGAAACATGGACAGGTGCTTTTGGCCAGGGATGCTACATTTCCCTGACGGCACACTGGGTGAACGTTGTGGAGGCCGGGAGAAAATCGTACCCTGGGATGGTACAGGTGCTACCGATGCAAATGATTACGGGCCCTACTTCCATCAGGGTTTCTGCCACCACCTACATTAGTGGCTGCAACCCCCCTTCTACTCCTCTGCCTCCTCCTCCTCCACTTCCATCTCTGAATTATCATCTTGCAGCACCAGTCAGAAATCAGTCAGTAGCTGGAAGCAGTGTAGCACTGCATTGGAGAAGCGGCAACAGGCCGTGCTTAAACTGATCTGCTTAGGTGACAAAAAGCACACCGCCAATAAGCTGTGGCAAGGGATAAGGGACCAGACTGAGCTGTGGCTCTCGCCACTCAACCAACAACCATGCATGGTTGTGTCTGATAATGGCTGTAATTTGGTGGCGGCTTTGGAGGTCGGCAAGCTCACACACATACCATGCCCAGTCCATGTGTTCAACCTAGTTGTTCAGCGGTTTCTCAAAACCCACCCCAATTTGCCTGAGTTACTAGTGAAGGTGCGCAGCATGTGTGCCCATTTCCGCAAGACATCAACAGCTTCCGCCGGTCTGGCTACCCTGCAGCAGTGCTTGCAATTGCCAGCTCACCAACTGTTGTGTGACGTGAGCACACGCTTGAGGTTCCACATGTTGGCCAGGCTTTGTGAGCAACAGAGGGCAGTAGTGGAATACCAGTTGCAACATGGTTGTCGCCTTTACACTCAGCTTCTGCTCTTCACAAGCGACAATTGGGCATTGATGTCTGACCTCTGTGAGATTTTACGCAACTTTGAGGAATCAACACAGATGGTGAGCGGTGATAACGCTATTATCAGTGTAACCATCCAACTTCTGTGTCTACTCAAACGCTTACTGCTCACAATTAATGCAGACGCTTTGCATGAGGAAGAGGTGGAAATGGGGAAAGAAAGTACACATGGTGATAGCCAGACCTCCCTCAGTTCGACAATTCGCGAACGTGATTGGAATCAGATGTTCGCGAACCGCAAGTTCGCGGTGGGCCTTATTCACTTTAAAGGCAGGCGAACCTGAAAAACCTTCAGGTCATATTTGCAGCTGCCAAATACTTACTAGAAGTGCACAAATTGACCCACAACATGGACAGTGACATACCAGAGGGGGATCAATGGCAAAAATTCCCACAAAAAATATGTGTATTCATCAGGGGCCAATTTTATGCGTCTTAAAGGGAAACCGTCAAAAATGTGCCCTGCTGGACCCTAGAAAATTTTTATTTTAGACCATGGGAGTACAGGTCCTAAACATTAGGCATTCACCGGACAGAAAACATCAAGTGATTATGTTGCTGGGGGTACAGTTGCAAGAAAAAGTATGTGAACCCTTTGGAATGATCTGGATTTCTGCACAAATTGGTCATAAAATGTGACCTGATCTTCATCTAAGTCACAACAATAGACAATCACAGTCTGCTTAAACTAATAACACACAAAGAATTAAATGTTACCATGTTTTTATTGAACACACCATGTAAACATTTACAGTGCAGGTGGAAAAAGTATGTGAACCCAGGATTTAATAACTGGTTGAACCTCTTTTGGCAGCAATAACTTCAACCAAACGTTTCCTGTAGTTGCAGATCAGACGTGCACAACGGTCAGGAGTAATTCTTGACCATTCCTCTTTACAGAACTGTTTCAGTTCAGCAATATTCTTGGGATGTCTGGTGTGAATCACTTTCTTGAGGTCATGCCACAGCATCTAAATCGGGTTGAGGTCAGGACTCTGACTGGGCCACTCCAGAAGGCGTATTTTCTTCTGTTTAAACCATTCTGTTGTTGATTTACTTCTATGCTTTGGGTCGTTGTCCTGTTGCAACACCTATCTTCTGTTAAGCTTTAGCTGGTGAACAGATGACCTTAAGTTCTCTTGCAAAATGTCTTAATAAACTTGGGAATTCATTTTTCCTTCGATGATAGCAATCCGTCCAGGCCCTGACGCAGCAAAGCAGCCCCAAACCATGATGCCCCTGCCACCATACTTCACAGTTGGAATGAGGTTTTGATGTTGGTGTGCCTCTTTTTATCCACACATAGTGTTGTGTGTTTCTTCCAAACAACTCAACTTTGGTTCATGTGTCCAGAGAATATTTTGCCAGTACTGCTGTGGAACATCCAGGTGCTCTTGTGCAAACTGTAAACGTGCAGCAATGTTTTTTTTTTTGGACAGCAGTGGCCTCCTGTGGTATCCTCCCATGAAATCCATTCTTGTTTAGTGTTTTACGTATTGTAGATTCGCTAACAGGGATGTTAGCATATGCCAGAGACTTTTGTAAGTCTTTAGCTGACACTCTAGTATTCTTTTTCACCTCATTGAGCAATCTGCGCTGTGCTCTTGCAGTCATCTTTACAGGACGGCCACTCCTAGGGAGAGTAGCAGCAGTGCTGAACTTTCTCCATTTATAGACAATTTGTCTTACCGTGGACTGATGAACAGCAAGGCTTTTGGAGATACTTTTATAACCCTTTCCAGCTTTATGCAAGTCAACAATTCTTAATCGTAGGTCTTCTGAGAGCTCTTTTGTGGGAAGCATCATTCACATCAGGCAATGCTTCTTGTGAAAAGCAAACCCAGAACTGGTGTGTGTTTTTATAGGGCAGGGCAGCTGTAACCAACACCTCCAATCTCATCTCATTGATTGGACTGCAGTTGGCTGACACCTCACTCCAATTAGCTCTTGGAGATGTCATTAATCTAGGGGTTCACATACTTTTTCCACCTGCACTGTGAATGTTTACACGGTGTGATCAATAAAAACATGGTAGCATTTAATTATTTGTGTGTTATTAGTTTAAGAAGACTGTGATTGTTGATTGATGTGACTTAGATGAAGATCAGATCACATTTTATGACCAATTTGTGCAGAAATCCAAATCATTCCATAGGGTTCACATACTTTTTCTTGCAACTGTATATGAGACGGTCAATGGATATCAATTTTACTGCAGGCCAGTGGAGTGCAGGCCCCAAAAATTATTCATTTACCGTACAGAAAAGAACAATTGATTATGTGGCTGGAGGTACATTTGGTGGTCACCGTTTAACAGATTTAATGTTGGCCAGTTAGATTACAGGCCTCAAAAATTATGCATGCACCTTAGAGAAAAGATCAAGTGATTATGTGGCTAGAGGTATATTAGACGGTCGATGGATATCAATTTTACTGCAGGCCAGTGGACTACAGTCCCCAAAAATTATTAATTCACCGGACATAAAGGATGAAGTGATTATGGAGCTGGAGGTATATTAGGAGGTCACCGTATAACAATTTTACTGTTGGCCAGTTAGATTATAGGCCCCAAAAATTATGCATTCAACGCACATAAAAGATCAAGTGATTATGTGGCTGGAGTTATATTAGATGGTCAACGGATATCAATATTACTGCAGGCCATTTGGCTACAGGCCCCCAAAATTATTCATTCACTAAACAGAAAACATCAAGTGATTTTGTGGCTGGAGGTATATTAGACGGACGATGGATATCAATTTTACTGCAGGCCAGTACAAATACATGTCAAATACATATGTTTAAAAGAACTTAAAATATAAAATTGGGTTAAAAACATGGCTAATGAAATCCCCGCTCTTTAAACAACCCCAAATGATAATAGTTAAAATTCGATAACATGAGGTCGTCACAGGTGTTGAATTCCTCCGTGGCCCCAAACATTAGGCATTCACCGGACAGAAAAGGCCTTTTATGCCACTGTATTTACATAAGACATGGACCATTATTTGTTCTGGGTGGTGGCAGATATGCATTGGCTGGCATAAGGAAGTTAAATTAAATGTGGTCGTCTCAGGTGTTGAATTCCTCAGAGATCCATGCCTCATTCATTTTTAAAAATGTGAGGTAGTCCACACTGTCGTGAGCTAGGCGAGTGCGCTTATTGGACATGATCCCCCCTGCTGCGCTGAACGTCCTTTCGGACAGGACACTCGACGAGGGGCAAGCCAAGAGTTCCATTGCAAATTGTGCCTGCACACCCAGTAGTCCAGGGGTTCCTCTCTTCTCAGAACGTCCACATCGGCAGTTAACCCGATGAAGTCGGACACCTGTCGGTCTAGGCGTTCCCTGAGGCTGTATCTGGAGGGCGGCTGTCGATGGGTTGGCTGGAAGAATGATCTAAAGTGACCAACACATATTCAAACTGCCCTCTTCTTGCATGTGCTGTAAGATTGGTACCCGCAACTGTATTTATGTGGGTGGAAATTCCTCTGACAGCACCCGCAACAGTAGAATGCAGCATCTCTCGAAGCAAGGCCTGGAAATGCTGCATTATGACAGCCCTCTGTGATGCTGGTAACATGCCCGCCATTTTGTTTTTGTACCGGATGTCTAAGTACATTGCCACACAGTACTGGTCCTTGCCCTTTATGCTTTTATACGGGGGTCCCTCTTCAAACACTGGAGGATGAAGGCCCCCATTTGCACTAAACTGGAAGCGGTGGAGCGACCTGGCTCCGAAGAGGAGATGGAGGATGGAGTAGGAGGAGGAGAAGAAGAGGCAGGCCTGCATGCAATCTGTGGTGGTAACACCAAATCCACATTGGTGCCACGGGTTTTATGCATGACAGCCATCAGAAGGTTCACCCAGTGGGCAGTAAAGGTGTCCCTTCCCTGCCCATGTTTGCTAGACCACGTGTCTGGATGCCCTTCTGGGAGAAATATTTCCTTCCAGGGATCTTCCACTGTGGTGTGCCAATGGCCACAAATTTTCTAAAGGCCTCTGAGTCCACCTGTTTATATGGCAGTAGTTGGCGAGCTAGCAATTCCGACATGCCGGCGGTCAGCTGTTGGGCAAGAGGGTTATCCGGCATCATCAACTTTTTACGTTCGAACATTTGAGCCACTGAAGCCTGCCTTTTTCCAGATGAGCGCAAGACAGCATGGTGGAAGGTAGAATAGAGAACAAATGGGAGAAGAGAGGAGAAGGAGAAGAGGCAGGACGTGGAGCATCGGGAGTGTGGCTTTGTGGGTTCTGACGTTGTTGCTCCCACTAGGCTCAGTGATGAAAGGCGTGGTGCCTTCTTAAGGCGGTTGTCCCTAGGTGAGTATTGGGCTTACCCTGACTTATGCATTGACAGCACAGGCTGCAGATAGCAACACTATTGTCAGCAGCTGACATGTTAAAAAAAGCCCACACTGTGGAGCCATGTGCCAGCATCCTGGGAGCGCCAGATGTGACAGTGCATAGTGGATAGCTCGCTCCAGATACATTTGCAGTCTGCTTTTTGCCTCCTGTGCACTGCGAGTTCTGCCTGCTTCTCCTCATTCTCCTCCCTATCTACTGCTCCCTCTGAACTCCCCTCTCTTGTGGGCACCCACGTGACTTTTCTCGACACGTCATCACTCGTCACCTTCACCACCACAGACATTAGAGATCTCGGAGTAGGCAGCAACAGTGGGGACAACCCTCCTTGGGCTGATCTGGGTACTGTCATCAAACCGCTGGGTGGCGGCCGTTACTACCTACTCTTCCTTATCTGATGCCTACAATGGCTGCGCATAGGTAAGGTCTAGGAATAGATGGTAAAATAATTCCTCTGACTCAAGTGGAGGGGCTATAGAGGTGGTGGTGGTGGTGTCTTTGGGGGTGCACACAGCAGAGAGTGAGAATGGTGCTGATATAAAGGATGAGGAGGGTTCAGAAGCAGAAGGTTAAGTGAGCCACTCAACCAACTCTGTTGTGTCCTTTGACGTAATTGCACGCACCTTCTCCAACTTCCCACTTAGGCTCCGGCCTCGTGCACCTGCCCGACTCCTACCACCCCTGTGGAATGGCCTGCCTCTTCCTCTGCCTATCATTTTCAAAATGACCCGCTGCAAAGTCCCTATAGAAGAGCAGTATTTCTGGAAGCAAGAGCAGTATTTCTGGAAGCAGGTATATTGCAGGCCTCAATCAATATTTTGTGGAAGCCGGTATATCAATACCCAGTATCAGTATTTTGTGGAAACAGGTATATAGAACCCAATAATGAGTATTTGCTGGAAGCTGGCATATCAAACCCCTTAATCAATATTTGGTCAAAGCCGGTGTATCGCTGGCCTCAATCAATATTTGGTGGAAGCTGGTATATCAATACCCTGTATCAGTATTTTGTGGAAACAGGCATAGAGAACCCAATAATGAGTATTTGCTTGAAGCTGGTATATCAAACATCTCAGTATTTGGTGGAAGCTGGTGTATCGCAGGCCTCAATCTATATTTGGTGGAAGCTGGTGTATCACACCCCTCAATCAATATTTTGTGGAAGGCGTGTATTACACCCCACAATCAGTATTTTGTGTAAGCAGGTATAGAGAACCCAATAATGAGTATTTGCTGGAAGCTGGTATATCAACCCCTTAATCAATATTTTGTGGAAGCTGGTGTATCGCAGGCCTCAATCTATATTTGGTGGAAGCCGGTGTATCACACCCCTCAATCAATACTTTGTGGAAGACCGTGTATTACACCCCACAATCAATATTTTGTAGAAGCAGGTATATTGCACCCCTTAATCCGGTGTTTTTTTGGGGGGCAACAGGTATATCACACCAGCTGCAATTAGTTATTCGAATAGCATTTGTCCCTCTATATATCTGTGTTATCTCAGCAGAACCACACACAACTGCTGCACAAGTGCAGAATACAAATGCACTATAATATACTTTCTATGTTAGAAGGTATATTATAGATATATCACACCCCTCAATCATATTTTTTTTGGGGGGCAACAGGTATATCACACCAATTGCAATTACTTATTCCAATAGCATTTGTCCCTCCATCTAGCTGCGGTATCTCAGCCGAACCGCACACAACTGCTTCACAATGCAAATGCACTATAATATACTTTCTATGTTAGAAGGTATATTATAAGTATATTACACCCCTCTATCATCTTTTTTTTTTTGGGGGGGGGGCAACAGGTATCTAACACCTGTTGCAATTACTTATTTTAATAGCGTTTGTACCTCTATCTAGCTGCGGTATCGTAGCAGAACGGCACACAACTGCTACACAATACAAATGCACTTTAATATACTTTCTATGTTAGAAAGTATATTATAAGTATATCACACCCCTCTGTATGTCACACCTATCGATAGCACACCTATACCAGTCCTTAAAGGGACATTTGTGGCCCTCTTAGCTAGCATTTGGTGTCACTAACAGTCTGTCACTGCTCCACACAGCAACTTCTCCCTACACTGGCAAAAAAAAGAATGTAAAATGGCTGCCAGGTCAGGTTTATTTATAGGGTAGGGGGTATGTCCATGTGCTGAAACGTCTCAATTGGCTGTCCTGTCTGAGCTGATGGATGTGTCAGGGGTCAAAGATCGATGCTATGCTAAATAAATGGTGCATGTGAATTTGGGTTGTTGGGAGTATTGAAATTTCGATACCCAATCAA
Source organism: Bufo gargarizans (assembly GCF_014858855.1). Lineage (NCBI taxonomy): Eukaryota > Metazoa > Chordata > Amphibia > Anura > Bufonidae > Bufo > Bufo gargarizans. The sequence goes on along the minus strand of NC_058080.1, from coordinate 407,375,779 downwards.
TACTTTTGTTTCCATTTTTTCTATACTGGGCTGCGCTGTGCTGCGCAGTCTAGTATCACAGGACATAAGTGCACTGCTGTCAGCGCGCTCATGTTCCCTCATCAGCACAGGGGAGAAGGAAGCAGTCTCCCCCTGTGCTGCTGCCACCAATGAGGAGAGAGTGGTGGAGGAGGGGCGGGCGCACTGCACCACCAATGATAGCAGGACTTAAATGGGTCTGGACTTTAAGTTACCAGGCTACATAGAGCGGCGCCCAGGGATCTCCCTGCACTTACTATTATTCCTGGGCGCCGCTCCGTTCGCCCGCTGTGCCTGCTCCGTATGCTAATTACTACTATCGGAGCAATGGGCAGGAGACATCAGCTTCTCTCCTGGGCGTTCCTTCTCCCTGGCTGTAGAACCGTCCAATCACAGCTCAGAAGAAGGAATGACCAGGAGAGAAGTTGATGTCACTTCCCCATTGCTCCGATAGTAGTAATTAGCATACAGAGCAGGAGACAGTAATGGGGGCACAGGGGGCGAATGGAGCTGCGCCTTTCTATTTAGCCTGCTCATGAAAGGTCGTCTTTAACTTTTAATACAGCAGGCTGGTGCCGGCAGTAGATTCGCATAGCCAGCACCCTGCCTCTAACAAGGAGCTGCAATCAGCGGCAGTTAACCCCTTAGGTGCGGCACCTGAGGGGTTAACTGCCGCTGATCTGCTGCCAGTAACCGCCTCCTGTATTAAAGGTTAATTATCATTGGTAGCGCAGTGCGCCCCCCTCAACCCCCCCCAGTATTAAAATCATTGGTGGCAGTGGCCACAGGGTTCCCTCCCCTTCTCATTGGTGGCAGTGGCCACAAGGTCCTCTCCCCTCCCCCTCATTGGTGGGAGTGGCAGCTTCTGATCGGAGCCCCAGCAGTGTAATCCTGGGGCTCCGACTAGTTACCATGGCAGCCACAACGCTACTGAAGCCCTGGCTGCCATAGTCAGCTCCCTGCTACTGTGTGCACTATGCACAGGGCAGCAGGGAGAGTGTGAGATCCTATTCACCCTAATAGAGATATATTAGGGTGAATAGGACAAGTAATGAAAATATCCCAGGTACTAACCCCTAAGGGGAAAATGCACACCAAGTATAAATCACCCCCTTTCCCAATTTTACATATCAAATATATAAATAATAAATAAATAAACATATCACATATAGCCATGTCTGAAAAGTCCAAACTATTAAAATATTCAAAAAAATATATAAAATGCGCGATTCGCCTTTTTTTTTTAATGCGGAATGCAAGTGGCTTTTTGGGTGTACAGGAAAGAATGTTTCCTAACAATTCTTCCTCTAAAATCGATTTTATCTTCGGTTTGGTGCGTATTATTGTCAGTCTGTAAAAGTGGCATACTACTCCGACAACATCGTTCCCTGCAGCTATCTGGGAGTCCAAGATGGTTCCGAACTATTTCAGTGGTGTTTCCATCATTTTCTGACCTTTTCCTATGAACCAGACACTCTCCCCTCTTCAGAGCATGGGGTGCCTGGTTTCATGCTCGGGTTCTCCCATTGACTTCAATTGTGCTCGGGTGCTTCCTTAGGTGTTCTACTCGAGCACCCGAGCACTTTGGTCCTCGACCAACACTAGTTATTATCCAATTTTTGATATGTGGATAAATCTGATAATATACCCATCATCTGTTGATAATAAATATCCTTATCCATTAACACAACTGAACCCCCTTTGTCTGCCATTTTAATTACTATATCACTGAGGCCAGCTAATTCCTTTAAAGATAATTTCTGTTTATATGTTATATTATCATGAATGTCTGCCTGTGAATAAGTACTTTGTATTGCAATAAGCTCTTTTTCTATGGTTTCCTGAAAGACATCCATACTATTACAAATAGTAGAAAAAAGTTCTAAATTCACCATTGGTGCATAATTCAGTCCCAAAGCTAACACTTTGTCTTGTTCTTTTGTGATGATGTGTTTAGACAAATTTTACACGTCCTGTATTTGTATATGCACGGTTTCTTAGTTTTTTGGAGTGCTATTTTTAGACTTTTTGTAGTAAGAAATACTCTGGTGTTAACTGGTATGCTGTGGTCTTGGAAGAATCCTCTTGAATGAAATCCTATGAATCGCCTGTTGTTTCAGCTGTCTCTTGTTCTGATGAATTGAAGCGGACTCTGTGTGATTTATTCCGTTGTTTCATTTTTTTATTTTGTTTCTTGGTTTTCAGAGTAGAATGTTCCAGTTTCTATTCTACCCCGTTCATATATTTGATTGTTAGAATAATCATATAAGTCTCTTTGAAACTTTACATGCTTTGTTTCTGTAATGCTCTCTTCTAGATGGTTAATATAAGTCCTGATTTTCTGCTGCATGATCACATACGTTGGAACTGTTTCATATTTCATGAGATCATTTTTTTTTTTATTGTTCAATCTCTCCTTGTATAATTGACAACTCATCACTCTTTTATTTCACAATCAGAGACATCAATTTTAGCGAACAGTTCGACAATATATCATTCCATTCAGTTATAAATTGCTCTGAAAAAATAGGTAATTTTTGGATTCTGAGACTGCGAGGAATCATAGACTTTTCCAAGTACTTAATCAAGGTAGTGTGATTCCACTACAATTTGATCTCTTGTATCATCAGTTTTTCCAAGTCATGCATTTTATTATTCATGTGACTGTTGGTCACGTATGGAAAACATAAAGTCTGCTTTCTCTTGGCGGTCACTCATCGAAGCAAACGTTATGTTGTGCTAAAGCTTGGGGTGAAAGTATAAGTGTTCGTAAATAAATCTGTGGAGCTACAGATCTTGCAACTGTTTCTTGTGAAAAAGGGCAAAAGGTGAGTACATGGTATAAGCTTGTATGTCCGTAGTCCATAAATATAAACCAGCTCACTTTACAATCCACAGCCCTAGGTACGGAACGAGCCAAGCCGATCGCTCGCTTCAACCAGGGCAGGTCGTATTACTGAAGATATGTCCACTAAACTGACACAGAAGATATACACTCACCTAAAGAATTATTAGGAGCACCATACTAATACGGTGTTGGACCCCCTTTTGCCTTCAGAACTGCCTTAATTCTACGTGGCATTGATTCAACAAGGTACTGATAGCATTCTTTAGAATTGTTGGGCCATATTGATAGGATAGCATCTTGCAGTTGATGGAGATTTGAGGGATGCACATCCAGGGCACGAAGCTCCCGATCAACCACATCCAAAAGATGCTCTATTGGGTTGAAATCTGGTGACTGTGGGGGCCATTTTAGTACAGTGAACTCATTGTCATGTTCAAGAAACCAATTTGAAATGATTCGAGCTTTGTGACATGGTGCATTATCCTGCTGGAAGTAGCCATCAGAGGATGGGTACATGGTGGTTATGAAGGGATGGACATGGTCAGGAACAATGCTCAGGTAAACGATGGACAATTGGCCCTAAGGGGCCTAAAGTGTGCCCAGAAAACATCCCCCACACCATTACACCACCACCACCAGCCTGCACAGTGGTAACAAGGCATGATGGATACATGTTCTCATTCTGTTTACGCCAAATTCGGACTCTACCATTTGAATGTCTCAACAGAAATTGAGACACATCAGACCAGGCAACATTTTTCCAGTCTTCAACAGTCCAATTTTGGTGAGCTTGTGCAAACTGTAGCCTCTTTTTCCTATTTTTAGTGGAGATGAGTGGTACCCGCTGGGGTCTTCTGCTGTTGTAGCCCAGCCGCCTCAAGGTTGTGCGTGTTGTGGCTTTACAAATGCTTTGCTGCATACCTCGGTTGTAACGAGTGGTTATTTCAGTCAACATTGCTCTTCTATCAGCTTGAATCAGTCGGCCCATTCTCCTCTGACCTCTAGCATCAACAAAGCATTTTCGCCCACAGGATTGCCGCATGCTGGATGTTTTTCCCTTTTCACATCATTCTTTGTAAACCCTAGAAATGGTTGTGCGTGAAAATCCAAGTAACTGAGCAGATTGTGAAATACTCAGACCGGCCCGTCAACCATGCCATGCTCAAAATTGCTTAAATCACCTTTCTTTCCCATTCTGACATTCAGTTTGGAGTTCAGGAGATTGTCTTGACCAGGACCACAACCCTACATGCATTGAAGCAACTGCCATGTGATTGGTTGACTAGATAATCGCATTAATGAGAAATAGAACAGGTGTTCCTAATAATTCTTTAGGTGAGTGTATATCAGGCCTAATAAACTCATTAGTTTCATTAGTTAAACAAGTGCAAACACACAGACAGCAACCACCATTGTAACATCTAATAAGCTTCACATGGAATGCCATTTCTAGTAAATTGCAGTTCTCTGTTTCAAATGGAAGGTGCTGGCAATCCAGATAAATCTAGTCGCAATGGGGGAGATGGGAAACTGGCTTAGTTTCCCATAGCAACTAATTAGATTCCATCTTTCATTTTCCAAAGGAACTCTGAAAAATGAAAGGTGGAATCTGATTGGTTGCTATGGGCAACTAAGCCAGTTTTCCTTTACACCAGTGTTGATAAATCTACCCCGATATTTTACAAACAATCCAAGTAGAAAAGGAAAGCTTATTTTAATACACTTCAGTCAAATAGACTTCATCAGAGACCAGACCATCTATACATTTTATAATCAGAGAGAACAAAAAATAATAATAATTACCATGTCACATACTAAAGATAACACACTGTATTTCATAGCTGGTGTACGCATTTTGGGACTTCACTTGGTCCCTTCATCAGTAAGTTACTTACTGATGAAGGGACCAAGTGAAGTCCCAAAACGCATTTAGGGAGTACGGAGGAACATTGCCAACAGAGCAATAGCAGCACATAAAGAAAAACCTGGAAATAGAAGCGCTCCCCCAACTTTATTGCTACTTTCAAACCGGCCCGGCAGATCCCGATCACGTGACCAACGCCAGGTCACGTGCACATCATATACCCAACAACAAGCGCGCGCCTGGATACCACGAGGGACGCCAACAGCCGGAGAACAGACCTGCAAGCAACAACTGGTTGGAGCACTGACGGAAGACACCGCGTGGCGGGTAAGTGATCTCTGAACCTAAGACAGTACGGGACGCCGTACCGAGGCTCAGAGCACCAATTCCCCCACAGGAGTCGTATCTTTTCTATAAGTATAAGGCCTACATTGTACAGTACAGTGCCTTTTTTCCATCTTCTGCATTTTTCCTTTTAGTGCTACCTATGGGACCATATGGTGCATAATTTTTATTGCATAGGACTGTATATTTTTCTTTCCTTTTTTTATTCCTTTTTTAGCGCAACTTATACACTTATCCACTAATTGCTGGGAAAGGATATCCCATTCACTAGAGCCCACCAGAAAAAAACGTACCTCTTCACCTTTTTCCCCACCACACTATATGGACTAAACACTTCCCTTTTTTTCCCCTCAATCCCCTTTTTTCTCCACGGATCCATTCTATAAACACCTGGTACCAGCCACCCCTTATCTGGCACTCACAACAAGTGCCCAGATTTTCTCACCTACTCACCCCCAAATATCTCTACCAATTTTAATTTAATCTAGCATTTTAACTAAATAAAAACTACCATATTTTATCCCATTTATGAGTGTGCCTGCTATCTTTTTATTTTCAACTCTCTTTTTTTGACTGGGTGAGTCAAAATCAGCAGCTCAGCACCTCAGCCATTCTATTGAGCAGTCGAGCCGCCTTATTTCTATTTGATTTATTTAAATCCCGTGCAGGTAAAAACCAACATACAGCAATGCAGAAAATCGACCGGTTTCGGATCACTACAAGTACGGATCCTTAGTCATGATGTGCATCAGTGAGAGGTGAAGTCCAGACTGAAATACCAAACCACCAGGGACAGGTGATCGCAATCAGGTACAGGACACACCTCCTGATGACATCCTCCACAAGTAAAACATATTACACTGTGCAAAAAGACATAGAAAAAATATAAATAAAATCAGCAGATTACAATGATGGGAAAAAAAGGTTATAATATTAATAATGTAAAATAGTATCATGACGCCGGTTCAGCCCTGATGGTATCCGTGGATCTAATTTGAAGATCCAAAAGCACTCACGATTGAGCAGCTTTTTCTTGTGATCACCGCCTCTGCTTGGTCTGTTAACCCTTTCTACTCCTTGTACTATCATGCTGTCTGTGTTGCCATTGTGAACCGCAGCAAAATGTAAGCTTGCGGCAGAAACATTTTTTGTTTTGGCATGGGGTACTTCAGAAATGTGACGACATATTCAAACTTTTAAACAATTTGATGTACACCCCACATATTGTAAATTACACAAGGAACATCTTATGCAGTAAACCACATGTGTGGTGTTGCAATTAATGTATTGCTGAACAGCATGAGTAGTATGATTACTAGTAGACAAGATATGTGAGCCCATCTGCATATATGAACAACATGTACATTTTTTATGCCCACATTTGTAGTTGCCTATATGTCTCAGCCAACTGGGCTGGGATCCAGGTTTGTCAAAATATAGAGAGCGGCTCACCATATTTGCCAGAGTGACAGCAGAGAATTCACAACTATAGCTGGTAGAAAAAATAAGTTGCTTCTCTTTATGACCAGGCTTGGGCGTTTAAAAAAAAAATAATTAGATTATCCCTAGACATGGTAGAAACCATATTTCTGGATCGATTCAGAAGTTTACTTGGGTAGTTCCTAGCCAGGAGACGGGTAGTAACAGTCTTCATTTCATCAATACAGGTTACACTAGAAGAGCAGTTACGTAAAGCGCGAGTGTATTCACCCCTAGGGATGTTATTAACAGTATGTGCGGGATGGCAGGATCCCGCATGCAGGATAGTATTTCCTGCGGTTTCTTTCCTATACGTGCAACTTTGTACCCGGCCATCCTCCACGTCCCCCACCAAACACAGATCCAGAAATGCCATTGAGGTCCTATGAGAATTTAAGGAAAAGCGTAAATTACAATTATTAGCATTAAGGAAGGATCCGAATGATGGCACGGCTGCCACATCACCCGACCAAACAAAGAGCAGGTCATCGATGTAGCGACCGTACCACCGTTATTTATATTTTTTCTATGTCTTTTTGCACGGTGTAATATGTTTTACTTGTGGAGGATGTCATCAGGAGGTGTGTCCTGAACCTGATTGCGATCACCTGTCCCTGGTGGTTTGGTATTTCAGTCTGGACTTCACCTCTCACTGATGCACATCATGACTAAGGATCCGTACTTGTAGTGATCCGAAACCGGTCGATTTTCTGCATTGCTGTATGTTGGTTTTTACCTGCACGGGATTTAAATAAATGTAAAACAGATACTGGGCACTCTCTTAATATAGGAACCTCATAGTTTATTGATAATACCACACATAAACAATTACTACTTCACTACTTAAGATAATAAAACATGCAATATAAATAAAAAAATGCAATAGAATAAAAAAGATTCCTCAAATGATTGGTACCGATCACACATAGAATAAATGAAATATAATATATATAAAATATAAATGTCTCTGGGTGTTTGAGGGATGAAACAAGATTTCCAATTTGCTGTCCCTCCAACTTAAATTTGGATGTAGGAAAGGTCGTTTTTGGGAGTGTTGAATAAGTTCTCCACAGACCGAAATAGCGATATAGTTAATGTTGCAGTGATCTATTGAAGCGGCGTCCCGCAATTACTCACTGTTTCGCTGTACACTTGTGCTCCGCCGCTATGTCCGTGCTGTAATTCAGGGATGTTCGATGATAGTCGCAATCCCTTAGCTGTCTTCCCGGCGCCGCTCCGTAGATCTAAGAGCCGGCACTTGGGTAAGTTTACAGACTCCTTGTACCACGCTGAGCTTGCTGTATAGGTGAGCGTGATAGGCTCTTACAGCCTGTCCTCAGAAGTGCGTGTAGGATCTGCAGTTGAAGACAGGAGTGATTTTGATGCGGGTGGTGTAATAGCGCACAGAGTCCAAGTCCATCCAGGGGTCCTAGCACCAAACGTGTTTCGGGGTCTATTGTTACCCCTTCCTCAGTGGTAATGCTACCCCCTTCTGCCTTTCTTTATGTAGTCTTTTGGTAATTGGATAATCATCCTCTGCTGTGTGAATCGGTTTCTTGTTTCAAAACCTGAAGTAGACTTCCCAATCACCCATTTTCCCATACGATTAGTCTATGTTCCTCATATATTGTTTGTCACTATATGCATCCTTTATTCGTTCCTCTATATAACAATAATGACTACATTACTTATATAATGGCACACTACATAGATGTTACAGATATTCCGATGCCTGCATAAATCCAGTACGAATCGTCTTTGTGTAGTGTTTTATTTACAACATAAACTCAGTGTGTCCTGCGGTATGCATGCGGTTTTCGTTCCTACTTTTCATTTCTACTGGATTAAAATGTCGTGCATTTCCCTCCCAACTAACTTATGCCCTATCTGTTGCAAATAGATATATATCAAAATGTAGATAAAATTATTATTTATTTGAAAAAACTTCACTTCACTTATTAATATTTTTCCATTTTTTTGGGATTTGTCTTTTTTTATAAATCTATTATTCATTGTGTTTCCACAAGAAATTTTTTCACACGACTTTTTCCAACGATTTATTCTCCCAAATCTTCCTATATGGGCAAAACGTCTTCTTGCATATCAAGATGTCCTTTTACAATCCATACTTTCCTTATATATATTTTTTTCTAGAATGTAAGGGCGGGTTAGTTATGGTATTCGTATAGAGTAAGGGCGCAATTGTGGATCCGCAGAATACATGAGGGCTGTGTCGGATTTAAGGCTGAATGACCGGTGGAGGTCCGCCGCGGAGGACCGGACCCACCCAGAAATAAAATCACTGGGAAGGATCCCGTCCTCCGCCGCGGCTCCCCCCACCCATCTCAAAGGAATCCGAATAATTCGAATTCCGAGTTCAGTCCTCCCGGCATCAAGGTGTTCAACTCATATATTCGCTGCGTCTCCACCCTCGACATCCTACCTATATGATCCCCCCCCTCCATTCTTTTGTCACCTTATCTATAGCAGCAAATTTCATGCCAGATGGGTCTTGATTGTGTGTATTCTTAAAATGCTTTGACAGTGCATGTGTCTCTTCTTGGAGACACATGCACTGTCCAAGCATTTTAAGAATACACACAATCAAGACCCATCTGGCATGAAATTTGCTGCTATAGATAAGGTGACAAAAGAATGGAGGGGGGGGATCATATAGGTAGGATGTCGAGGGTGGAGACGCAGCGAATATATGAGTTGAACACCTTGATGCCGGGAGGACTGAACTCGGAATTCGAATTATTCGGATTCCTTTGAGATGGGTGGGGGGAGCCGCGGCGGAGGACGGGATCCTTCCCAGTGATTTTATTTCTGGGTGGGTCCGGTCCTCCGCGGCGGACCTCCACCGGTCATTCAGCCTTATATCCGACACAGCCCTCATGTATTCTGCGGATCCACAATTGCGCCCTTACTCTATACGAATACCATAACTAACCCGCCCTTACATTCTAGAAAAAAATATATATAAGGAAAGTATGGATTGTAAAAGGACATCTTGATATGCAAGAAGACGTTTTGCCCATATAGGAAGATTTGGGAGAATAAATCGTTGGAAAAAGTTGTGTGAAAAATTTCTTGTGGAAACACAATGAATAATAGATTTATAAAAAAAGACAAATCCCAAAAAAATGGAAAAATATTAATAAGTGAAGTGAAGTTTTTTCAAATAAATAATAATTTTATCTACATTTTGATATATATCTATTTGCAACAGATAGGGCATAAGTTAGTTGGGAGGGAAATGCACGACATTTTAATCCAGTAGAAATGAAAAGTAGGAACGAAAACCGCATGCATACCGCAGGACACATTGAGTTTATGTTGTAAATAAAACACTACACAAAGACGATTCGTACTGGATTTATGCAGGCATCGGAATATCTGTAACATCTATGTAGTGTGCCATTATATAAGTAATGTAGTCATTATTGTTATATAGAGGAACGAATAAAGGATGCATATAGTGACAAACAATATATGAGGAACATAGACTAATCGTATGGGAAAATGGGTGATTGGGAAGTCCTACTTCAGGTTTTGAAACAAGAAACCGATTCACACAGCAGAGGATGATTATCCAATTACCAAAAGACTACATAAAGAAAGGCAGAAGGGGGTAGCATTACCACTGAGGAAGGGGTAACAATAGACCCCGAAACGCGTTTGGTGCTAGGACCCCTGGATGGACTTGGACTCTGTGCGCTATTACACCGCCCGCATCAAAATCACTCCTGTCTTCAACTGCAGATCCTACACGCACTTCTGAGGACAGGCTGTAAGAGCCTATCACGCTCACCTATACAGCAAGCTCAGCGTGGTACAAGGAGTCTGTAAACTTACCCAAGTGCCGGCTCTTAGATCTACGGAGCGGCACCGGGAAGACAGCTAAGGGATTGCGACTATCATCGAACATCCCTGAATTACAGCACGGACATAGCGGCGGAGCACAAGTGTACAGCGAAACAGTGAGTAATTGCGGGACGCCGCTTCAATAGATCACTGCAACATTAACTATATCGCTATTTCGGTCTGTGGAGAACTTATTCAACACTCCCAAAAACGACCTTTCCTACATCCAAATTTAAGTTGGAGGGACAGCAAATTGGAAATCTTGTTTCATCCCTCAAACACCCAGAGACATTTTATATTTTTATATATATTATATTTCATTTATTCTATGTGTGATCGGTACCAATCATTTGAGGAATCTTTTTTATTCTATTGCATTTTTTTATTTATATTGCATGTTTTATTATCTTAAGTAGTGAAGTAGTAATTGTTTATGTGTGGTATTATCAATAAACTATGAGGTTCCTATATTAAGAGAGTGCCCAGTATCTGTTTTACATTTTTCTATTATACCAAAGGAAGGGTGAGTCCTTTTTACTGAGAGCACCTCTCCAGTTGTTAGCACCAATCCAGTGCGCCACTTCTTTTCACGGGATTTAAATAAAGCCTTAAGTATTTTCAGTGAAGCTGGACCGTTTTTCTTGTTATTTTGGAACTTGCTGTGCGCCAAGGTTCAGGGCGAGGTCCGGGCTCCTGGTTCCCTGTGGATGAGCGCAACATTTTCCAGTGTGGTTTTCCAAGTGTGTCTGAACCAGGTCAGTGCTCCCAAGGAGATTTACAAGGCTCGTATACTCCCTCATGTGCAGTAGGATTTTACAATACCAACTAAGCTAAAATGCAGCATTCTTCACTTAAAGCCATTGACGATTGTCAAGATAGACTGCTTAAAATGAATACCATATTTAATGTGGATAATAAAGACATGCAGGATACTCTGAATTTGAAGATTCAAATGTCATCCCTGGAAAAACTGCTCACTAAGGAGATGAGAACCTGGTGGGATTTGACAACTCTGACAAAATATCTGGACAAACAGATGATACCACGTGGCTTGCGTCTACGAAAAAAAAACACTACTGTTTATTCTGATGACTTCACTAGTAAGTGGCAACTAATTTTATCCAACTGCTCATTTTATCCATCTCTCATGAAGAACAATCATTATCTACTTTGCGTGAAGAAATCAAGGTTACACAAGAATTGATAACCCCTTTGGCTAATACCGAGACATTTATGGAACTGGATCAGAAACTTCAAAAAAGTCTAAAAACAATGGTGGACAGTTTGATTCATATCAAACAAGAGAAATATAACCGTGATATGCAAGACTATAGGACTAATAATGTCTATAACTGGACTGATATGCGTATCTACACACCTTGCTCTATTATGAAACAACGTCATTATTATAAAAGGAACAAAGGTGGCTTTCAGTTCCACTGAAGCTGAATCTTCTGATTCTGCTCCTGAATCATCTGTGTTATCTTCTGCTGATTATTCCGGCATTGCACATGACACCAACTTCAATCCAAATGCTGCTACAAGGCTGTCAAAAAACGTCGTGCAGGGCGAAAGCATGCAAGGAAGAGGTCGCTATCCGTCACGTCACAGAAAGACTTAGACAACATCCAGGTTATCAACCTATCAGCTAAAGTTTTTTCACAATCGCAAATTACCGTATTTTTCGCCCTATAAGACGCACCGGCCCATAAGACGCACCTAGGTTTTTAAGGAGGAAAAATAAATAAAAAATTTGAACCAAAAGGTGTGCCTAATGGTGTTATATGGGATCTGGGGATGGCACTGTTATGGGGGGTCGGTGGATGGCATTGTTATGGGGCTCTGTGGATGGCACGGTTATGGGGATCTGTGGATGGCACTGTTATGGGGATCTGTGGATGGCACTGTTATGGGGGGTCGGTGGATGGCATTGTTATGGGGGTCGGTGGATGGCACTGTTATGGGGGCTCTGTGGATGGCACGGTTATGGGGATCTGTGGATGGCACTGTTATGGGGATCTGTGGATGGCACTGTTATGGGGATCTGTGGATGGCACTGTTATGGGGGTCTGTGGATGGCACGGTTATGGAGATCTGTGGATGGCACGGTTATGGGGATCTGTGGATGGCACGGTTATGGGGATCTGTGGATGGCACGGTTATGGGGATCTGTGGATGGCACGGTTATGGGGATCTGTGGATGGCACGGTTATGGGGATCTGTGGATGGCACGGTTATGGGGATCTGTGGATGGCACGGTTATGGGGATCTGTGGATGGCACGGTTATGGGGATCTGTGGATGGCACGGTTATGGGGATCTGTGGATGGCACGGTTATGGGGATCTGTGGATGGCATGGTTATGGGGATCTGTGGATGGCACTGTTATGGGGGGCACTGTGGATGGCACTGTTATGGGGGATCTGTGGATGGCACTGTTATGGGGGGCACTGTGGATGGCACTGTTATGGGGGATCTGTTGATGACACATAAATAGCATTTTACGCTATGTGTCATCCACAGACCCCCATAACAGTGCCATCAACAAATCCCCATAACAGTGCTATCCATAGAATGACCCCCAATAGGGAGGAGGGGCCGGCATCCAGCTCTGTAACTACAGCGGGCCCGATGCAGTCACTGTATTCTGCTACACCGGGCCCTCTCACTGTAGGAATCCTAACAGCAGACAAGGTACCGTAACAGTAGTCTTTTATGCAGCCTGTACTTACGATACTAACTATGTGGCAGCCAGCAGGCAGGAGGCTGAGCTGGCGGGCGGGCGCTAAAAACGTAACTCACTATGTCACGCGCCGGCTCTCCCTTCTTCATTCATAAAGTGGGCGGAGCCGGCGCGTGACATAGTGAGTTACGTTTTCAGCGCCCGCCCACCAGCTCAGCCTCCTGCCTGCTGGCTGCCGGAAAGTTAGTATCGTAAGTACAGGCTGCATAAAAGACTACTGTTAGCATTGCCTGCAGTTAGGATTCCTACAGTGAGCGGGTCCGGTGTAGCAAAATACAGTGACTGCACCGGGCCCGCTGTAGTTACAGAGCTGGATGCCGGCCCCTCCTCCCTCATCCATGCCTACTAATACACCAGCCACCGCGCTGCGCAGCATGCGGTCGGCGGTATACAAACTGAAGTATTCGCCACATAAGACGCACTGCCTTTCCCCCCCCAATTTTGGGGGGGAAAAAGTGCGTCTTATAGGGCGAAAAATACGGTAATGTACTTGCCAAGGGTTTATCTTTTTCCCCTACAGCGCACTTATGTATATCGTACTTTACTTGATGTTAATCGTTTTGCACGCAATCTTACTATTGAGAAACATTTCTTTTATATAGATAATTCCAGGATAACATAGAACGCGATTTGGTTGAATTAGACAGGGTGTTCCAAAGCAGGGACGCGAGTGATATTAAAAGTAATCTTAAGGCCAGTGAACGCAGAGCGTTAAAAGAATTGAAAAATATGTCCGACATAATTGTGAGAAAGGCTGACAAGGGGGGAGTGGTGGTTATCTTAGACAGACCTGTGTATGCTGCACAGAATGAGCTTATGCTCTCCGATTCAGCCACTTATACCAGGCTGAAACAGGATCCCACCGCTCCCTTTCAAATCCTTTTGAGGAGTATTTTGGAGGAGGGACTGGATAATGGATATTTGGACCAAAAACAATTTGATAATATTTTTGTTTCTCATCCAGTGGTCCCCATTTTCCATTCCCTCCCCAAGATACACAAAGAGGGATTCCCCCCTCCTATGCGCCCTATAGTTTCGGGTATCGGCTCTTTTTCTGAGAACCTGCCATCTTGGGTGGACAGTATGTTGCAACCACTGGTACAGTGTATTCCTGGCTTCCTAAGGGATACTGCTTCAGTTTTACAGGCCTTTCATTCTTTCCAATGGTCCTCCAATTTCTCTTGGATTTCAGCTGATGTTGCTTCTCTGTACCCGGCCATCCCCCAGGATCTCGCCATCATCTCTTTGGGTTGGTTTTTGAGTATATATTCCAATTTTTCATTACCCTTTAGAGACTTCCTCTGCAAAGTTGTATTATTTCTTATGCAGCATAATTATTTTATGTTTAATGGGAGTTTTTTTCTCCAATGCAGGGGGTTCTCTATGGGGGCTCGTTTCTCGCCATCGCTTGCAAATATATATATGGCGTGGTGGAAAAATCATTTTTTATTCTCTGATTCCAACCCATGGAGTGGGTCCGTCCGGTGGTACGGTCGCTACATCGATGACCTGCTCTTTGTTTGGTCGGGTGATGTGGCGGCCGTGCCATCATTCAGATCCTTCCTTAATGCTAATAATTGTAATTTACGCTTTTCCTTAAATTCTCATAGGACCTCAATGGCATTTCTGGATCTGTGTTTGGTGGGGGACGTGGGGGATGGCCGGGTACAGAGTTGCACATATAGGAAAGAAACCGCAGGAAATACTATCCTGCATGCGGGATCCTGCCATCCCGCACATACTGTTAATAACATCCCTGGGGGTGAATATACTCGCGCTTTACGTAACTGCTCTTCTAGTAAAACCTGTATTGATGAAATGAAGACTGTTACTACCCGTCTCCTGGCTAGGAACTACCCAAGTAAACTTCTGAATCGATCCAGAAATATGGTTTCTACCATGTCTAGGGATAATCTATTTTTTTCTAAAAAAAAACGCCCAAGCCTGGTCATAAAGAGAAGCAACTTATTTTTTCTACCAGCTATAGTTGTGAATTCTCACAAATATGTAATATTGTCAAAAAACATTTTCATCTTCTCAAATATGATCAGTTTTGGGGTGATGTTGTAAAAAGTGGTGTTAAATGTGTTGCCCGACGTGCTGTCACTCTGGCAAATATGGTGAGCCCCTCTCTATATTTTGACAAACCTGGATCCCAGCCTAGTTGGCTGAGACATATAGACAACTACAAATGTAGGCATAAAAAATGTACATGTTGTTCATATATGCAGATGGGCTCACATATTTTGTCTACTAGTAATCATACTACTCATGCTGTTCAGCAATACATTAATTGCAACAACACACATGTGGTTTACTGCATAAGATGTTCCTTGTGTAATTTACAATATGTGGGGTGTACATCAAATTGTTTAAAAGTTCGAATATGTCGTCACATTTCTGAAGTACCCCATGCCAAAACAAAAAATGCTTCTGCCGCAAGCTTACATTTTGCTGCGGTTCACAATGGCAACACAGACAGCATGATAGTACAAGGAGTAGAAAGGGTTAACAGACCAAGCAGAGGCGGTGATCACAAGAAAAAGCTGCTCAATCGTGAGTGCTTTTGGATCTTCAAATTAGGTTCACGGATACCATCAGGGCTGAACCGGCGTCATGATACTATTTTACATTATTATATTATATTTTAACCTTTTTTTCCCATCATTGTAATCTGCTGATTCTATTTATAATTTTTCTATGTCTTTTTGCACGGTGTAATATGTTTTACTTGTGGAGGATGTCATCAGGAGGTGTGTCCTGTACCTGATTGCGATCACCTGTCCCTGGTGGTTTGGTATTTCAGTCTGGACTTCACCTCTCACTGATGCACATCATGACTAAGGATCCGTACTTGTAGTGATCCGAAACCGGTCGATTTTCTGCATTGCTGTATGTTGGTTTTTACTAATAGTAGTACAACATATGTACAACATAGGCACACAAACCCCAATATGTAAAACATCCAAGAAAAAGTCTGTAGTAATAGCTCTGTAAGTCAGTATAGAAAGACAATGTATGAGCTAAATACACAATGTGAAAGATAGTATGTTGACTATATATTCATTAGCAGATAACATGTCAATATATTCAAACTAGAGATTAGGGATGAGCGAACTCGAACTGTATAGTTCGGGTTCGTACCGAATTTTGGGGTGTCCGTGACACGGACCCGAACCCGGACATTTTCGTAAAAGTCCGGGTTCGGGTTCGGTGTTCGTCGCTTTCTTGGCGCTTTTGTGACGCTTTCTTGGCGCTTTTTGAAAGGCTGCAAAGCAGCCAATCAACAAGCGTCATACTACTTGCCCCAAGAGGCCATCACAGCCATGCCTACTATTGGCATGGCTGTGATTGGCCAGAGCACCATGTGACCCAGCCTCTATTTAAGCTGGAGTCACATAGCGCCGCCCGTCACTCTGCTCTGATTAGCGTAGGGAGAGGTTGCGGCTGCGACAGTAGGGCGAGATTAGGCAGATTAACTCCTCCAAAGGACTTGATTAACTGATCGATCTGCAGCTGTGGATCATTGAGCTGCTGATCCTCAATTGCTCACTGTTTTTAGGCTGCCCAGACCGTTTGTCAGTCACATTTTTCTGGGGTGATCGGCGGCCATTTTGTGTCTTGTGGTGCGCCAGCACAAGCTGCGACCAAGTGCATTTAACCCTCAATGGTGTGGTTGTTTTTTGGCTAAAGCCTACATCAGGGTGAAGCTGTCACACCAAGTGCATTTAACCAGCAATAGTCTGTTCATTTTTTGGCCATATACAAAATCAGGGGCAAGCTGCGCCTGTCACCAAGTGCATTTAACCCTCAATGGTGTGGTTGTTTTTTGGCTAAAGCCTACATCAGGGTGAAGCTGTCACACCAAGTGCATTTAACCAGCAATAGTCTGTTCATTTTTTGGCCATATACAAAATCAGGGGCAAGCTGCGCCTGTCACCAAGTGCATTTAACCCTCAATGGTGTGGTTGTTTTTTGGCTAAAGCCTACATCAGGGTGAAGCTGTCACACCAAGTGCATTTAACCAGCAATAGTCTGTTCATTTTTTGGCCATATACAAAATCAGGGGCAAGCTGCGCCTGTCACCAAGTGCATTTAACCCTCAATGGTGTGGTTGTTTTTTGGCTAAAGCCTACATCAGGGTGAAGCTGTCACACCAAGTGCATTTAACCAGCAATAGTCTGTTCATTTTTTGGCCATATACAAAATCAGGGGCAAGCTGCGCCTGTCACCAAGTGCATTTAACCCTCAATGGTGTGGTTGTTTTCTGGCTAAAGCCTACATCAGGGTGAAGCTGTCACACCAAGTGCATTTAACCAGCAATAGTCTGTTTATTTTTTGGCCATATACTACATCAGGGGCAAGCTGCGCCCGTCACCAAGTGCATTTAACCCTCAGTAGTGTGGTTGGTCAAGCTGTGACACCAAGTGCATTTAACCAGCAATAGTCTGTTCATTTTTTGGCCATATACTACATCAGGGGCAAGCTGCGCCCGTCACCAAGTGCATTTAACCAGCAATAGTGTGGTTATTTTTTGGCCATATCCCAGTCTAATTCTGTCACTAAATCCATACCGGTCACCCAGCGCCTAAATACTAGGCCTCAAATTTATATCCCGCTAAATCTCTCGTTACCGCTGTCCTGTTGTAGCTGGGAAAGTTATTTAGTGTCCGTCAAAGCACATTTTTTGTTCTGGGTTGAAGTACAATTCCCAATTTAGCAATTTCATAATTTAGTGGTTTCTGCTATATCAGAGCTATTTGAAATCTATCCCTAAAAGGGTATATAATATTCAAGGTGCACATTGGGTCATTCAGAATAACTTCACACACACCCGCTACTGTGTATTTTCAAGTCTAATTCTGTCACTAAACCCATACCTGTCACCCAGCGCCTAAATACTAGGCCTCAAATTTATATCCTGCTAAATCTCTCGTTACCGCTGTCCTGTTGTAGCTGGGAAAGTTATTTAGTGTCCGTCAAAGCACATTTTTTGTTCTGGGTTGAAGTACAATTCCCAATTTAGCAATTTCATAATTTAGTGGTTTCTGCTATATCAGAGCTATTTGAAATCTATCCCTAAAAGGGTATATAATATTCAAGGTGCACATTGGGTCATTCAGAATAACTTCACACACACCCGCTACTGTGTATTTTCAAGTCTAATTCTGTCACTAAACCCATACCTGTCACCCAGCGCCTAAATACTAGGCCTCAAATTTATATCCTGCTAAATCTCTCGTTACCGCTGTCCTGTTGTAGCTGGGAAAGTTATTTAGTGTCCGTCAAAGCACATTTTTTGTTCTGGGTTGAAATACAATTCCCAATTTAGCAATTTCATAATTTAGTGGTTTCTGCTATATCAGAGCTATTTGAAATCTATCCCTAAAAGGGTAGATCATATTGAAGGTGCACATAGGGTCATTCAGAATAACTTCACACACACCCGCTACTGTGTATTTCCAAGTCTAATTCTGTCACTAAACCCATACCTGTCACCCAGCGCCTAAATACTAGGCCTCAAATTTATATCCCGCTAAATCTCTCGTTACCGCTGTCCTGTTGTAGCTGGGAAAGTTATTTAGTGTCCGTCAAAGCACATTTTTTGTTCTGGGTTGAAGTACAATTCCCAATTTAGCAATTTCATAATTTAGTGGTTTCTGCTATATCAGAGCTATTTGAAATCTATCCCTAAAAGGGTATATAATATTCAAGGTGCACATTGGGTCATTCAGAATAACTTCACACACACCCGCTACTGTGTATTTCCAAGTCTAATTCTGTCACTAAACCCATACCTGTCACCCAGCGCCTAAATACTAGGCCTCAAATTTATATCCTGCTAAATCTCTCGTTACCGCTGTACTGTTGTTGCTTGGAAAGATATTTAGTGTCCGTCAAAGCACATTTTTTGTTCTGGGTTGAAGTACAATTCCCAATTTAGCAATTTCATAATTTAGTGGTTTCTGCTATATCAGAGCTATTTGAAATCTATCCCTAAAAGGGTATATAATATTCAAGGTGCACATTGGGTCATTCAGAATAACTTCACACACACCCGCTACTGTGTATTTTCAAGTCTAATTCTGTCACTAAACCCATACCTGTCACCCAGCGCCTAAATACTAGGCCTCAAATTTATATCCTGCTAAATCTTTCGTTACCGCTGTCCTGTTGTAGCTGGGAAAGTTATTTAGTGTCCGTCAAAGCACATTTTTTGTTCTGGGTTGAAATACAATTCCCAATTTAGCAATTTCATAATTTAGTGGTTTCTGCTATATCAGAGCTATTTGAAATCTATCCCTAAAAGGGTAGATCATATTGAAGGTGCACATAGGGTCATTCAGAATAACTTCACACACACCCGCTACTGTGTATTTCCAAGTCTAATTCTGTCACTAAACCCATACCTGTCACCCAGCGCCTAAATACTAGGCCTCAAATTTATATCCCGCTAAATCTCTCGTTACCGCTGTCCTGTTGTAGCTGGGAAAGTTATTTAGTGTCCGTCAAAGCACATTTTTTGTTCTGGGTTGAAGTACAATTCCCAATTTAGCAATTTCATAATTTAGTGGTTTCTGCTATATCAGAGCTATTTGAAATCTATCCCTAAAAGGGTATATAATATTCAAGGTGCACATTGGGTCATTCAGAATAACTTCACACACACCCGCTACTGTGTATTTCCAAGTCTAATTCTGTCACTAAACCCATACCTGTCACCCAGCGCCTAAATACTAGGCCTCAAATTTATATCCTGCTAAATCTCTCGTTACCGCTGTACTGTTGTTGCTTGGAAAGATATTTAGTGTCCGTCAAAGCACATTTTTTGTTCTGGGTTGAAGTACAATTCCCAATTTAGCAATTTCATAATTTAGTGGTTTCTGCTATATCAGAGCTATTTGAAATCTATCCCTAAAAGGGTATATAATATTCAAGGTGCACATTGGGTCATTCAGAATAACTTCACACACACCCGCTACTGTGTATTTTCAAGTCTAATTCTGTCACTAAACCCATACCTGTCACCCAGCGCCTAAATACTAGGCCTCAAATTTATATCCTGCTAAATCTCTCGTTACCGCTGTACTGTTGTTGCTGGGCAAGATATTTAGTGTCCGTCAAAGCACATTTTTTGTTCTGGGTTGAAATACAATTCCCAATTTAGCAATTTCATAATTTAGTGGTTTCTGCTATATCAGAGCTATTTGAAATCTATCCCTAAAAGGGTATATAATATTCAAGGTGCACATTGGGTCATTCAGAATAACTTCACACACACCCGCTACTGTGTATTTCCAAGTCTAATTCTGTCACTAAACCCATACCTGTCACCCAGCGCCTAAATACTAGGCCTCAAATTTATATCCTGCTAAATCTCTCGTTACCGCTGTACTGTTGTTGCTGGGCAAGATATTTAGTGTCCGTCAAAGCACATTTTTTGTTCTGGGTTGAAATACAATTCCCAATTTAGCAATTTCATAATTTAGTGGTTTCTGCTATATCAGAGCTATTTGAAATCTATCCCTAAAAGGGTATATAATATTCAAGGTGCACATTGGGTCATTCAGAATAACTTCACACACACCCGCTACTGTGTATTTCCAAGTCTAATTCTGTCACTAAACCCATACCTGTCACCCAGCGCCTAAATACTAGGCCTCAAATTTATATCCTGCTAAATCTCTCGTTACCGCTGTACTGTTGTTGCTGGGCAAGATATTTAGTGTCCGTCAAAGCACATTTTTTGTTCTGGGTTGAAATACAATTCCCAATTTAGCAATTTCATAATTTAGTGGTTCCTGCTATATCAGAGCTATTTGAAATCTATCCCAAAAAGGGTATATAATATTCAAGGTGCACATAGGGTCATTCAGAATAACTTCACACACACGCTTCTGTGCATTTCCAAGTCTAATTCTGTCACTAAATCCATACCGGTCACCCAGCGCCTAAATACTAGGCCTCAAATTTATATCCCGCTGAATTTGAATACAATACATTGGGCCAAATAATATATTTGTTGTTGTGGTGAACCATAACAATGAGAAAAACATCTAGTAAGGGACGCGGACGTGGACATGGTCGTGGTGGTGTTAGTGGACCCTCTGGTGCTGGGAGAGGACGTGGCCGTTCTGCCACATCCACACGTCCTAGTGTACCAACTACCTCAGGTCCCAGTAGCCGCCAGAATTTACAGCGATATATGGTGGGGCCCAATGCCGTTCTAAGGATGGTAAGGCCTGAGCAGGTACAGGCATTAGTCAATTGGGTGGCCGACAGTGGATCCAGCACGTTCACATTATCTCCCACCCAGTCTTCTGCAGAAAGCGCACAGATGGCGCCTGAAAACCAACCCCATCAGTCTGTCACATCACCCCCATGCATACCAGGGAAACTGTCTCAGCCTCAAGTTATGCAGCAGTCTCTTATGCTGTTTGAAGACTCCGCTGGCAGGGTTTCCCAAGGGCATCCACCTAGCCCTTCCCCAGCGGTGAAAGACATAGAATGCACTGACGCACAACCACTTATGTTTCCTGATGATGAGGACATGGGAATACCACCTCAGCATGTCTCTGATGATGACGAAACACAGGTGCCAACTGCTGCGTCTTTCTGCAGTGTGCAGACTGAACAGGAGGTCAGGGATCAAGACTGGGTGGAAGACGATGCAGGGGACGATGAGGTCCTAGACCCCACATGGAATGAAGGTCGTGCCACTGACTTTCACAGTTCGGAGGAAGAGGCAGTGGTGAGACCGAGCCAACAGCGTAGCAAAAGAGGGAGCAGTGGGCAAAAGCAGAACACCCGCCGCCAAGAGACTCCGCCTGCTACTGACCGCCGCCATCTGGGACCGAGCACCCCAAAGGCAGCTTCAAGGAGTTCCCTGGCATGGCACTTCTTCAAACAATGTGCTGACGACAAGACCCGAGTGGTTTGCACGCTGTGCCATCAGAGCCTGAAGCGAGGCATTAACGTTCTGAACCTGAGCACAACCTGCATGACCAGGCACCTGCATGCAAAGCATGAACTGCAGTGGAGTAAACACCTTAAAACCAAGGAAGTCACTCAGGCTCCCCCTGCTACCTCTTCTGCTGCTGCCGCCTCGGCCTATTCTGCTGCTGCCGCCTCGGCCTCTTCCTCCGCCTCTGGAGGAACGTTGGCACCTGCCGCCCAGCAAACAGGGGATGTACCACCAACACCACCACCACCACCTCCGTCACCAAGCGTCTCAACCATGTCACACGCCAGCGTTCAGCTCTCCATCTCACAAACATTTGATAGAAAGCGTAAATTCCCACCTAGCCACCCTCGATCCCTGGCCCTGAATGCCAGCATTTCTAAACTACTGGCCTATGAAATGCTGTCATTTAGGCTGGTGGACACAGACAGCTTCAAACAGCTCATGTCGCTTGCTGTCCCACAGTATGTTGTTCCCAGCCGGCACTACTTCTCCAAGAGAGCCGTGCCTTCCCTGCACAACCAAGTATCCGATAAAATCAAGTGTGCACTGCGCAACGCCATCTGTAGCAAGGTCCACCTAACCACAGATACGTGGACCAGTAAGCACGGCCAGGGACGCTATATCTCCCTAACTGCACACTGGGTAAATGTAGTGGCAGCTGGGCCCCAGGCGGAGAGCTGTTTGGCGCACGTCCTTCCGCCGCCAAGGATCGCAGGGCAACATTCTTTGCCTCCTGTTGCCACCTCCTCCTTCTCGGCTTCCTCCTCCTCTTCTTCCACCTGCTCATCCAGTCAGCCACACACCTTCACCACCAACTTCAGCACAGCCCGGGGTAAACGTCAGCAGGCCATTCTGAAACTCATATGTTTGGGGGACAGGCCCCACACCGCACAGGAGTTGTGGCGGGGTATTGAACAACAGACCGACGAGTGGTTGCTGCCGGTGAGCCTCAAGCCCGGCCTGGTGGTGTGTGATAATGGGCGAAATCTCGTTGCAGCTCTGGGACTAGCCAATTTGACGCACATCCCTTGCTTGGCGCATGTGCTGAATTTGGTGGTGCAGAAGTTCATTCACAACTACCCCGACATGTCAGAGCTGCTGCATAAAGTGCGGGCCGTCTGTTCGCGCTTCCGGCGTTCACATCCTGCCGCTGCTCGCCTGTCTGCGCTACAGCGTAACTTCGGCCTTCCCGCTCACCGCCTCATATGCGACGTGCCCACCAGGTGGAACTCCACCTTGCACATGCTGGACAGACTGTGCGAGCAGCAGCAGGCCATAGTGGAGTTTCAGCTGCAGCACGCACGGGTCAGTCGCACTACAGAACAGCACCACTTCACCACCAATGACTGGGCCTCCATGCGAGACCTGTGTGCCCTGTTGCGCTGTTTCGAGTACTCCACCAACATGGCCAGTGGCGATGACACCGTTATCAGCGTTACAATACCACTTCTATGTCTCCTTGAGAAAACACTTAGGGCGATGATGGAAGAGGAGGTGGCCCAGGAGGAGGAGGAGGAGGAGGAGGAAGAGGGGTCATTTTTAGCACTTTCAGGCCAGTCTCTTCGAAGTGACTCAGAGGGAGGTTTTTGGCAACAGCAGAGGCCAGGTACAAATGTGGCCAGCCAGGGCCCACTACTGGAGGACGAGGAGGACGAGGATGAGGAGGAGGTGGAGGAGGATGAGGATGAAGCATGGTCACAGCGGGGTGGCACCCAACGCAGCTCGGGTCCATCACTGGTGCGTGGCTGGGGGGAAAGGCAGGACGATGACGATACGCCTCCCACAGAGGACAGCTTGTCCTTACCCCTGGGCAGCCTGGCACACATGAGCGACTACATGCTGCAGTGCCTGCGCAACGACAGCAGAGTTGCCCACATTTTAACCTGTGCGGACTACTGGGTTGCCACCCTGCTGGATCCACGCTACAAAGACAATGTGCCCACCTTACTTCCTGCACTGGAGCGTGATAGGAAGATGCGCGAGTACAAGCGCACGTTGGTAGACGCGCTACTGAGAGCATTCCCAAATGTCACAGGGGAACAAGTGGAAGCCCAAGGCCAAGGCAGAGGAGGAGCAAGAGGTCGCCAAGGCAGCTGTGTCACGGCCAGCTCCTCTGAGGGCAGGGTTAGCATGGCAGAGATGTGGAAAACTTTTGTCAACACGCCACAGCTAACTGCACCACCACCTGATACGCAACGTGTTAGCAGGAGGCAACATTTCACTAACATGGTGGAACAGTACGTGTGCACACCCCTCCACGTGCTGACTGATGGTTCGGCCCCATTCAACTTCTGGGTCTCTAAATTGTCCACGTGGCCAGAGCTAGCCTTTTATGCCTTGGAGGTGCTGGCCTGCCCGGCAGCCAGCGTTTTGTCTGAACGTGTATTCAGCACGGCAGGGGGCGTCATTACAGACAAACGCAGCCGCCTGTCTACAGCCAATGTGGACAAGCTGACGTTCATAAAAATGAACCAGGCATGGATCCCACAGGACCTGTCCGTCCCTTGTCCAGATTAGACATTAACTACCTCCCCATAACCATATATTATTGGACTCCAGGGCACTTCCTCATTCAATCCTATTTTTATTTTCATTTTACCATTATATTGCAAGGCTACCCAAAGTTGAATGAACCTCTCCTCTGCCTGTGTGCTAGGCCTAAATATATGCCAATGGATTGTTGCAGTGGTGGCTGACGTGAAGCCTCATTCTCTGCTATGACATGCAGACTGATTCTCTGGTGACATGAAGCCAGATTGTCTGTTACGGGACCTCTCTCCTCTGCCTGGGTGCTGGGCCTGAATTTATGACAATGGACTGTTGCAGTGGTGGGTGACGTGAAGCCTGATTCTCTGCTATGACATGCAGACTGATTCTCTGGTGACATGAAGCCAGATCCTCTGTTACGGGACCTCTCTCCTCTGCCTGGGTGCTGGGCCTAAATTTATGAAAATGGACTGTTGCAGTGGTGGGTGACGTGAAGCCTCATTCTCTGCTATGACATGCAGACTGATTCTCTGCTGACATGAAGCCAGATTGTCTGTTACGGGACCTCTCTCCTCTGCCTGGGTGCCGGGGCCTAAATATCTGAGAATGGACTGTTCCAGTGGTGGGTGACGGGAAGCCAGATTCTCTGCTATGGAACCTCTCTCCAATTGATTTTGGTTAATTTTTATTTATTTAATTTTTATTTTAATTAATTTCCCTATCCACATTTGTTTGCAGGGGATTTACCTACATGTTGCTGCCTTTTGCAGCCCTCTAGCCCTTTCCTGGGCTGTTTTACAGCCGTTTTAGTGTCGAAAAGTTCGGGTCCCCATTGACTTCAATGGGGTTCGGGTTCGGGACGAAGTTCGGATCGGGTTCGGATCCCGAACCCGAACATTTCCGGGATGTTCGGCCGAACTTCTCGAACCCGAACATCCAGGTGTTCGCTCAACTCTACTAGAGATGTTTTGGGTCCTGTTCACCTAATTTTTTAAAAATTCAGTACGACCAGAATCAATTCAAGTTTGAGTAAAGTTGCTCCAATTGCCCTAAAAGTTGGTATATAACACCCCCTAGCCTCCTAGGACTCATAATTTTCTTTTTGTTAATTTTTTATTTATTTTTTCCCCTTCGCCCACCCCAAGCCCTGGAACCCAATGACAGCAATAGTTAATGATATCTTAATGAGGCCTCTTTCACACAGCCGTAGTGCTCCCATGGGGTTCCGTTCAGTGCTTCCGTTCCACACCACATCTCCAGATTTGTGGACCCATTCAAGTGAATGGGTCCGCATCCGTGATGCGGACTGCACAAGGCCGGTGCCCAGTGTATTGCGGACAGGGCTGGCTCCAGGTTCATTCAGGCCCTTGGCCGTTAAAATCTCAGTGGGCCCCCTTACACAGTGATAACTCTCTGAGTACAGATAATATAGTAGATGTCCCCTGTAGTCATATGTAACAGCACACATAACGCAGTGATGGCTATCTGAGTACAGAAAATGTTGTAGTGTTATCTGCAGTCCTATGTAAAACCACATATAACACTATTGCTGATAATGTGGTAGTGTTAGGGCTCTTTCACACCTGCGTTCTTGTCTTCCGGCATAGAGTTCCGTCGTCGGGGCTCTATGCCGGAAGAATCCTGATCAGTTTTATCCTAATGCATTCTGAATGGAGTGAAATCCGTTCAGGATGCATCAGGATGTCTTCAGTTCCGGAACGGAACGTTTTTTGGCCGGAGAAAGTACCGCAGCATGCTGCGCTTTTTGCTCCAGCCAAAAATCCTGAAGACTTGCCGCAAGGCCGGATCCGGAATGAATGTCCATTGAAAGGCATTGATCCGGATCCGGCCTTAAGATAAACGTCGTTTTGGCGCATTGCCGGATCCGACGTTTAGCTTTTTTAGAGTGGTTACCATGGCTGCCGGGACGCTAAAGTCCTGGCAGCCATGGTAAAGTGTAGTGGGGAGCGGGGGAGCAGCATACTTACCGTCCGTGCGGCTCCCGGGGCGCTCCAGAGTGACGTCAGGGCGCCCCACGCACATGGATGACGTGATCGCATGGCACGTCATCCATGCGCATGGGGCGCTCTGACGTCACTCTGGAGCGCCCCGGGAGCCGCGCGGACTGTAAGTATACCGCTCCCCCGCTCCCCGCTCCTACTATGGCAACCAGGACTTTAATAGCATCCTGGCTGCCATAGTAACACTGAAAGCATTTTGAAGACGGATCCGTCTTCAAATGCTTTCAGTACACTTGCGTTTTTCCGGATCCGGCGTGTAATTCCGGCAAGTGGAGTACACGCCGGATCCGGACAACGCAAGTGTGAAAGAGGCCTTACCTGCAGTCCTATGTAAAACCACAGATGACACTAGTCCAGATAATGTGGTAGTGTTACCTGCAGTCCTATGTAAACCCACAGATAACACTAGTGCTGATAATGTGATAGTGTTACCTGCAGTCCTATTTGAAACCACAGGTAACACTAGTGCTGATAATGTGATAGTGTTACCTACATCCTTAGTGTGCCTCCCTGTGCCTCTCCCACGGATTCCATGCTGGTGGCGTTGCCTCCTCTTCCATCTTCTTCTTCTTGCCCCGCACAGAACGTCCTGATGCAGCTGCATCAAAGCATAGGAACACTGTGGGCATGGTGATGGTGACACACACACACAGGGACAGACACACACAGGGACAGACACACACAGGGACAGACACACACACAGAGAACGACAAACACACACAGGGACAGACACACACACATAGGGACAGATACACACACAGGGACACACATACACACAGGGAGACACACACAGGTACAGACACATACACACAGGGACAGACATATACACATTAGAGATGTCGCAAACATAACATTTTCCGTTTGCGAACGGCGAACGCGAATTTCCGCAAATGTTCGCGAACGTGCGAACCAGGCGAACCGCAATAGACTTCAATAGGAAGGCAAATTTGAAAACCCACAGGGACTCTTTGTGGCCACAATAGTGATGGAAAAGTTGTTTCAAGGGGACTAACACCTGGACTGTGGCATGCCGGAGGGGGATCCATGGCAAAACTCCCATGGAAAATTACGTAGTTGACGCAGAGTGTGGTAAGTTGAAATCGCAATGTGATTTATAGAACTTGAATTAATCACATTGCGATTTCAACTTAGAGCTTCTGTCGACTTCCGTGCTCATGGAGCAGATTAATATAACCTGCATTAATCGCATTGCGATTACAACTTTCTCAAATCCGACAGTACATTCTAGCATGGAGTCGTTCCCATGGTGATGGGGACGGCTCCATGCTAGAATGTACTGTCGGATTTGAGAAAGTTGTAATCGCAATGCGATTAATGCAGGTTATATTAATCGCATTGCAAATTCAACTTAGAGCTGGGTTCCTAATGGTTATATTGATAGAATATAACGAAGATTGAGAATATAATGCTATATTCGTTGTCAATTCTAGCAATACAACCATTAGGAACTCAGATCTAAGTTGTAATCGCAATGCGAATAATGCAGGTTATATTAATCGCATTGCGAATTCAACTTAGAGCTGCTGGGTTCCTAATGGTTGTGTTGCTAGTATATAACGAAGATTGAGAATATAGTGCTATATTCGTTATATTCGTCAATTCTAGCAATACAACCATTAGGAACTTAGCTCTAAGTTGAATTCGCAATGCGGTTAATATAACCTGCATTATTTCCATTGCGATTACAACTTAGATCTGAGTTCCTAATGGTTGTATTGCTAGAATTGACAACGAATATAGCACTATACTCTCAATCTTCGTTATATTCTATCAATATAACCATTAGGAACCCAGCTCTAAGTTGTAATCGCAATGTGATTAATATGACCTGTATTAATAGCATTGGATTGCAACTTTGTGACACTGCAGCTTCAGAATGAATCTAAGATGGATGCTGTCCTTGCTTTTTGATAGGCGGTGGGAGGGTCTGGGAGGGAGGGTATGCTGATTGGCTGGAATGTGTCTGCTGACTGTGAGGTACAGGGTCAAAGTTTGCTCAATGATGACGTATAGGAGGCGGACCGAACATCGCATATGTTCGCCCGCCGCAGCGAACGTGAACATGCAATATTCGCCGGGAACTGTTCGCCGGAGAATAGTTCGGGACATCTCTAATACACATAGGGACAGACACACACAGGGACAGACACGCACACACAGGGACAGACACGCACACAGAGGGACAGACACGCACACAGAGGGACAGACACACGCACACACAGGGACAGACACACGCACAGAGGGATGGTCAAATACACACAGGGACAGACACACAAACAGAGACAGACACACACACACAGGGACAGACACACACACACAGAGACAGACAGACACACACACACACACACAGGGAAAGACACAAACACAAACACATTGACAGATACCTGTGCGATGGTGAGATCGTCAACCAACTTCTATGTGTGTGGCCACCTTAAGGGGGCATTAAAAGGGAATTCCACCTTTAGTTAAGATCCAACCTTCTGTTACCTTCTAATATGACTCCCACTACTGAGGGGACATGGACTGGAGTTTGAAAGGGAATTATCAACATGTACCAGAAGGTGGTCTAAACAGTAACCCATTAGGCACTAGCTAGACTGTGGTATGGAGTCTAAGCAATGCCTCTTAAACACATCTCACACACACACACATACACACATGGACAGACACACACACACTCGGGGACAGAAACACACACTCAGAGGGACAGACACACAGAGGGACGGTCAAATACACACAGGGACAGACACACACACACAGGGACAGACACACACACACAGGGAAATACACAAACACATTGACAGATACCTGTGCGATGGTGAGATCGTCAACCAACTTCTATCTATGTGTGTGGCCACCTTACGGGGGCATTAAAAGGGAATTCCACCTTTAGTTACCTTCTATTATGACTCCCACTACTGAGGGGACATGGACTGGAGTTTGAAAGGGAATTATCAACATGTACCAGAAGGTGGTCTAAACTGTAACCCATTGGGCACTAGCTAGACTGTGGTATGGAGTCTAAGCAATGCCTCTTAAACACATCTCACACACACACACATACACACATGGACAGACACACACACACTCGGGGACAGAAACACACACTCAGAGGGACAGACACACAGAGGGACGGTCAAATACACACAGGGACAGACACACACACACAGGGACAGACACACACACACACAGGGAAATACACAAACACATTGACAGATACCTGTGCGATGGTGAGATCGTCAACCAACTTCTATCTATGTGTGTGGCCACCTTACGGGGGCATTAAAAGGGAATTCCACCTTTAGTTACCTTCTATTATGACTCCCACTACTGAGGGGACATGGACTGGAGTTTGAAAGGGAATTATCAACATGTACCAGAAGGTGGTCTAAACTGTAACCCATTGGGCACTTGCTAGACTGTGGTATGGAGTCTAAGCAATGCCTCTTAAACAGATCTCTCTCACGCACACACACGGACAGACACACACACACAGGGACCCACACACCCACACAGGGACAGACACACACATACACACACAGGTACAGACACAGGGACACACACACAGGGACACATACACAGCTAGGCCTCACCACACTCCAGCCTGGCTCCTCTCTATACAGGAACGAGGGCCATCTTTAATATTGATTGGACCCTGGGCAAGAGGGAGAACACAAGTGCTGCTGCAGCATTCATGGGTCCATACTTTATTAACTAGGTAGCAGGACATGTGGGGCATACATGGGGGATGTCCTTGCACTTACTATTATTTCTGGCGTCGCTCCGTTGCGTCGCTGTGGCCCCTGTTACATTCTCCCGCACTGTATGCTAAGTAGCAGCATCAGAATACCAGGGAGGAGACATAAGCTTTTCTCCCAGGGAGAAGGTGAGTTATTTTTTTCTCCTGGCTGTGACGTTCTGCGCTGCGCAGGGAAAAGGAACTCCCACAGAGAAAAACTGATGTCTACTCCCTGGTGTTCCGATGCTATTACTTAGCATACAGCGCAGGAGAATGTAACGGGGGCCACAGCGGCGCAACAGAACAGCACCCAGAAATAATAGTAAATGCAGGGACATGCCCCATGTATGCCCTACATGTCCTGCTACTTAGTTAATAAAGTATGGACCCATGAAAGGTCCTCCATTGGCAAGCGGGGCTCAAGAGGCTTGGCACATGTTGAGGCCTAAAAAGCCCTGGATGCAAAGAACTGCCAGACTTTACAGAGGAAGAAAATGGATGTAGAGCGAATGCTAACTGTCATCCAAGAGCACCCGGAGATATGGGACATGAGGAGTGATCTGTACCACGACCACGAGCGCGCATGGGATGAGGTGGCATAGACAATGCTGCCCCAACAATGGGAGAAGGCGAATGTCAAGAAGCGGACAGATTTAGGTAAGACCTCCCATGCCCAA
The DNA here is from genome assembly GCF_014858855.1 of Bufo gargarizans. Lineage (NCBI taxonomy): Eukaryota > Metazoa > Chordata > Amphibia > Anura > Bufonidae > Bufo > Bufo gargarizans. The sequence continues at coordinate 407,344,706 of NC_058080.1, read as the reverse complement.
TATTTTATGTAAATTATTAAAACTTGTGTAATGGACAAACTTGCTAATTTGCCCAGAGCAAACAATCCTAATGCCAACTTTTTTTTGGTCAGCTAATTTTGAACTTGTACAGTTTTAAAAAGGATTGTTTGCTATGGTCAAGTAAGCCAGTTCTGGTGTAGACCAGTTTAATTTATTAGCACATAAGTTTGAGATAATGTATTTTTGCAAATTGTGCATTAGCATATTTATATTTAAATAATGGCCTACACATGTTGATATAGATTAGCCAATTGTGTCAATGCCCCCACAATGGCAGTGTCCCTTTTAAAGAATATACTTCTGGTGTCCCCAACACCCGTGTCACTCCTAATCCAGCGATGAAGGACATTGTATGTCCCTGTTGTGACTACAAAAACATCCAGAAAGGGGGGTGTACAGACATTATCAAACCACATGGCTGAAAAGCAGCCTTTCATCATGGGTGACATCACACACGATGCAAGGCAGCTTGTCATTGAAGTGTTAATGTGATAATAAGTGATAATGTCTGTACACCCCCTTTCTGGATGTTGTGTTTGCCAAAACAGGGACCTACAATGTCCTTCATCGCTGGATTAGGAGTGACACGGGTGCTGTGGACACCAGTAGTATCTTCTATAAAAGGGACACGCCCATTGTGGGGGCTCTGACACAATTGGCTAAAGTTAGGTGATTTTGTATGATAATTTGCAGACAAACTTTGTCCTGCTAAATGTCATTACTAGTTTTATCATAAAAAAAATATACTATATTAATGGCATTGTGTTTTTTTTTCTGTTGTATTTTCACAGTTCGTGAAGTCAAAACTCGTTTGTCAGTCCTGCAGGAAACAATTTAGGCGGGAACTGTCCTCGTCACATGGCCACAGTGGGGATGGTGCTCTAGGGTAACCTAGTGCATCTCTCTCTATAAATATAAAAATAATAATAAAAAAAGAATTTATATATACATATATATATATACAGACGTGGACAAAATTGTTGGTACCCTTTGGTCAATGAAAGAAAAAGTCACAATGGTCACAGAAATAACTTTAATCTGACAAAAGTAATAATAAATTAAAATTCTATAAATGTTAACCAATGAAAGTCAGACATTGTTTTTCAACCATGCTTCAACAGAATTATGTAAAAAAATAAACTCATGAAACAGGCATGGACAAAAATGATGGTACCCCTAGAAAACACAGAACATAATGTGACCAAAGGGACATGTTAATTCAAGGTGTGTCCACTAATTAGCATCACAGGTGTCTACAACCTTGTAATCAGCCATTGGGCCTATATATATGGCTCCAGGTAATCACTGTGTTGTTTGGTGATATGGTGTGTACCACACTCGACATGGACCAGAGGAAGCAAAGGAAAGAGCTGTCTCAAGAGATCAGAAAGAAAATTATAGACAAGCATGTTAAAGGTAAAGGCTATAAGACCATCTCCAAGCAACTAGATGTTCCTGTGAGTACAGTTGCACATATTATTCATAAGTTTAAGATCCATGGGACTGTAGCCAACCTCCCTGGACGTGGCCGCAGGAGGAAAATTGATGACAAATCTAAGAGACGGATAATCCGAATGGTAACAAAAGAGCCTAGAAAGACTTCTAAAGAGATTCAAGGTGAACTTCATGCTCAAGGAACATCAGTGTCAGATCGCACCATCCGTCGTTGTTTGAGCCAAAGTGGACTACATGGGAGACGACCAAGGAGGACACCATTGTTGAAAACGAATCATAAAAAAGCAAGACTGGAATATGCCAAACTACATGTTGACAAGCCACAAAGCTTCTGGGAGAATGTCCTGTGGACAGATGAGACAAAAATCGAAGTTTTTGCCAAGGCACATCAGCTGTATGTTCACAGACGAAAAAATGAAGCATATCAAGAAAAGAACACTGTCCCTACTGTGAAACATGGAGGAGGCTCTGTTATGTTCTGGGGCTGCTTTGCTGCGTCTGGCACAGGGTGTCTTGAATCTGTGCAGGGTACAATGAAATCTCAAGACTATCAAGGAATTCTAGAGAGAAATGTACTAGCCAGTGTCAGAAAGCTTGGTCTCAGTCGCAGGTCATGGGTCTTGCAACAGGACAATGACCCAAAACACACCGCTAAAAACACCCAAGAATGGCTAAGAGGAAAAAATTGGACTATTCTAAAGTGGCCTTCTATGAGCCCTGACCTCAATCCTATTGAGCATCTTTGGAAGGAGCTGAAACATGCAGTCTGGAAAAGGCACCCTTCAAACCGGACACAACTGGAGCAGTTTGCTCATGAGGAGTGGGCCAAAATACCTGCTGAGAGGTGCAGATGTCTCATTGACAGTTACAGGAAGCGTTTGATTGCAGTGATTGCCTCAAAAGGTTGCGCAACAAAATATTAAGTTAGGGGTACCATCATTTTTGTCCATGCCTGTTTCATGAGTTTATTTTTTTACATAATTCTGTTGAAGCATGGTTGAAAAACAATGTCTGACTTTCATTGGTTAACATTTATAGAATTTTAATTTATTATTACTTTTGTCAGATTAAAGTTATTTCTGTGACCATTGTGACTTTTTCTTTCATTGACCAAAGGGTACCAACAATTTTGTCCACGTCTGTATATATATATATTTCTCTCTCTCTCTCTAGATATATATGTATATATACTGTATATATATATATATATATATATATATATATTTATATATAATCCAAATAAATATAACGCAGCAATCCTTGAATAAAAAAGTGAAAAACTGTGATATTTATTCAACACATGTTGATACAGGCAACGTTTTAGCTCTCTCACAGAGCCATTATCATTTATCAATCCAAGCACTTGGCTTGATAATGGCTCTGTGAGAGAGCTGAAACATTGCCTGCATCAACATGTGTTGAATAAATATAACATGTTTTCACTTTTATTGCGTTATATTTATTTGGATTGTGTTTGGACCCAAGGACCAATGGGATAACGCTGGCACCTGAACTGCTTGAAGCTAGGAGTGCTGCCCTGTGATTTTCTGTGTATATATATATATATATATATATATATATATATATACACACACACAGTACAGACCAAACGTTTGGACACCCCTTTTCATTGAAAGAGTTTTCTTTATTTTCATGACTATGAAAATTGTAGATTCACACTGAAGGCATCAAAACTATGAATTTACACATGTGGAATTATATACATAACAAAAAAGTGTGAAACAACTGAAAATATGTAATATTCTAGGTTCTTCAAAGTAGCCACCTTTTGCTTTGATTACTGCTTTGCACACTCTTGGCATTCTCTTGATGAGCTTCAAGAGGTAGTCACCTTAAATGGTTTTCCAACATTCTTGAATGAGTTCCCAGAGATGCTTAGCACTTGTTGGCCCTTTTGCCTTCACTCTGCGGTCCAGCTCACCCCAAACCATCTTGATTGGGTTAAGGTCCGGTGACTGTGGAGGCCAGGTCATCTGGCACAGCACCCCATCACTCTCCTTCATGGTCAAATAGCCCTTACACAGCCTGGAGGTGTGTTTGGGGTCATTGTCCTGTTGAAAAATAAATGATGGTCCAACTAAATGCAAGCCGGATGGAATAGATTGCCGCGGCAAGATGCTGTGGTAGCCATGCTGGTTCAGTATGCCTTCAATTTTGAATAAATCCCCAACAGTGTCACCAGAAAAGCACCCCCCACACCATCACACCTCCTCCTCCATGCTTCATGTAGAGTCCATCCGTTCACCTTTTCTGCGTCGCACAAAGACACGGTGGTTGGAACCAAAGGTCTCAAATTTGGACTCATCAGACCGAAGCACAGATTTCCACTGGTCTAATGTCCATTCCTTGTGTTCTTTAGCCCAAACAAGTCTCTTCTGCTTGTTGCCTGTCTGTAGCAGTGGTTTCCTAGCAGATATTCTACCATGAAGGCCTGATTCACACAGTCTCCTCTTAACAGTTGTTCTAGAGATGTGTCTGCTGATAGAACTCTGTGTGGCATTGACCTGGTCTCTAATCTGAGCTGCTGTTAACCTGCGATTTCTGAGGCTGGTGACATGGATGAACTTACCCTCCGCAGCAGAGGTGACTCTTGGTCTTCCTTTCCTTGGGCGGTCCGCATGTGAGCCAGTTTCTTTGTACCGCTTGATGGTTTTTGTGACTGCACTTGGGGACACTTTCAAAGTTTTCCCAATTTTTCGGACTGACCTTCATTTCTTAAAGGACACCGATACTACGGAATGGTAAGAGTCCCATTGAGACAATCTGATAAGTTTGGCAATTATCTATCCAGACGCCAATGGGCAGCCTATGAGAAAAGTGGAGTGCATCTATATATTTTTGTTACAGCTGGACATCTCTATGCGATAATTGTGATATGTTTCAGGAGATTTCATACACTGGATTCCGCACAAGCTGACAGTGCAATACCTCTGAACATTCCTTGTCTGGTCAGTCAGTGACGTTTAGTGATTTTATTTAGTGGTTTTATTGAATTAATTTTTATCGAGTGTTTTTATGCACATTGTGTGATATCCTGTACTATTATAGTGTTTACTACACAATTGAATAAATATTCAAATACAGTATTATATAGTATTCTACATTTTTCCTGAAGGTGGTGTGCCTGCTGGTCTCTTTTGTTACATACAGTACAGACCAAAAGTTTGGACACACCTTCTCATTCAAAGAGTTTTCTTTATTTTCATGACTATGAAAATCGTAGATTCACACTGAAGGCATCAAAACTATGGATTAAAACATGTGGAATTATATACATAACAAAAAAGTGTGAAACAACTGAAACTATGTCATATTCTAGGTTCTTTAAAGTAGCCACCTTTTGCTTTGATTACTGCTTTGCACACTCTTGACATTCTTTTGTTTGTGCCCTTTGTGAATTGTCTATTTTTTAATTACAAGGTAAATGGCTTTCCTAATAGCCAAATATATCCGGTTACATTATGTTTGAAGTATTATTTACTTGTACTAATATATGACTATTCTATAACTATGCAAGCCTTTGCAATGTGTGTAAATTTTGGCATAATGATAGCTCAATTTTCTCAAAATATATCAAATATCACCAATTGCAAATGATTTTATTTTTTACAACATGCAGTATACACATAGTAATACTTTGTTCTACTATAGTAATCGGTATGACTAAAAGACAGTTATAAATAGTAAATTACATGTGTCTAATTATAATAAGTTTTCTCCTAGATCCATTGACAGCCTTAAAGAGGCAGGAGAACAGCCCCATTCATCTTCGGAAGAAGAAGCTGCTGTGGTGGCTGCAAGCCAGGACCCCGAGGATGACCAACCTTTTCCTAAAGAAGAGTCGAGCATGGGGGCAGCTGGGGGTCACCTAAGTAGCCCACAACCCCAAAGAAAAGAGCCACATCAGAGAAGGGAGGCTAGATTTATTCCTGTCTCTGGCTCAGATCCTCTAGCATGGTTAGATGGGCACATTTTTGATTATCTGAGCCAGAGGAGGAGTTAAAGTTCCAAGGAGAGGCTGTTGAGGGGGCTAGCCCCCTGATCCAAAATTGGCCTCCGCAGAAATTGCACTTTTATGTGAGCACCATGGCTACTGTCGCTGCTATCATGGACTCTCCACTGGATCAAGTGGAATTGCATTTATTCCTTGATAACATGAAACAACGTGCAGTGGCCATGGCAGCGGATCACCAGCACACCCAAGTTTAGAATATGTTCCTGATTCCTCCAAACTAGCATCTAAGGAATGAATCCTATGAAGTTGTGCAGGATCACACATGCTTGAATAACCCAAGTGGCATTGTCCAGTGACATCTGACATCTATTCATTGTTGGAAAGTATTCCAAACGCACTCTCTACATACCGACGTACTCTTGTCAGCTGATAGTTGAATATACGTCGTTTGTCATCCAGGTTGCATCTGGGGAAGGGGTGCATGACATGTGGTGTCAAAGCAAAACCCTTCATTAGCCACAATTACAAATGGTGCTGATGGTCCCGCAGAACCAGTCAGCTGTCACTACCAGAGCTTTGAGACGTTCTCACAGCTCTGTGTCTCCACCCCTGTGATGATGTCACTTAGAGTTTGGAGGTGTTCTCACTGTTCTGTTTCTCCGCCCCTGTGATGAGGTCTTTACTCCCAGCTGTCTCTCCTGCATTTGATTTCCCTGCCTTTAAATCACCCCTCCTCCTATTGCAGGGCGTGGATTATATTTCTCTTTTCAGTTGTAGCTCTGCCTTGAGTATATTCACTTCTTAAGCTACTAGTTCTCTGGACCTGTGTTCTGCTGCTGCAAGCACTCCGGATATTGCCAGCGGCCCTTGGATCCGTCTTCTCTGCGGCTGCAGCTCCATCAGCTAAGTGTGCAGACTTTGTTGTGTACCTGGTGATTTCCTGACTGGATCTGAGGTGGCCACGGTTCCCTCCATATTCTGAGTAGGGCATCGGTGGCCGTGCCCCTTCCACTATTGTAGGGGTTACAGGGCTCATCAGTCTAAGGTACGCGGGCATGCCTCGTTCCACCATTTGGATCCGGGCATGTGCTTTAGCAGCATAGGGAGAGTGTTGAGGGTCTGACAGGGGTCACCCTTTCTCTTCCCTAGTTTGGGTCCAGTCAGTAGCTCTTCTTACTGTGTATGCTCTGGTTACCCTTAAACAGCCGTGACATCAGCCTTCAGGGCTCCGGAGGGAAAGTTGGTTGGCATGAAGTCTCTCACTCCATCTAGAACAACTGAAAATGTGCACATCTGCAGTGCTCCCATAGGCCCCAATATCCACAATTATAAACTTATAAGTAGTGTCTGCCAAAGCCAACAGCACTACTGAAAAGCATGCTTAGAATTGTAGAACCGGGACCCAGAGTGAGGCGGCTTTTTAACACATATGTGTCTGCTATCCATCGTGCCTTAGCAGTTTGGAAACTGCGCATCTAGATGAAATCTCTCAGCAATTCAGATCTAATCCTCAGCCTTGGGCTCTGACATCACTGTGTCCCGGAGTCGCTGCCAAATCACTTGACATGTTTGACTAACAATTCCAGAAATCGTTGAGGCCCCAGCAGGAACTCAAAATGCAGTGATGCAAATTAATTCCCAGTTGCCAGAAATCTAAAAAAACATAAACAAGAAATAATAAAATTACTTTTAACAAGCTTTGCACTGCTAAATGACAGACATTTTATATATACACATTTATATATATATATATATATATATATATATATATATATATATAAATCTATCTATCTATCATAACATCTGGTGAGCACATTCAGTTGAAATATAAAAACACAGATTTCCCACAGGTCAGATGTACCCAAACATCAACCATCAATAAAAAGACCACGGCCCTTTTATAATGTGTCAAAATGTGTAGTCCTTTTAGTCACCCATGCAACGTTTTAATTAACCACCTCAGCCCCCCTAGCTGAAACCCCCTTAATGACCAGACCACTTTTTACAATTCTGCACTGCACTACTTTCACCGTTTATTCCTCGGTCATGCAACTTACCACCCAAATGAATTTTACCTCCTTTTCTTCTCACTAATAGAGCTTTCATTTGGTGGTATTTCATTGCTGCTGACATTTTAACTTTTTTTGTTATTAACCGAAATGTAACAAAATTTTTGCAAAAAAATGACATTTTTCACTTTCAGTTTAAAAAAAATGACATCTATATATACATTTTTCTCTAAATTTATTGTTCTACATGTCTTTGATAAAAAAAAATGTTTGGGTAAAAAAAAAATGGTTTGGATAAAAGTTATAGCGTTTACAAACTATGGTACAAAAATGTGAATTTACGCTTTTTGAAGCAGCTCTGACTTTCTGAGCACCTGTCATGTTCCCTGAGGTTCTACAATGCCCAGACAGTAGAAAACCCCACAAATGACCCCATTTCGGAAAGTAGACACACTAAGGCATTCGCTGAAGGGCATAGTGAGTTCATAGAACTTCTAATTTTTTTGTCAAAAGTTAGCGGAAAATTGTGATTTTTTTTTCTTACAAAGTCTCATATTCCACTAACTTGTGACAAAAAATAAAAACTTCCATGAGCTCACTATGCCCATAACGAAATACCTTTGGGTGTTGTCTTCTTTCCAAAATGGGGTCACTTGTAGGGTAGTTATACTGCCCTGACATTTTAGGTGCCCAAATGCGTGCAAAGTAGTTTGAAATCAAAATGTGTAAAAAATGGCCTGTGAAATCCGAAAGGTGCTCTTTGCAATGTGGGCCCCTTTGCCCACCTAAGCTGCAAAAAAGTGTCACACATGTGGTATCGCCGTACTCAGGAGAAGTTGGGGAATGTGTTTTCGGGTTTATTTTTACATATACCCATGCTGGGTGAGATAAATATCTTGGTCAAATGCCAACTTTGTATAAAAAAAAGGGAAAAGTTGTCTTTTGCCGAGATATGACTCAACAAACGTATCTTTTACCGCAGAGGAGAAATCTCGTCTTGCAGCGCCGCATACACCGACTTTTGTGTAATCTGACAGCAGCGCAATGCTTCTGTCAGAATGCACATCAGTGCTGCAGCTAGTCGATCGGTTGGTCCACCTGGAAGGTAAAAAAAACAAAAGAAAAAAGAAAAAAAACAGGCCGCAACGCAATAAATTTACTAACTTTATAATAACATTTGAACAGAACATATAAACTTTATTTAACTTTTTGAACAGAACGTTAACTTTATAGGACAAACCTCTCCTTCCCCATGGGACAATGTGCAAATCGCAAATCGCCCAAAGATGTTGTGAAGTACATTATGCACTTTGTCCCAGGAGAAAGGAGAGGTTTGCAGCAGCTCTGTGTATATTTGCCCTAATAGCCCTGTGTGCCTGTCCTGTGAGATGCAATCCCTATGGTAAGTGTACCTGTGTGTGATACTTCCGGAAACACTCCCCAAAGCATAGGGCAGGGTGGTCAGGGCAGTCAGGACAGAAATAGCGTGTGTCACGCCTTATTCCACTCCTGCTACAAACACGACATTTTTTTCAGGGTGGCGGTCGGTTTGAGGTACCAGCATCGACACTGGGGAAATGTCGCTCGTGTAGACGGCTTACTGGTGGATGGGGCCACGGAACCTCCTGGATGATCTCTTCCTGAAATTTGAGGAAGGATCCTGTTCTCCCAGCCTTACTGTAGAGAACAAAACTATTATACAGAGCCAATTGAATTAAATATACAGACACCTTCTTATACCAGCGTCTGGTCCTGCGGGAAAGTAGATAAGGAGCCAATATCTGGTCATTGAAGTCCACCCCTCCCATGAGCGAATTATAGTCGTGGACACAGAGGGGCTTTTCAATGACACTGGTTGCTCGTTCAATTTGGATTGTCGTGTCTGCATGAATGGAGGAGAGCATGTAAACGTCACGCTTGTCTCTCCATTTCACCGCGAGCAGTTCTTGGTTACACAAGGCAGCCCTCTCCCCCCTTGCAAGACAAGTGGTAACGAGCCATTAGGGGAAGCCCCGGTGACTAGGTCGCGCGGTGCCACAGCAGCCAATCTGTTCTAGGAACAAATGCCTGAAGAGGGGCACACTTGTGTAGAAATTGCCCACATAAAGATGGTACCCCTTGCCAAATAAGGGTGACACCAAGTCCCAGACTGTCTTCCCACCGCTCCCCAGGTAGTCAGGGCAACCGACCGGCTCCAGGGTCTGATCTTTATCCTCATAGATCCGAAATTTGTGGGTATAGCCTGTGGCCCTTTCACAGAGCTTATGCAATTTGACCCCATACCGAGCGCGCTTGCTTGGGATGTATTGTTTGAAGCAAAGGCGCCCGGTAAAATATATAAGGGACTTGTCTACGCAGATGTTTTGCTCAGGGGTATACAAATCTTCAAATTTCTGCACGTGCCACCGTACCAGCTTCAACTGCTCTTCTGGTGCTCGCCACTTCACCATGTTGTACGGCAGTGCTGGTACTAGGTCCAGGATGGGCTGCGCTGCTGGTGTATGCCTCACCGCGTAATCCGACAGCGCCAGCCCCACTCTGCTGCCCTTGAAGCGAATCCTGCGCAACCTGTCGTCTAGCAACATGGGGCCGGGTACGCCTGGTGCTATCAGGGACCTCAACCTCCTTGTCCGAACTTTGGGTCAGACTGCCACTGCTTTCTACAGGTTCATATTCTGACCCGCAGGATTCGTCAGATGAGGGTTCCCATTCCTCATCCGACTGGGTCAGAAGCCTGTAGACCTCTTCAGAAGAATACCCCTTGTTTGCCATTTGGTCAACTAAATTTAGGGTGTATTCCCTGAGACTACCCAAGAAAAAAAGCAAGCCTTTCTTACAAATGGGAGGCTAGCGAAGTACCAGAGGTCGCTGCGATTGATAAAAAATATCAAAACGGATTTTTTTATAGCCGCAGCGCTTGTAAAGTAATTGTGCAGTTATCAAAAATAAGAAAAATTTTTGTCACTGCGCCGGGGCGGGCGTGGGTGAACGCACGTGTGGGCGACCGATCAGGCCTGATCGAGCAAACACTGCGTTTTGGGTGGAGAGTGAGCTAAGTTGACACTAATACTATTATAGATCTGACTGTGAGTCAATACCAGTGAAAATAAAAGTGACAGTTTTTCAATGATCACTTTTTTCCCTTTCACTAGGTGATTGACAGGGGCAATCAAGGGGTGATCAAGGGGTTAATTGGGGTGCTGGGGGTGATCTGGGGCTAAGTGAAGTGTTTGGTGGCTACTCACTGTGATGTCTGCTCCTCTGCTGAGACCAACCGACGAAAAGGACCAGCAGAGGAGCAGAGAAGTCATTTAACACCTTAAGCCATCAAGGAAACACAATACATGAAAGGACTTATCTGAACAAGCAGTAACAGAAGTCTCCAGCAGTGATCACTTCAATCCAGGAAGTAGTATAAACCACAAAGTGAGGCAGTATGGGAGGGAATATAAAGGGAGGCAATTAGTGTAAATAGGTGACAACTGTGAGAAGGAAAGGAGATGACAAAGTGAAACCAAAACAAAGAACATCATGCGAGAGGCACAGAAGAACGTCTGCCAGACCTTCTCAGAGAACTGGCGGTGACAGTACCCCTCCCTCTACGAGTGGACTCCGGACACTCAGAGCCCACCTTCTCAGGATGGGACCTATGGAAAGCCCTGATGAGACGAGTGGCCTTAATGTCCGCCACTGGGACTCACATCCTCTACTCAGGACCATAACCCTCCCAATGAACGAGGTACTGGAGAGAACCGCGGATAATGCGAGAATCCACAATCCTAGAGACCTGAAATTCAAGATTACCATCAACAACAATCGGAGGAGGAGGCAAAGAGGAGGGTACAGTGGGTTGTAATAGGGACCTGTGAAAAACATAGATCTTCCAAGTCTGAAGAAGATCAAGACGGAGGGCAACGGGATTGATGTTGGACAAGATCTTGTAAGGCCCAATAAACTTAGGATCCAACTTCCAGGAGGGAAACTTCAGTTTGATATTCTTTGTAGACAACCACACCAGGTCACCCACATTCAGGTCCGGAACGGGCACACGTCTCTTATCCGCCACGCGCTTATATCTCTCACTCATCCTCTTCAGATTACCCTGAATCTTTTGCCAAATAAATGACAAAGACAAGGAAAATCTCTCCTCATCAGGTAAACCAGAAGACCCCTCTCCAGAGAATGTCCCAAATTGCGGATGAAACCCATATGCACCAAAAAATGGTGACTTATCAGAGGACTCCTGGCGACGGTTATTTAAAGCAAACTCAGCAAGGGACAAAAAAGAACACCAATCCTCCTGATTCACTGCCACAAAACAGCGCAGATTTGTCTCCAGGTTCTGATTGACGCGTTCGGTCTGACCATTCGACTGCGGGTGAAAAGCAGAAGAGAACGACAATCGAACCCCCAAGCAAGAACAGAAGGCCTTCCAGAATCTGGAAACAAATTGCGTGCCCCTATCAGAAACGATGTCTGAAGGAATGCCATGCAATTTGACAATGTGATCAACAAATGCTTGCGCCAGCATCTTAGCATTGGGTAACCCAGGAAAGGGAATAAAATGTGCCATTTTGCTTAAACGGTCCACTGCTACCAGAATCACAGTCTTCCCCGAGGAATGAGGCAGGTCCATAATGAAGTCCATGGACAGATGCGTCCAAGGACGGGAAGGAATGGGTAACGGGAATAGAGAACCCAATGGCCGTGAATGAGTGACCTTGGCACGTGCGCAGGTCTCGCAGGCTGTCACTAAACCTCAACCATCTTACGAAGAGCCGGCCACCAGAATCTCCGAGCAATGAGATCCACTGTGGCTCTACTCCCCGGGTGCCCAGCAAGGATGTGGTGCTCCTTAAAAACCTTGTGTCGTAAAGCGAGAGGCACAAACAACTTCCCAGGAGGACAAAGATCAGAAGCCTCTGCCTGGGCTGCTTGAACCTCTGCCTTCAAATCAGGATAAAGAGCAGAGACGACCACCCCTTCAGCCAAAATGGGACCCGGGTCTTCAAAGTTCCCCCCTCCCGGAAAACAACGTGACAGGGCATCAGCCTTCACATTTTTAACCCCGGGGCGGAATGTGAAAAACAAAATCGAACCTAGAAAAGAATAAAGACCATCTGGCCATTCCTCAAAAGCTAATTTAATGGCCAACAACTACCTATCTCCCACATCGTAATTTCTCTCTGCGGAGGAGAGTTTCCTTGAGAAAAAGGCACACAGTCGCCATTTGGCAAGAGAGGGACCCTGAGATACGACCACACCCACACCTACCTCAGAAGCGTCCACCTCAACAATAAAAGGGAGAGAGACATCAGGTTCTCTTTGATACTAGAAAAGGCCTTAAGCGCATCTACCGACCAGGAGGAAAAATCTACCCCTTTTTTAGTCATATCAGTGAGTGGTTTAACAACAGAGGAATAATTCAAAATGAACTTTCTGTAATAATTGGCAAAACCCAAAAACCACATCAGCACCTTCTGATTCTCAGGAAGCTTCCAATCAAGCACAGCGCGGACCTTCTCAGGGTCCATGCAAAAAACAGAAGTGGAGAGAAGAAAACCAAGAAATTGAATCTCCGGAACCGCAAACACACATTTTTCCAGTTTAGAGTGCAATTTATTCTCCCGCAGAATGAGCAAGACCTAACGTAGGTGGACCCTATGAGTTTTGAAATCAGGAGAAAAAATCTAAATGTCATCTAGATACACCAGTACAAATTTCCCCATTAAATGATAAAAAAATGCTGTTCACAAAATGTTGGAAGAGGGCCGGAGCATTCATCAAACCAAAGGGCATAACCAAATTCTCAAAATGACCCTCAGGGGTATTGAAGGCCGTCTTTCATTCATCCCCTTCCCTGACCCTGACTAGGTTGTCTGCCCCTCTTAAATCCAACTTAGAAAAAACTTTAGCCCCAACAATCTGGTTAAACAGGTTCGGGATCAGAGGAAGCGGATATGGGTCACTAGTTGTGATACAGTTCAGCTCCCTGAAATCCAGACAAGGTCTTAAAGAACCATCTTTTTTCTTAAAAAAACCAGCGGCAACAGGTAACTTCGAGGGTCGGATGTGTCCCTTTCTCAGGCTCTCAGAGATATAAGTACGCATAGCGACTCTTTCAGGTTGGGAGAGATTGTATAAACGTGATTTTGGCAGCTTGGCGCCTGGGATGAGATTAATAGGGCAATCGTACTCCCGGTGAGGGGACAGCTCCTGGACACCACTCTCAAAAAACACATCTGAAAATTCAGAGAGAAAAGATGGTACAGTCTTGGTAGAAACCTCTGAAAGAGATGCCATGAGGCAATTCTCTCTGCAAAAGTCACTCCAACCATTTATTTGCCTTGCTTGCCAATCAATGGTGGGGTTATGTTTAGTGAGCCAGGGTGGCCCCAACACTAGAGAAGTAGGTAATTTGCTTAGGACGAAACATGACATATCCTCAACATGAGCATCACCCACAGTCAAACGGATATTGTGAACTAAGCCCGTTAACGACTTTTTGAGAAAGTGGAGCGGAATCGATAGCAAAAACAGGTATATCCTTTTCCAAAGTGCATACCTGGAAACCATGTGTTATAGCAAATTGATTATCAATGAGATTGACAGTTGCTCCACTATCTACAAAAATCTCACACAACAATGTTCTTGCTATCTAGCACCACCCTGGCAGGTAGGACAAAACGGGAACTACAAGCAAACGGAAATCCTTCAATTTCCGCATCAACCTTGCCAATAGTAGCAAATGGAAAGTTTTTAGAGGGTTTTTTTTCTTTTTGTTTCTTTATTACTCTCAGAAAACTCCCTGAATCTACTAGAGGGGCAAACATTAGCCACATGATTTATACCCCCACAACAGAAACAAACCCTCCTCCGAGAGCCGAATTCTCTACTATCAGAGGCAATCAAGCCCAGCTGCATGGCCTTCTGCTCAGAGGGGATTGAGAGAGACTGAGGCCCCTGCGCACTGAATGAGACCACCCACTGTCCTTGGACTGAGTATGACAGGAAGGAGTGGTCTCTCCTCTCTCTCTAAGACACCTGTCAATACAAACAGCTAGAGACATGGTAGACTCTAACGAGGCAGGTCTCTCATGAAACGCAAATGCATCTTTCAATCCCTCCAAAAGACCATGACAAAACCAGTATCAGCAGCCCATCTCCGAAATTCAGAACAATATATCTCTGCGAACTGTTTACCCTGGCATAAATGAGGCTGTTTAGATTCAGCCAGAGCAATACCATCTGGGTCATCATATATCTGTCCCAGGGCTACAAAAAATTCATCCACCGATCGGAGGGGCCGTGCCCCCACCGGCAGCGAAAAGGCCTAAGACTGAGCGTTATCCCTGAGCAGCGAGATGATGATCCCTACCCTCTTCTCCTCATCACCAGAGGAATGGGGAAGTAGGCAAAAATGGAGTTTGCACGCCTCTCTAAAGCAAACAAAATTCTCACTACCCCCGGAGAACGTATCCGGAAGTGAGATCTTAGGCTCGGAACAAACTCCATGAACGCAAGCAGAACCGGTCACCTGAAACTGAGACACAGTTTTACGGAGATCTGCTACCTCCAGTGAAAGACCCTGCATGCGGTCAATCAAGGCTGAAACCGGATCCATGCTTAAGACGGTAATGGCTGTTTATAATGTCATGGATGATGTTGCAGATAGCTGGAAGTTATGGATAAACATCCGACTGGCTTGATCCCAACCTAAGGAGCATAAACGTGACCCCTGTAAAACCCTAAGAGCTCCCCCTGACTGCTAAGCACATACAAGGGTCTCAGAGGTAGACGTTTGCATGCCCTCGTACCTAGACTGTGTGACACCTGAAAACCCAATAATAGTGAGGGGACACGACAACCGGCTCCCTGCACTTAATACGGAGGGAGTCAGGGTCACCTAGAATCAAACCAGCAAGGAAACACAATACATGAAAGGACTTATCTGAACAAGCAGTAACAGAAGTCACCAGCAATGATCACTTCAATCCAGGAAGTAGTATAAACCGCAAAGTGAGGCAGTATGGGAGGGAATATAAAGGGAGGCAATTAGTGTAAATAGGTGACAGCTGTGAGAAGTAAAGGAGATGACAAAGTGAAACCAAAACAAAGAACATCATGCAAGAGGTACAGAAGGACGTCTGCCAGACCTTCTCAGAGAGCTGGCGTTGACAGTATCACTTAATATATTTTGCATATTTTGTCTTTATATATCTTCCTCTATGGCCTTAAATTATCAAGACCAGGATGTGGTATGGCAGCCTTGATAGGGCCTGTGTCACTGGACAAGGCATTTAATTTATGATGGGGAGCAGATCTCATCATACTGTACATTAAATGTCCCCTTCAGCTTTCAGTTCGCCAGACTGAAATCTACTCCAACTTGTAGCTGGTGTAGATTTTGGTCATAATTTTGACCAGTGTAAATCATAATAAACATGCCGGGGTTGATGGCCACGTCCTTGTACCACCCTTGCCATACTCCTTTATGTAAACTAGATTTTGTTGCAATGGCATTTTAAATTGGGTTATTAATGTTAAAAACCAGGCATAGGGAGATGGTAAATTTCCCTCTATGTGTCTACTGTATTGTGGTACAAATTACATTTAACTGGTTATTTTATATATATATATATATATATATGCAGAAAAAGGATTCAGTGGCAGCACCGTCAATGGAGAATGTGGGTGCAGCTGGCCCAAATACGGATAAAAGCCAATCCAAATAAATAAAATAACAAAAGAGGGCAGCACTCCATCAAGTAAAAAATGAAAAAATATTTTAATTACCCATATGGGACAAGCTTGTCCCATATGGGTAATTAAAATATTTTTTCATTTTTTACTTGATGGAGTGCTGCCCTCTTTTGTTATTTTATATATATATATATATATATATATATATGTAATTATTTTAACTATGACCTGAACATCGTATTATAACCCTAACCTGTATAATCTAACCTGACCTGAATATCATATAACCCTAACTTGTTTGTATACTTCTGTATATTCTGGATATATATCGTCCATTGTTATTTATAATTTAGCTAACAATTATTCAAACTAGCCTACTGTATATGGTACAATTCCCAGAGTTTTCTTACATTTTCAAATGCAAAGTCGATTTGTAGCAATTCTGACAATTTAACATTTTGGTTTACAATCAAAGAAATATCTGATATCAGCCTTGTGTTGATTACAATTATTATCATATTCCTCTATTTAGAGAAAAATACTCAGAGATATAAGCCAAGCAATCATTCATCAAACACTTTGCAATCATGATTTTATGAGGGCTACATTTTGTGTTTGTAGACCAAACTATAATATGAATAAAACATTATTTTAAATTATTTAAATAGTAGTTTGCTTATTCAATACATATACACATACATTATATTGTGATTGTGTGAAGGAATAAATGTGAAGTACACTCTATGTATCAAAGTTGTAAGAATTTATGATAAGGGTGATCAAACCAGTTCTTTCCTATTTTTCGGACGGCAGACAAACCCAAATATTTTAGGTTTGTTTTGGACGAATCCACTAAAATTTTAGGGCATATGTTGGTGGAAAAAAGCTCTAGGGAGGACAGCCTGGATGAGCCAATCAGTGCTGCAGCAGGCAGGGAGGTGACCTGGCAGAGTAAGCAGAAATAGATGATCAACAACAATACATAGGCCAGCACACAAAAGTATCTGTGAGGGATAACAAATTTAGCCCTAAATCAGCTTCCCTTTATTTCTGTGTTTGCAAACATGTTTCCAATCAATTTCTGGAAGTGAAAACAAATTTAGGCCCAAATCCGTTTCCCTATATTTACACATTTTTTATATTTTTTTTTGTAGGGATTGTTGATTATTTTCAAACTAACAGCATATATACGTGCTTATAACACCAATACACAGGGTAGTGCACTTTATCTGAGAGGCCCAAAAAGATCTGGTCTACGGAAGGGTTCAAAACAAAAGAGCCAGAATGTGATTAGTAGCAGCACTAACTATACGTTCACAAGTAGTAGTAGTAGTAGTAGTAGACCGCAGTTGTCCCTGCTGGCTTTGGAAAGGAGCACATCATAATTGAGAAGACAGAGAATGAGATTGTGGATTGTATGGCTCACTCTTCCTCTCAATTGCAGCAGGATTTTTTTAGCTCTACCGATGAGACGCTTGACTCAGGCGAAACTTCACCCTCTGATGCACGCTTGTATCCTAGCTACTGCATGACACGTGCGGTCACGTGACCGGCCATCACGTGATCTCGGTGCACTTCTGGGTGGACGCAGGCCACGCATGGTGGGGAAGGAAGTTCAGACGTGTCCCATGATGCCAGTACACATCGGTAGGCATTTTTCTTATTAGGCTAACACTGCTCTGATTGGTGAACTATATGTTTAACCCCTTCAGGACTGTGCCATTTTTTACCTTAAGGGCCAGGCCATTTTTTGCAAATCTGATATGTGTCACTTTATGTGGTAATAACTTTAAAACACTTTTACTTATCCAAGCCATTCTGAGATTGTTTTCTCAATTTCTATTTTAGAAACGACACCCCTCAAGGTATTCAAAACTGATTTTACAGTGTTTTGCAAGAGTTTTTTTGGGGCAGATTGTAACGGTCACGTCCACACACACACAGGGGGAAGGATAGAGACCACTGCGCTCCACCCTCACCCCTGGCCCTGCCTACTTGACTCATGAGTCCTGATGACAGGGGACAACTGAATGACAGTCCCTTACTTAGGATATGTGCAGGGAAGACAAGACAAAATACGGAATGTGAACGGACCAAGAGATCTATGCAGTACAAAGGGTTAAGCAAAGAATGGTCAGGAGAAGCCGGGGTCAAATATCAGGAGAGTAGAGAAGTACCAGATGAGTCCGCAAAGAGTAGTCAGGTTGGAGTCGAGGTCACAATACCAGGAGGGATGCGCAGTACAGGAGGAGCAGGTAAAGGATCATCAGGGAACAGGATCAGGTGAGTATTCAGTAGTCCAACAAATAGCCAGGAACCTAGAATTAACAGGCAACCTGTGGCCAGCAGGTTATGTATTTATATTGGGGTCTGAGGGTCATGTGACGTGGCCAGCGTCACATGACCGACAGACAGACAAGTTGAGCACCGAGTGATCAGCTCGGTGGTCAAGGCAGACGTAGGAGCAGGGAGCCTCCCAGCTAGCAAAGCCGCCCTGGGAACGAGGCCAAACACACATTCTCACTCCCAAAGCTAAGCAGCAGGTCTGCGGTTGATGGGAGACCATATGCGCCTTTGGCGCCCCGTGACACAGATTTTCAATTTTAATCTATTTTTTTATACTAACAAAGCAAGGGTTAACATCCAAACAAAACTCAATATCTATTACCCTCCTTCTGTAGTTTACAGAAACACCCAATATGTGGTCATAAACTGCTGTACGGGCACACGGCTGTGTGCAGAAAGAAAGGAATGCCATATGGTTTTTGGAAGGCAGATTTCACTGGGATAATTTTAAGTTGCCATGTCACATTTGAAGACCCCCTGATGCACCCGTAAAGTAGAAACTCCAAAAAAGTGACCCCATTTTGGAAACTATGGGATAAGGTTGCAGTTTTGTTGATACTATTTTAGGTTGCATATGATTTTTAGTTGCTCTATATTACACTTTTTGTGAGGCAAGGTGACAAAAATTAGCCGTTTGGCACAGTTAAATTGTTTTTGTTATTTACAATGTTCATCTGACAGGTTAGATCATCTGCTATTTTTATAGAGAAGGTTAGTAGAGATGCAACAATACCCAATATGACTACTTTTTTGGTTGTTTGTTTCAGTTTTACATGATAAAGCATTTTTGAAAAAAAATATTTTTAGCATCTCCATATTCTGATGATGATGGTTTGATTGGTACTATTTTAGGGTGCATATGACTTTTTGATCGCTTGGTAATACACTTTTTATGTTGTAAGGTGACAAAAAATTGCTTTTTCAACACAGTTTTATTTTTATTTTTTACGGTGTTCACCTGAGGGGTTAGGTCATGTGATATTTTTATACAGCAGGTTGTTATGGACGCGGCGATACCTAATATGCATACTTTTTTTAAAAGGGCACATCAGTATGCTCGAGTGCTCTACCGAGCACCCGAGCATAATGGAAGTCAATGGGAGAACCCCAGGCAACCCCTGCTTGGAAGAAAATAGGGTGTCTGGTTTACAGAAAAAGGTTAGAAATTTGGAAACCGCATTGAGAGGATGGCTGGATGCATCTTGGACTCCTATTATCTATGACATACAATAGACAACCACACAAAGACTATATGCCAAAAGCCAGCAATCTATCCATGAGACAGATAACAGTGAGCATACCCTACAATGGCAGCCTTGTGCACTATGAGACATTCCAAACCAGCTCTCATCTGACAAAGAGCCAGTAAGCCTTTAAAGTTGCTTCACATCTGTTGCGCACCTAGATCAATATCATAAGAGTGAAAAAAAAATTCTGATTGTCCTAACATAATATTCAATAATCTTTCTATACAGTTTTGTCATGTAAAAACTCATTTGAATAAATATGGGCATATGGGAAAGACAAAACCATTTGCATGGAAAATTTGCGACCTACAACACTCATGAACAGCGCTATCTATTGAATTCATAGTCTTGTCATAAGACTATGAAACCAATAGATGGCGCTGTTCATCTTGTTGGGGCACTCGCTAGAAAGTGGGGCACCCTGCTCTACAGAGTCCATACACCATAAGTTATGATCGAGCACCAAAGTATTTGGGTGTTTGGGCCGAACTCATTGCTATATTTGTGTGCTCGGCCGAGCACCCGAGTATAATGGAAGTCAATGGGAGACAACCAGGCATCCCCTGCTCTGAAGAGCGGAGGGTGCCTGGTCCATTGGAAAAGGTTAGAAAGTGACAGAAACATCACCAAAATGGATCGGGAACAGCATGGGGATGATGTCTGGATGCATCTTGGACTCCCAAGTCACTGCTGGGAACCATGTTGTGCGAGTTGTACGCCATTTTTATACGCACAAACCCCCCCAAAAATCAATTTTACATGAAAAATTGTTAGGAAACATTCTTTCCTGTATATTCAATTGTATATAAAGTGCAAGTGCTGCAAAAAATTACAAGCAAGAGGCACTCCGAAACAGCCGTATATCACATAAAGGAGGGCCTCATTCACATTGTGGTACAATTGTTCAGGTAGTGGGACTCCTACACTGATAAAGCCTATGCACTAAGTGAAAGGGCTGCCAAAAATTGCAAGAAACCGGCACTCCAAAATACCCTTTGCTACACATAAAGGAAGGCATCATACACATCCTTGAAAAATTATGATTGATGGCCTGCTGTTGACCCTCAAAAACATTTAGAGCAAGGGCCTGATGATATGATAATCTAAAACCTGAAGGGCAAGGGCCTGCTGCCGCATTGGTGACCCTAGATAACCTCTGGGCGATAGCACGTCCCCGTGAACACCCAGTAATCCGTGTTATCTAAAATGCATATAACGCGAGGGTCATTGGAAAGGCAGCCTAACATGAAGTCTGCCATGTGTGCCAGAGTACCAACAGGCAAGATGTCGATGTAGACATCAGGATGACTCTCCATCTCCTCATACTCCTCCTCCTCCTCTGCCCATTCATGCTGAACAGATGGAATTAATGTTTAATGGGTACTACCCTCTGTAGCATAAGCAACTGTCTCCAGCTTCCCCTCCTCCTCTTCATGGTCCAATTCGCGCTGAGATGACAAACTGAGGGTGGGCTAGCTATCAACCTGTGTAATGTCCTCCCCATTTCCCCATCTGCCCCATTCCGAGCATCGTCCTTAATTGTGAGCAGCGATCGTTTGAGTAGACACAGCAGTGGGATGGTTACGCTGATAATAGCGTTATCGCCACTAACCATTTGTGTGGATTTATCAAAGTTTTTTAAAACCTCACATACTACTACTACTAAACGAGATAGACGAGGCGGCAAATCATAATGAGGTGGTTATTATGGGGGACTTCAACTACCCAGATATAGACTGGGAAACTGAAACTTGTATATCTCATAAAGGAAACAGGTTCTTGGCAATAACCAAAGACAATTACCTCTCCCAACTGGTTCAAGACCCGACTAGAGGGACGGCCATACTGGACTTAGTATTAACCAATAGGCCTGACAGAACAACAGACGTGCATGTTGGGGGACACCTGGGAAATAGTGACCACAAAGTAATAACCTTCCAATTATCATTCAAGAGAGCGTTTCTACAGGGAGGAACAAAAATACCAAACTTCAAAAAAGCTAAATTTAGCCAACTAAGAGAGGCCATAGGCCTAACTAAATGGGATAAAGTCCTCACAAATAAAAATACAGCCACAAAATGGGATATCTTTAAAAGCATCCTAAAATCTCATTGTGAGAGGTACATACTATATGGGAATAAAAGGTTAAGGAACAAAAAGAAACCAATGTGGATAAACAGAACTGTAAAGAAAGCAATAAATGACAAAAAGAAAGCATATAAAACACTAAAACAGGAAGCTAGCACGGAAGCACTGAAAAACTATAAGGAAAAAAACTAGAACATGTAAAAAACAAATAAAAGCGGCCAAACTAGAGACTGAGAGAGTAAAACTAACCCTAAAATGTTCTTCAATTATATAAATGTTAAAAAGTATAAATCTGAAGGTGTCGGCCCGTTAAAGAGTAATGAGGGGGGAGTCGCAGAGAGCGACAAGGAGAAAGCAAAGCTGTTAAATAATTTTTTCTCCAATGTATTCACTGAGGAAAATAAACTGTCAGATGACATGCCGAATGATGAAATAAATCCCCCATTAAAAGTGTCCTGTCTGACCCAGGAAGAAGTGCAACAGCGACTTAAAAGGATTAAAATAGACAAATCGCCAGGACCGGATGGCATACACCCCCGTATCCTAAGGGAATTAAGTAATGTCATAGCCAGACCCATATTTCTGATATTTGCAGATTCTATATTGCCACGGAATGTCCCACAGGATTGGCGCATGGCAAATGTGGTGCCAATATTCAAAAAGGGTCCAAAAACAGAGTCTGGAAACTATAGGCCGGTAAGTTTAACATCTGTTGTGGGTAAACAGTTTGAAGGTTTTCTGAGAGATGCTATGTTAGAGCATCTTAATGGAAATAAGCAAATAACGTCATATCAGCATGGCTTCGTGAGGGATCGATCATGTCAAACAAATTTAATCAGTTTCTATGAGGAGGTAAGTTCTAGACTTGACAGCGGCGAATCAATGGATGTCGTGTATCTGGACTTCTCCAAAGCATTTAACACTGTACCACATAAAAGGTTAGTATATAAAATGAGAATGCTCGGACTGGGAGAAAACGTCTGTAAGTGGGTAAGTAACTGTCTCAATGATAGAAAACAGAGGGTAGTTATTAATGGTAAATACTCAGATTGGGTCACTGTCACTAGTGGAGTACCTCGGGGATCAGTATTGGGCCCTATTCTATTCAATATATTTATTAATGATCCTGTAGAAGGCTTGCATAGTAAAATATAAATTTTTGCAGATGACACTAAACTGTGTAAAGTAATTAACACTGAAAAGGACAGTATACTACTACAGAGCGATCTGGATAGATTGGAGGCTTGGGCAGATAAGTGGCAGATGAGGTTTAACACTGACAAATGTAAAGTTATGCACATGGGAAGGAATAATGCAAGTCACCTGTACTTATTAAATGGTAAAACACTTGGTAACACTGACATGGAAAAAGATCTGGGAATTTTAATAAACAGCAAACTAAGCTGCAAAAAAACAGTGTCAGGCAGCTGCTGCCAAGGCCAATAAGATAATGGGTTGCATCAAAAGGGCATAGATGCCCGTGATGAGAACATAGTCCTACCACTTTACAAATCATTAGTCAGACCACACATGGAGTACTGTGTACAGTTCTGGGCTCCAGTGAACAAAGCCGGCATAGCAGAGCTGGAGAGGGTCCAGAGGAGGGCAACTAAAGTAATAACTGGAATGGGGCAACTACAGTACCCTGAAAGATTATCAAAATTAGGGTTATTCGCTTTAGAAAAAAGACGACTGAGAGGAGATCTAATTAATATGTATAAATATATCAGGGGTCAGTACAGAGATCTATCCCATCATCTATTCATTCCCAGGACGGTGACTGTGACGAGGGGACATCCTCTGCGTCTGGAGGAAAGAAGGTTTGTACACAAACATAGAAGAGGATTCTTTACGGTAAGAGCAGTGAGACTATGGAACTCTCTGCCTGAGGAGGTGGTGATGGTGAGTACAATAAAGGAATTCAAGAGGGGCCTGGATGTATTTCTGGAGAGTAATAATATTACAGGCTATAACTACTAGAGAGAGATCGTTGATCCAGGGATTTATTCTGATTGCCTGATTGGAGTCGGGAAGGAATTTTTATTCCCCTAAAGTGAGGAAAATTGGCTTCTACCTCACAGGGTTTTTTTGCCTTCCTCTGGATCAACTTGCAGGATGACAGGCCGAACTGGATGGACAAATGTCTTTTTTTGGCCTTATGTACTATGTTACTATGTTACATAGGTCTGACATCAAGGCCCACTCCTTGCTTGTGAATAGTGGCAGTTGATTTAAAAGGCGACGGCCATGTTGCAGCTGGTACTCCACAACTGCCCTCTGCTGCTCACAAAGCCTGGCTAACATGTGGACCGTAGAGTTCCAGCGCGTGCTCACGTCGCACAACAGTCGGTGAGCTGAAAGCCATAAGCGCTGCTGCAGCGTTGACAGAGAGGCTGAAGCTGTGGACGACTTGCAGAAATGGGCACACTAGTAGCTCTGGCAAATTGGGGTAGGTTTTTATAAACCTCTGAACCTCTAAGTTTAAGATGTGGGCTAGGCATGGGATGTGTGTCAGGTTGCCGAGCTCCAAAGCCACCACCAAGTTACGGCCATTGTCAGACACAACCATGCCTGGTTGTAGGTTGAGTGGCAAGAGCCACAGCTCAGTTTGATCCCTTATACCCTGCCACAGCTCTGCGGCAGTGTGCTGTTTGTCCCCTAAGCAGATCAGCTTCAGCACGGCCTGTTGACGCTTACCCACCGCAGTGCTACACTGCTTCCAGCTAGCGACTGATGGCTGACTGCTGCTGGAGGTCGGAGTGGAAGAGGAGGTGGCGCAGGCGGAGAAGTGGGGGTTGGAGCCAGTAATATAGCTGCTGGCGGAGACCCTGATGGACGTAGGCCCTGCAATCATGGGCGTAGGGAGCACCTGTGCCATCCCAGGGTATGACTCGCTCCCAGCCTCCACAACATTCACCCAGTGTGCGGTCAGGGAAATGTAGCGTCCCTGGCTACAAGCACTTGTCCATGTGTCTATGTTTAAGTGGACCTTCCCAGTAACTGTGCTGGTCAGGGCACGGGTGATGTTCTTGGACACATGCTGGTGTAAGGTGGGCACAGCACACTGTGAAAAATAGTGGCGCCTGGGGACTGCGTACCGAGGCACGGCCACCGACATCAGGCTGCAGAAGGCCTCAGTGTCCACAAGCCTAAATGGCAACATTTCAAGGGCCAGTAATTTTGAAAGTTGCGCATTTAGTGCTATGGCCTGTGGGTGGGTATTTGCGCTTGCGTTCAAAAGACTGTGTCATAGACATTTGGATGCTGCGCTGGGACAGGGAAGCGGATGTTGTTGCTGATGGTTCATACGAAGGTCCAGGTGCAGGACGAGGGGCATCCTGGCCTGCGCCTTCGACAGGGGATTGGCCAGCAGTGCGTAATACAGGGAAAAAGGAGGCAGTGGTGTGACCCGCAGACCCAGATTGTGGACCCAGGCATTCGGCCCACATGTTAGGGTGCTTGGATGCCATGTGGCGGATCATACTGGTGGTCGAGAGGTTGCTAGTGTTCATACCCTGGCTCATTTTGATACAGCACAGTTTGCAAACTACCACTCTTTTGTCGTCTGCACTTTCCTCAAAAAAGCGCCATACTGCGGAACACCTACCCCTTGGCAAGGTAGATTTACGCATGAGGGTGCTCGGTGTAACGGTCGCGTGCCTGTTTGGTGTTAGCTGACTTCTCCCTTTTGCAACCCCACTGCCTGTTCCAGCCTGTTGAGGTGCTACATATCCTTTCCCCTCTGCACTGCTGTCCTTGCTCGGCTTTTTACCTTCCCATATTGGTTTAATGACTTCATCGTCCACCACATCCTCTTCCACTTCCTCTCTCTGCTCATCCTCCTGACTTGTTGACCTAACTACTACCTCAGTGATTGACAACTGTGTCTCATCCTCTTCTTCAACCTCTTGAGACAGTAATTGCTGTTGAGTTATTGGTAACTGTCTCTCATCCTCATCCACCTCTTTAAACAGTAATTGCCATTCCTCACCGTCATCTTCATATGATTGTGGATGCTCAAGAGTTTGAGAATCAGGGCACAAGATCTGTCCCTCTTCAAGTGTGCTTGGCGAGAGGACCAAATCAAGTAATGGAGATGACAAGAGCTCCTCGGAATTTCCGAGTGTGGGATCACTTGTTTGGCCAGACCCTCCATGGTGGGAGGAAGGAGGATCAGGGCGAGGATTGTGTTGAGCAGACTCTTGGCTACTGAGACTGGACTTGGTGGAAGACAGGGTGGTGCTTAACCAACTGGAAGCATTATCTGCTGCAATCCAACCGACCACCTGGTTGCACTGGTCTGACTTCGAGAGTGGTGTCCTGTGCTGCCCTGGGGCATGAAGCTAGGTATTGTGGATGAGTGTGTTTCTTGTGCTCTCTCAGCAGGCACCGTTTCACAGCTCTCAGGGCCACAGCCTCTGCGTGCACCATCAGCCGCATGGCCACTTCCTCATGCCTTACTGCTCGCCTTGCGCATATTAAATGGTATATATGCTTGCAAGTATGTCACATACAGTAGAGCAGGTTTTGTAAGTGTATGCGCAAATAAAGTACACAGAATGTCTCAGATAGTTTTAGCATGCATACACTTTAAATCGGAGGTATAGTGCAAGTAATGTCGCTGTCACCAGAGGCTAATAAAAAATTACACTGAATGAATATCACTGATATTTAGGCTGGGCAAATTATACAGGAGATGTAGCGCAGGTAATGTCGTTGCCACCAGCAGCAAAAAAATTATACTGAATGTCACTGATATTTCGGATATGCAAATGTTATACAGGAGATGTAGCCCAGGTAATGTAACTGTCCGCAGCGGACACCATCTACAGAAAAAGTACACTGGATGTCACAGATATTTTTAGGCTGCGCACACGTTACACAGGAGATGTAGCGCATATAATGTCACTGTCATCAGCGGCGAAAAAAAAAATTGCACTGAATGTCACTGATATTTCATATCATATAAAAGCTAAAATATTTCTATTTCATCTCTTCTATTTCCATTTATCTCCCTACACTATCTCTTGCTTTTGCTCTCCAGCTCTCCCTGACTAAGACTGAGCCAAATACGTGTCATTGGGTGCTATATAGCACGCGATGACGTGTTTCGGCCAGCCAATCACTGTAAGGCCAGTAGCCAACATGGCTAAGGCATTACAGTGAATGGCAGTACTTACCTGCACGTTTATTGGCTGCGTAGCAGGCAAAAAATGTGCGCGGAGGAGTCTCGAGCATCTCGCTCGAGCACACGCGGCATTCGGCCAAACACCACGATGTGCCAAGCATCTTGATGCTCGAGTAAAATTAGTGTTCGGCCGAGCATGCTCGCTTAACACTAATACATATATATATATATACTCTCCAAATATCGAGGCAGCACTTCCAGCTTTCGGTGACAGGGTGAAGACCCCAAAACTTTATTCCCAGCAACGTTTCAGCCTACTCAATGAGGCCTTTGTCAAGCTATACAATAGTGCTTACTACTGGGTATATATACACCCACAAATCAATATACACTCAGTGGAATTAGTGAATCCACATGCTTTCAATGAAGTCACATGATCTTCAACAGCAACATCACATGACACTCAGTGTCTGGTACATATTCGTGTAACATCCATGCATATCAAATATAAAAACTGTAAGACCCATATTATCAGTGTTCATCCTTCAGTGTTATACAGTATAAAATCGGGTTCACATACAAAAATTAGTAACCCTTGACTATAAACAGTGTGACGTCAGGGGTCTTATGTAAAGTGCAAAAGTGCTCAGTACATACAGAGTTAAAATTTCTTCCTAGAGATGCAGCTGCATCATATCAAAATTAAAATAGTAGGACCTACCACCCATGGGCCCGCCGAGTCGGCCAGTGCTGCCGTCCCTCTCTCTGCACCGCGCATGCGCCGGGCCAGACTTTCCTCACCCACCTCCCAATGCCGCTACGTAACCACGCACGCTCCCTGGAACGCAACGTCACTCAGTGGAGCGCAGCAGCGAAGGGAGGAGGGTAAGGCCACGTGACATGGCCGCAGTAGTACCAGAACAGAGCACAGGTCCAGGAGACTCCGGCGGGGCGGTCGGCGTCAGCATAAATGGCGAAAGAGAGAGGACACCAAGGTCCCAGAGACCAAGGACTGTGAAAGAAAAGAAGAAAGCACAGTGGTAAACTTCTCTTCAACCAAATTAACTGATGCTCAGATCCATGTTTTAAATAAGGGCTTGTCCTTTTACCCAGTTGCCAAAACCAATTGGTTTAATGTGGAACTAGACCGACAGAGGTTTTACCGTTGGATAAAATTGAAGGTGTGGGCATCTGAGCATCAGGACAGCTCCACGTCTACTAATGTAAGAATTAGTGAATTAAGTTTACAAGATACTGGATTGTTTTTGAAGAGTGATTTTAATCCTGTGTCACACCATCCCGCTATTGAGGCTTTTACTCTAGCGGTTGGGCGGGACATAGTAAAATTAAACCAGGATATGAGGGTGAATTCTTTGAGTTATGGGAACTTGACTTCTGATGATATCAAGGCCGTTAATGATCTGTCTGCAGACCACGGCCTCACCATCAAGTCTGCGGACAAAGGTGGTGGGGTTGTGGTAATGGACACGGATCATTACGTGCAAGAAATTTTATCTCAACTGGCCGACAATAATGTATATCAATGGGTCTCTAATGACCCTAAATTTAATCTGCTGAGGGAACTTAGAGATATGTTAATACAGGCCAAATCTGGTGGCATTATTGATGAGAAATTGTGTAGTTATTTGTTATGTGAAAAACCAATAACCCCTATACTATATACTGTTACGAAAATACACAAGAATCTGCGGGAGCCCCCTGGCCGGCCCATTGTATCCGGCAGGGGGTCTCTATTTTGTAACCCGGCTATTTTTCTGGATAGGATCTTGCGGCCCTTTGCGGTATCTGCCAGATCCTATATCAGAGATACAAATTATTTTTGGATGAAGATCAAGGATTTGAGGATCCCAGACGGTGCCATTCTTGCTTCTTTTGACGTGTGCAGTCTATACACGTCAATCGAGCATGAATTAGGTCTCCATGCTGTGGAACTATGTCTGCTTCGGACAAACTATACAGAGGAATGCAGGTTGTTTTAACTTGGTCTATTAAGGTTTATTTTATGTAAAAATGATTTCCTATTTCGGGATGATTACTATGTACAGCTAAGAGGGACCGCAATGGGGTCCAATGTGGCGCCCACCTATGCAAATATATATATGACGTTTTTGGAAGACTCTTACATCTATGGGTGCCGCCACTTCACCCATGTGCTGGGGTGGTGGCGCTACATAGATGATGTTTTTTTTATATGTGTGGGTGCCACAGAGGACCTCATGGCTTTCCACTAATTCTTGAATGGGATTGACCCTAGTGTCAAATTTACGGTAATGTATTCTCATGACAAATTACAATTCCTTGAAACGGAGGTGGTGATTCAGGGTGACGCTCTGGCCACTGACCTGTGAAGCCTACAGACAAAAATACTCTTGTCAGATATGAGAGCCACCACCCGAGGCCGATGATTGAATCTCTTCCCCTGAGCCAGATGCTGCGTGTGGCTAGGATAGTTGGTGAGGGCCCGGTGAGGGATTAGCGGTTATCAGAAATGGCCAGTAAAATTAGGGCCAGGGGGTACCCCAATAAACTTGTTACAGAGAGCATTCAGAAAACTAGAGTTAGGTTGAGAGATGGAGACCAGATGAGACCGAGGGAGTCTATACAAAGGATCCCGTTGGTGTTATTGTATCAGTAGCCCCCAAGTTTCTTCTATCGTCAGGAAACACTGGCCAATCTTGGCTAGTGGTTTTGACAATATAGAAGAATTTAAAGTCCCTCCTCTGTGCTCTTTTCAGAGAAGCCGAAATTTGGGAGACAAATTAGTTAGATCTGACGTTGGATCTGCAAGGATTGATTGTGGCACGTACTTTGGCTCTACTCGTAAGGGCTGTTTTCCATGCCACAATTGTGTGAATTGCCCCTATATGCTGAGGGGTGATTCATTTGTAAATCCAGCCTCTGGGAAGACAGTTCAAATCAAACAGTATGTTTGCAATTTATCTATTATCGTGTCCCTGTGGACTATGGTATGTTGGGGAAACAACTTGGGATGTCAAAACCAGATTAAATCAGCACAGGTATACCATTAGAAAAAAGAGGCTGGTCTTGTCTCATGTTTTTCCCTTTTTGTATGTCTGTCGTTAGTGTAGGTGATCCTTTGTTACCCTGCTTTGTGTATTAAATGCGGGGTTCTGATAAATTCTCCTTATCCCAAGTGTAAGGCTGTTTTTAAGTGCATTTGTTTAATTAAAATGATTAGTTATTGCCTCTCTATATTTTCTTAGATGAATGTGAAGTTACATCTCATTATTGGAGCATCTCTAGGAATACTGGAGGATGGCAGGACCTACCGGCATCAAATAATTGTTATTTTTGATCTTTTTATAATAATGTGTGGTTTATGGGCAGATATCTGGGGCCTGGGAAATTTAGGGGCTGGGCATCGGTGGCGATCTGAGACATTGCTCTTCCTGCCAGACATGAGGTTGGACAGTGGACAGTGACATGACACATGTGTGATATGGGTGTTATTATGTGTTCCCTTAATTGGGCAACTAGGATACAGAGTCAGCCTTTGGCTATGTCTCTGTCCATATTTGCCTTAATTACCGGTTACCTCCGATTGGTATCCGATCTGAGTCCTCTGGCATAGGAGACACTAATTTGAATGTATGTGATGCACGATTATGCAGGGCATTGATAATTAATTTTTAATAATATGGGGATGAGGCAGTAAAATATGAGAGTGGTTTCTCCACCGTTTTGATAGAAAACTGCTGGACCACCCCTTTTTTTACTTTATGATATTGCAGTTTGTGATCATAGATCGTTGCAAGCCCGCTACGTGCTGTTTATGTGTGTATCATGTGACTGGTCACATGATTGTCAGGGCTGCCGATTGTGTCCACCCATGTTCGGGAATGAGCATGCGCAGTGCGCTTCTGCTGCCTTGCGGCCATCTGGGTTGTGGGCCGCCGATCTCTGCCTTCCATAGATAATCTCGCGGTACGAGCGATGTCCCGCGCATGCGTCTTCTCAAGTTCCGGACGCCGAGTGAATCCTGCTTTCTCCCCCAGTATGTGAGATCTCCATTTGATTTTTTTATATTTACACAATCATGGGCACCTGTATGTAATTATTGTTAATCATGTTTACAAATCAGAATTAACTGACTTATGGATTTTATACAATATCACAAATGGAACACTGATATTAATTTTGTATAATGATTGATCATATATATATATATATATATATATGTCATGAATTTGAATCATGTATTTTTCACTTTTTTGTAAAAATTCTTGTATAATCATGTCAATCATATTGTAATTTGGTATGCTTAATAAACACCTGTGTGTGCACTGACTGCTATGGCTTGACAAAGGCTTCATAGAGAGAGCTGAAACGTTGCTGTCTTCACATGGGGGAATAAACACCCTGTTTTTCACAGATTTTTGTGTGCTGCCTTGGATTTTTCTATACATATTCGAATTGGATCTAGTCCTGGTCTGCTCTACGGAATTGCACCTTTCTAGTGTGTGCTGCTCATCTACTTTTTGTTATATATATATATATATATATATATATATAGAAACCAAAAAAGAATCACAGCAGCACAAGACCGAAAAACTGCGGGTGCAAGTCCTCTCAGCCGTAGGCTCAGACGGCTATAGATGAGTATAATGTCCAAAGAATGAGGCAGGACTCCAGATAAAGTGAAAAAAGTGGATCCTTTATTCCTCTCTGTGCAACGTTTCAACCGTCTCAATGCGGTCTTTCTCAAGCATATCACCTGGTGTCATACACGGGTATATATACCCACAATCCATAGCAAACAATGAATGTGACAATTATTCAATACTGAGTGTAATAACGTGGAAAATATGATATATAATAAATCATAACTGATGTGATTTGTATGACCTGATAGTATACATAACATAATGTTCTACACTGTACAATACAGTGTACATGCACACATTAATCATAATAACAGCATAACTGTGGGTTAATTGACCATAATCAAATTCATCAGCATAATGTCATATCACCTGTGTGCAAAAAGAAGTGAATAATTCAGTGAGATTAAAAACAACTCACACTGCAGCACATGGACCGGAGCGCCAAAGTCCGCGTCCTCACTGCTGTACCACGCATGCCCAGAGACCTCGTCACGTCACAAAGGCAACACCCTCGAGAGCAGAGCCAAGCGTCGTCACCATGCAGACGTGTAACCACATGACCATCGCGATCGGCACGTGACTACTCAAGAGGATGTGTCGGGTGGAACCCCGCCCACGGAGCCGGACGTGCGTCGCCAAGCAACAATACCAACATTGCTGCCACGGCAACCGCAAGCCCAGCTAACGTGCGCAGAGGTCCGCCACCAGCCAAGGACAGACTTGGACAATTGGCAACAAAGATCAGCAGGGGGAGGGTGAGAAATACTGACAGCGGGAGAAAAACACAATGGGCACAGAAATATAGAAGTAAAAAATGAGTCAAGGGAAACCAATAGGCTCCCCACCGGGTCACTGTATATATAATTCAGAATAGGAGTGAGTGTGGTTTGTAATATTATGTCAGCACTAAGAAGACACCTTCATGATCTGTGCCATACTCATATTATAAGACAACAGGACGGGGGCCAAATGGTCACGTCGGGAATAAAGGATCCACTTTTTTCACTTTATCTGGAGTGCTGCCTCATTCTTTGGACTATATATATATATATATATATATATATATATACACACATATATATATATATATATATATATATATATATATATAATGTGTTATAATTGTAGCTACTGTTTAGTTAAATTCCGCTTTTTTTTTGTTCTACATTTATCTATTCGACCAGTTAAATAGAATTTTCTTTTGGTAAGAGAATGCATTTACAATAGAGTTTTCAGGTATAGATAGCTGCCTTTTTAATATTCATGTAGTTCTTGAGAGGATATACTGCATTTTGCTCCATTATCATTTGGTTCTAGTCTAAGCTTTTGAATTTGTAGATTTCATATGAAGCTATGCTGCTGGCTGGCATAATTTTGCTATTAGTAGAATAATTGTCATAATAATGCAACACTTTGCCTTACAGTAAATGGAATGGAAATAGAGATGTTTTCTTAAAACTATGTGTGAATGAATTCGTTGGTAACTAAATTACATACATAAGTAAATCAAATGGATGCTGCCTTAAATATAAAATTGAAAAGTATGGATAATATAAACCGAGGTAAAATATACAATTAAAAACATGATTTACTAAAATATAACATAGAAATGTCAATATTACAATAGTTGACTAAGGGCTCTTTCACATCTGCGTTATAGTCTTCCGGCATAGAGTTCCGTCGTCGGGGCTCTATGCCGGAAGAATACTGATCAGGATTTTCCTAATGCATTCTGAATGGACAGTCCGTCCTTCAGGATGCATCAGGATGTCTTCCGTTCCGGAACGGAACGTTTTTTGGCCGCAGCAAATAGTGCAGCATGCTGCGCTTTTTGCTCCGGCCAAAAATCCTGAACACTTGCCGCAAGGCCGGATCCGGAATGAATGCCCATTGAAAGGCATTGATCCGGATCCGGCCTTAAGCTAAACGTCGTTTCGGCGCATTGCCGGATGCGACGTTTAGCTTTTTCTCAATGGTTACCATGGCTGCCGGGACGCTGGCAGCCATGGTAAAGTGCAGTGGGGAGCGGGGGAGCAGCATACTTACCATCCGTGCGGCTCCCAGGGCGCTCCAGAGTGACGTCAGGGCGCCCCAAGCGCATGGATCACGTGATCGCATGGACACGTCATCCATGCGCATGGGGCGCTCTGACGTCATTCTGGAGCGCCCCGGGAGCCGCACGGATGGTAAGTATGCTGCTCCCCCGCTCCCCACTACTACTATGGCAACCAGGACTTTAATAGCGTCCTGGGTGCCATAGTAACACTGAAAGCATTTTGAAGACGGATCCGTCTTCAAATGCTTTCAGTACACTTGCGTTTTTCCGGATCCGGCGTGTAATTCCGGCAAGTGGAGTACACGCCGGATCCGGACAACGCAAGTGTGAAAGAGGCCTAATGGTCAAAATATGTGACCACATGTACAGTAAATGAGCTTGTTGGACTTACAATTCAAAAAACATGAGGTTTAAAACGGATGTGGGTCTTTTTTCTTGCTAAAACAGCCCCAACTTTTTTGAGAAGATGTTTCCCAGAATTTTGGTGTGAGTCTTTGGGAATTTGTGCTATTCAATCAAAAATGCAGAACTTTAAGATTTTTTGATCCCGGACCCGAACCCAAACATTTCAGTAAAAATTTGGGTTTGAGTTCGGTGTTCGGCGATTTAATGTTGCTTTTCGAAAGGCTGCAGGGCAGCCAATCAACAAGTGTTTAACTAGTGTTCCCTTAGAAGCCATCACAGCCATGCCTAATAATGGCATGGCTGTGATTGGCCAGTGCAGCATGTGACCCAGCCTCTATATAAGCTGGAGTCACGTAGCGCTGCACGTCACTCTGCTCTTACCAGTGTAGGGATAGGATGCTGCTGCTTTGAGGGAGATAATAGGAAAGAATCTATCTGATATCAGAACTTGTTGTTAACTCTGCGACCTACAGCGTTTTGTTTTTTTGTGTGGGTGCAATGGAACATTTGTACCCTGCCCTGACACAGAAAAATAACTTTTATCCGTCTGTTAGTTAGGTGGGTGTCGGCGGCCATTTTGTGCTAGTTCAGTGCACCAGCACTGCAAATGTGCCAGGGACAATAATTTCATCCTGTTCTTTTAGTTCAGTGGGCAACATATACCCATTTGTTAAGTGCACCTGCACTGCATATGTGCCAGGGGAAGGGAAAATAATATAGGTAATCCGTCTGTGAGTTCAGGAACCCAGAGGGTGACATATTAAATTTTTTTTTTTGTAAAGTACAATCCAAGTAAATCCGTCTGTTAGATTCTTGGGGGGCAATATATATATATATATATATATATATATATATATATACATATATATATATTTTTTTATTTTATTTTTTGCTAAAAAGTACATTTGTGCCCTGCACTGC
The DNA here is from genome assembly GCF_014858855.1 of Bufo gargarizans. NCBI lineage: Eukaryota > Metazoa > Chordata > Amphibia > Anura > Bufonidae > Bufo > Bufo gargarizans. Next base: position 407,309,705 of record NC_058080.1, on the reverse strand, counting down.
ATTTGTAATAGTGAAAGAAAATAAGTAAAATCCATCAGTTTAATTGTGGGTGAAAAGATCATATTTTTTTTTTTTTTGCATAAAGTACCTTTGCTGCCTGCACTGCAAATCGAAATAGAATCAGTGAATACAACTGGGACATTGTGGGTAAAAAAACATAAAGTACCTTTGGGGCCTGCACTGCAAATCTGATAGTGAAATAAAATCAGTAAATCCATCTGTTTAACTGTGGGTGAAAAAAATCATATTTTTTTCCCATAACCTCTTCCGGACACATGATGTACCAGTACGGCATGTTGTCCTAGTACTGAAGGACACATGACGTACCGGTACGTCATGTATAGTTCTTATCACCGCTGCCCGTCGGGCAGTGATCGGAACCCGTTGCCTGCTCAAATCATTGAGCAGGCACCTTGGCTAAATGTGCCAGGGGGTCCTGTGACCCCCGCATGTCGGCGATCACAGCAAACCGCAGGTCAATTTAGACCTGCGGTTTTCTGAGTTTCCTGTATTTTCGGGTCTCTGGGGACCCGATAACCCAGAACAGGAAGGTGATCGGTGGTGTGATAATGCACCACCAATCACCATCCTGCGATCCTGAGAGGTGATGGTGACATCACCTCTCAGGATCGCTCTCATTGGTCGGCTGGGCGGTTCATTCAAATTATTGCAGCGCTCCTCTCCTCCTCCTTTTGTGTCTGGGAGCCGAGGAGAGAGGAGCACTGCACGTGGATCCAGAGCTGCACCGATCTCCAGCCAGCACCCCAGCACCTCCATCTGTGCCGCAGCACCCCACAAATATTTAGGGAAAGGTTGGGTTAGGCAAGGATATTCAGGGAAAGTTAGTGAGAAAAAACAAACAAACACATTTTTGTTGCATCACCCTTAATCGGGTGTCTGGGGTCCACAGCACAGCTGTGTGACCCTAGACCCCCCAGGGTTGCTGCAGGTTGGCCCCCTGCACCCCCCTCAAGTTTTTTATATTTTTTTGGTGTGTACGCTGACTGTGGCCGGCACTCTTAGCGTCTGGCCACTGTTAGCGCATCGCACACACCCCGCTGATCAACTTCGGACGGTTGATCAGCGATTTTAGAATTTTTATTTTTTTTCCAATTTTTTCCCATTTTTTAGTTAGTCTTTTTTTTTGGTCTGTTAGGTTTAGGGTGAGTTTGCAAACACTCGTACCCCCGTGCACACTGAATAAAGATTTACACACAAGCACACTCACACACGCAGACACACTCCCCTATGGCCCGCCGGATGTTCTCGGCCGAGGAGGCATACGCCCAGCTTGCCTACGAGTCCGAGAGTCCCAGTGAGGATGAGGATGACCCCACTTTCCTGTTGTCATCCGCGTCCTCCTCATCATCTAGCGATGATGACGAGCTCCCAAGGCGGCGGAGACACCGCCAGGCGGAGCAAGGGGACCGCCATACTAGGAACCCTGTGGCCCACCCTAGTACGAGCAGCTCTGGGGCTCGTACTAGTTTTCTGGCCCACCAGTTAAATCCACCAGAGCCCCCTCACGGTGAACTTGTCTGGTGTACCCCAGCAGCGATTTGAGCCCACGATTCCTGATTTTGTAGGCCAACCAGGAATCCAGATTTCCACAGTGGGCTTCACTGAATATGACTTTAGTCTTTTTTTCAGTGACCACTTTGTAAATATGATGGTGGAGCAGATGAACCTGGACGCCCAACAGTTCGTTGCTCAACACCCGGGCTTCTTTTTTGGCTAGGCCCGGTGGCTGGACCCCGGTCAGTGCAGCCGAGATGAGGACGTTTTGGGGCCTCGTGCTGCACATAGGCCTAGTCAAGAAACCTAGTGACAGGCATTACTGGAGTGGGGACGTCCTCTACCAGACCCCACTTTACAGTACGGCCATGACACGCTCCCGGTTTGAGGCCACCCGGAAATAGATAATGCAGCATGTCCCCCCCGAGGTGATCCTGCCTATGACCGCCTGTACAAAATCAGGCCGGTCATTGATCACTTTGGGGCCAAATTTGTACAGGCCTATGTACCTGGAAGGGAGGTTGCGGTCGATGAGTCTCTCATTGCGTTCAAGGGGAGACTAATTTTCCGCCAGTATGTTCCCTCTAAGCGGGCGAGGTATGGTGTGAAGCTGTACAAACTTTGTGAGAGTACATCAGGGTACATTTACAAGTTTCGTGTGTACGAGGGGCGAGATTCCCGTATTAAACCCCCAGAATGTCTCCCCACTGGGTGTTAGCGAGAAACTTGTGTGGGACCTTATGCACCCACTGCTAGATAAGGGTTTTCATCTCTACGTGGATAACTTTTATACTAGTATCCCCTTGTTCCAGTCCCTCGCCGCCAGATCCACGTCTGCTTGTGGGACCGCGCGGAAAAATCAACATGGCCTCCCTGACCACCTCCTCCAGGTACCTATCCCAAGGGAGAGACCCGTGCCCTTAACACTGGAAACCTGTTGCTGGTCAGATATAAGGACAAGAGGGATGTCCTTGTACTGTCCACAATTCTTGGTAACGGCATCACCCCTGTCCCTGTGCGAGGTACCGTGGCAACGTTCCTCAAACCCGATTGTATCGCCAACTACAATTGGTATATGATAAGAGTTGATCTCTCTGATCAAGTCCTCAAGCCATATAACGCCATGCGCAAAACCCGCGCATGGTACAAAAAAGTTGCGGTCTACATGGTGCAGATTGCCTTGTACAACTCTTTTGTGCTGTCCCGGAGCGCTGGCAACACAGGGACATTCCTTCAGTTCTATGAGGCAGTCCCCAAGGACCTGATCTTTTCTGACTGGGAAAGAGCAGGCCGGAGTACCTCAGGAACTGGAGGCGCCCGGATCGTCCCTGGCCAACACTTTCCAGGTGTGGTACCCTATACTGAAAAGAAGGGACGGACCCAAAAAAGGTGCAGAGTGTGTCACAGGAGGGGGATACGGTAAGACACCACTACTCAGTGTGACACGGACCCCGATCATCCGGGCCTCTACATTATCGGTTGCTTCAGGGAGTATCACACTTCAATGGAGTACAAAATTTATATCTCAATTTAGCCACTGGCAATCGGATAAAAAACTAGTTCTCAGACTTGAGACACTAAAACAAAAAACAAAAAAAATATTATTTAGTAAAACCAAAATAAATGTAAAAAAGTAGACATATTAGGTATCGCCGCGTACGTAAGAATCTGCTCTATAAAAAATACCCCCCTAACCCCTCAGATGAACACGGTAAAAAAATAAAAACGGTGCAAAAAAAGGTAACAATTGTAATAGCAAGCGATCAAAAAGTCATATGCCCCCCAAAATAGTGGCAATAAAACTGTCCTCTCATTCCGCAAAAAATTAGCCCCTAAATAAGATAATCGGCTAAAAACTTTAAAAAAATGACTCAGACTATGGAGATACTAAAATGTTTAGTTTTTTTGGTTTATAAAAAGATAATACAATGTAAAACATAAATAAATAACAAAAAAGTAGCCATATTAGGTATCTATAATCCAATGGTCAAAAAGACCAATAATTCCTGTTTCAGGTCAATTTTAAAATATAACTTTTATTATTATTTATTAGAATAATTTTCCCAACATTTAATACAAAACAAACAAACAAGAAATAACTCTATTGAGAGTCTTTAAAAGTATATATGTAAGGGATAGTGTCCACGGGGTGATTATGGTACTGTATCAATACCTATCCCGGATTATATCCTTCTGAGAATGATATTTATATTAGGTAAATGCACCTCAAAAGGTTATCTTCACCTTTGATGGTGCGCTGGTGTTATATGCCACCAGATTACTCTATCATTCAACGATGTATGCGGTCTGCTGTTTGCAACACTGAATATTTATTGAAGCAATGTGTCTCGCTGCTTGTTTCAGCTTAGTCTCTGTTGCCAGTACGACTCGCTACATCTACACCCTCGTGGTCATAATCCAAAGCATACTGCGTCTGCAGCTCGCAGTGCTGTGAATATCCTTTCCCTGACATACGATTAAAAGTTATTACGACAAAGCTCCCCCGACATGTTTCACCGCTCGCGCGGCTTCTTCAGGGGGATGGAGCTACATGCAACACGAGCGCTTGTGGTGCGTAGTGTTTTATAATCCTAAGGCGGGTCATCAGGGAGGAAAGCCAATCATAGCCTTCCTGCTCGTGTTGTAAGCGTCTAAGGGGGCCAATCAAAATGCCGTCTATTACTTATGACGTCATCCACTAGAGGTCAGGAGGTACGGGTTCATGCGCCTGCGTCCATACCCTCTTCCTACTGCGCATGCTCCCGGACTTAGACGACCAGGTCTGTTCAAAACATACATTAGATCTTCATTGGTTTAAATCGGAGCACACTTATCAATATATATATAGAGAGGAGAGAGATATCCACTCGGAACTTATTATATCCATATGAGAGAGATATCCACTCGGAACTTATTATATCCATATGATCATAATAATACCTTCCGAGCTGTGATTCATAGCAGATGTTAGATGTTCCAAAGAGAAAGGCATATTGACTATATTCCAAGCTTTTTAGTTTTCTTTTTTTCCCTTCTCTTTTTTTCTTTTTTTCTTTTTTTCCCCCCTCTCTTTTTTTCTCTTTTTTTCTTTTTCTTTTCTTTTTTTCTCTTCTTTCAGACTTACATCTTAATTCTCTATGAAGCTTCTCACTTTTATTATCATTGTTCTTATATCATCTCCATATATTGTGGAGCTCTCTGTGATGGTTCTAATTTTCCATTGTTCTTATACCATCGCTGTATGTATTTAGAACCCAATTGGATGACGATTGCCATATATCCATATCATTGCGGATTATTTGTGCCCCCATTATCTCAACTATTATTCCCAGTTTGATTCTTAGATATTATCTTTTATCTTTGGTGGTTAATATTCTCAATGTTCATAATTGATATACTTATTACTCATAATTTACAAGAGAATCAAATCAATACTCAGTTTTTATTCAATCTTCAAGCTACTTCAAGCTATATTCAAACCTCTATTAATACTATTAGTATTCTGTCTTTTTTCTTTTTCCATTCACTATTAGTATTTCTATAATCTAAAAAGAGTCCCATTATCTCAGTGTCTATAGAAATGCTGTGAAAGAGAAGCCCTCATTGAGACCATTTGGGCTCATTGTATTTAATCGATCTATCCATCGTGCTTCACACTGCAGAAGTTTTCTGTCCAAATTTCCGCCTCTAGGGCCCAGATTTAATTTTTCTATACCCCAAAACCGCAATACTGATATTTTATTTTCATGTACATATTTGATGTGTCTGGCAATTGGGGTATCTTTGCCTGTCTCAATGGAACTGAGGTGGCCAGATATGCGACGTCTCAACTCCTGCGTGGTCTTGCCCACATATAGCATGGGGCAAGGGCACGATGCTATATATACAACCCCCGTGGTCTTACATGTGATTAATTCTCTAATAGTATATTCTTTCCTGTCTCCAGGATTAGTGAATTTCCTTATTCGGGGGATGTACTTGCAGAAGGAGCAGTCTCCACAGGGGGTTGAGCCACTATATTTTGCTCTCAGTGATCTATTTTCCATTTCTTTTTCTTTTAGATGGCTATGAACCAATTGGTCCTTCAAATTTGGACCTCTTCTATAGGTGATGCTTGGATGTGGGGTAAGTACGGTCTTTAAATCTCTTTCTGTCTGAATGATGTGCCAGTATTTGTCCAGAATACTACAGATCTCTTTATTATAGCCATCAAAGGTGCCAATGCACCTGATGACCTCATTCTTTTTTATGGGGGATGACTTCAGGAGATCCCTTCTGTCCGTCGTTCTTGCCCTATTAAAGGCCTTTTTTAAGGGGGCCGTAGGATATCCCCTCTTTTTGAATCTCTCCCACAATTGCCCACTTTCTTTCATAAAGGAGGCCTCATCTGAGCAGTTGCGTCGAGCCCTCAGATACTGGCCAGTGGGTATTCCCCTTTTCAGGGGTGTTGGATGCCAACTGGACCAGTGTAAGTAACTGTTAGTGGAGCTCGGCTTTCTATGTATCTCAGTGCTCAGATACCCATCTTCGATGATTTTAATTTTTAAATCCAGGAACACTATTTCCCTCTCCTGAATCTCATATGTAAATTTCATACCTATATTGTTATCATTTAGTGCTTGGGTGAAATCATGAAAAAGTGACTTGTCTCCTTCCCAAAAGATGAGTATGTCGTCGATATACCTGCCCCAAAATATAATGTGGCAGGTATACGACGACATCCCATCCGTGAAAACTAAATTATCCTCCCACCACCCTAGAAACAAATTTGCATAAGTTGGTGCACATGACGTACCCATAGCGGTACCGTTAATTTGTTGATATATTTTATCCTGAAAAATAAAATAATTGTGCTCTAAAATAAATTCTAACATAGATAATACTAAATGATTGTGCTCTGCGAAATTACTACTTTTAGTGCTTAAAAAATTATTTGTGGCTTTTATACCAAGTGGGTGTTGTATATTACTATATAAGGATTCTACATCCAAGCTTGCCAAGATGGTATTTGGTGTTAAGATTATATCATTGATTTTCAGGAGAAGGTCTTTAGTGTCCCTGATATAAGATGGGAGGCCAGTCACGAAGGGTCTCAGGATTTGATCAACATATTTGCTGATACCCTGAGTCAAATTGTCATTGCCAGACACAATAGGTCTACCTGCCAGACACAATAGGTCTACACAATAGGTATATCCACAATATATGGAGATGATATAAGAACAATGATAATAAAAGTGAGAAGCTTCATAGAGAATTAAGATGTAAGTCTGAAAGAAGAGAAAAAAAGAAAAGAAAAATAAAAAAAGAGAGGGGGGAAAAAAAGAAAAAAAGAGAAGGGAAAAAAAGAAAACTAAAAAGCTTGGAATATAGTCAATATGCCTTTCTCTTTGGAACATCTAACATCTGCTATGAATCACAGCTCGGAAGGTATTATTATGATCATATGGATATAATAAGTTCCGAGTGGATATCTCTCTCATATGGATATAATAAGTTCCGAGTGGATATCTCTCTCCTCTCTATATATATTGATAAGTGTGCTCCGATTTAAACCAATGAAGATCTAATGTATGTTTTGAACAGACCTGGTCGTCTAAGTCCGGGAGCATGCGCAGTAGGAAGAGGGTATGGACGCAGGCGCATGAACCCGTACCTCCTGACCTCTAGTGGATGACGTCATAAGTAATAGACGGCATTTTGATTGGCCCCCTTAGACGCTTACAACACGAGCAGGAAGGCTATGATTGGCTTTCCTCCCTGATGACCCGCCTTAGGATTATAAAACACTACGCACCACAAGCGCTCGTGTTGCATGTAGCTCCATCCCCCTGAAGAAGCCGCGCGAGCGGTGAAACATGTCGGGGGAGCTTCGTCGTAATAACTTTTAATCGTATGTCAGGGAAAGGATATTCACAGCACTGCGAGCTGCAGACGCAGTATGCTTTGGATTATGACCACGAGGGTGTAGATGTAGCGAGTCGTACTGGCAACAGAGACTAAGCTGAAACAAGCAGCGAGACACATTGCTTCAATAAATATTCAATGTTGCAAACAGCAGACCGCATACATCGTTGAATGATAGAGTAATCTGGTGGCATATAACACCAGCGCACCATCAAAGGTGAAGATAACCTTTTGAGGTGCATTTACCTAATATAAATATCATTCTCAGAAGGATATAATCCGGGATAGGTATTGATACAGTACCATAATCACCCTGTGGACACTATCCCTTACATATATACTTTTAAAGACTCTCAATAGAGTTATTTCTTGTTTGTTTGTTTTGTATTAAATGTTGGGAAAATTATTCTAATAAATAATAATAAAAGTTATATTTTAAAATTGACCTGAAACAGGAATTATTGGTCTTTTTGACCATTGGATTATAAATATTGATCTCCTGGGTCCAGTGGATCTTTTGCAAATAACATATTAGGTATCGCCGCGTCTGTAAGAATCTGCTCTATAAAAATACCCTCCCAACCCCTCAGATGAACACAGTAAAAAAAAAAAAAAAAACTGTGCAATTTTTGGGCAAATTTTCCATTTTAATCATTTTTTTTCCAATAACAAAGCAAGACAAACAAAACTTAATATTTATTACCCTTATACTGCAGTTTACAGAAACACCCCATATGTGGTCATAAACTGCTGTATGACTACACGGCACGGTGCAGAAGGAAAGGAACGACATATGGTTTCTGGAAGGCAGATTTTGATTGTCTTTTTTTTTTTGCACCTTGTCTCATTTGAAGCCCCCCTAATGCACCCCTAGAGTAAAAACTCCATAAAAGCGACACCATCTAAGAAACTTCACCACTCAAGGTATTCAACGTTGTTAACCCTTTAGGTGTTCGACAAGAGTTATTGGCAAATGAAGATGACATTTCAGAATTTCTATTTCTGGTAACCTTACCTCACAAAAATGTAATATAGATAAACAAAAAATCATATGTACCCTAAAAATAGTCCCAACAAAACAGCCAACTTATCCAATAGTTTCCAAAATGGGGTCACTTTTAAGGGGTTTCTACTCTAGGGGTGCATCAGGGGGGCTTCACATGGGACATGGTGTAAATAAACCAGTCCAGCAAATTCTGCCTTACAAAAATCAAATGGTGCACCTTTCCTTCTACGCCCTACTGTGTGCTCGTACAGTAGTTTACGGCCACATATGGGGTGTTTCTGCAAACTACAGATTCGGGGCAATAAATGCAGCATTTTGTTTGGCTGTTAACCCTTGCTTTGTTACTGGAAAAAATGGATTAAAATGAAATTTGAGAATTTTAATTTTTGGGCAAATTTTCCATCTTCATTTGCCAATAACTCTTGTGCAACACCTAAAGTGTTAACAAAGTTTGTAAAATTAGTTTTGAATACCTTGAAGGGTATAGTTTCTTAGATGGGGTCACTTTTATGGAGTTTCTACTCTAGGGGTGCATCAGGGAGGCTTCAAATGGGACATAGTGTAAATAAACCAGTCCAGCAAAATCTGCCTTCCAAAAACCATATGGCGCTCCTTTCCCTCTATGCCCTATTGTGTGCCTGTACAGTAGTTTACAGCCACATATGGGGTATTTCTGCAAACTACAGAATCAGGGCAATAAATATAGCATTTTGTTTGGCTGTTAACCCTTGCTTTGTTACTGGAAAAAATGGATTCAAATGGAAAAAATTGCCCAAAAATTGAAATTCTCAAATTTCATCACCATTTGCAATTAACTCTTGTGCAACACCTAAAGGGTTAACAAAGTTTGTAAAATCGTTTTGAATACCTTAAGGGGGGTAGTTTCTTAGATGGGGTCTCTTTTATGGAGTTTCTTCTCTAGGGGTGCATCAGGGGGGCTTCAAATGGGACATGGTGTAAATAAACCAGTCCAGCAAAATCTGCCTTCCAAAAACCACACGGCGCACCTTTCCCTCTACGCCCTACTGTGTGCCCGTACAGTAGTTTACAACCACATATGGGGTGTTTCTGCAAACTACAGAATCGGGGCAATAAATATAGCATTTTGTTTGGCTGTTAACCCTTGCTTTGTTACTGGAAAAAATGGATTAAAATGGAAAATTTGCCAAAAATGAAATTTTATCTCCATTTGCCATTAACTCTTGTGGAACACCTAAAGGGTAAACAACGTTTGTAAAATCAGTTTTGAATACCTTGAGGGGTGTAATTTCAAAAAATGTTGTGTGGTTTCTATTATGTAAGCCTCACAAAGTGACATCAGACCTGAATTGGTGCCTCCAAAAATTGGGTTTTTGAAAATTTCTGAAAAATTTCAAGATTTGCTTCTAAACTTCTAAGCCTTGTAACATTCCCAAAATATAAAATATCATTCCCAATATGATCCAAACATGAAGTAGACATATGGGCAATGTAAAGTAATAACTATTTTTGGAGGTATTAATATGTATTATAGAAGTAGAGAAATTGAAACTTGGAAATTTGAAATTTTTTTACAAATTTTTGGTAAATTTGGTATATTTTTATAAATAAAAATTATATATTTGTTTTCTTAATTTTACCAGTGTCATGAAGTACAATATGTGACAACAAAAAAATCTCAGAATGGCTTGGATAAGTCAAAGTGTTTTAAAGTTATCACCACATAAAGTGACACTGGTCAGATTTGCAAAAAATTGCCTGGTCCTTAAGGTGAAATAAGGCTGTGTCCTAAAGGAGCTAAAGTACCTTTGCAGCCTTTGCTGCATTTCTAACAGCCTTATACAAGCGTTAAATACTGCTGTTATATTCTGGTTTTTAAAAAAAACACCAATTTTGTGCTAGATACTACATTTGCGGCATTTGCTGCATTTCCGACAGTCCAATACAAGCGTTAAATACTGCTGTTTTGTTAAGTTTTTTTTTTAAACCACCCATTTTGTGCTAGATACTACATTTGCGGCCTTTGCTGCATTTCCGACAGTCCAATACAACCAGTCAATACTGCTGTTACATTCTTGTTTGACAAATTAAAACATTTTGTGACCGTGAAGTAATTGCATAAAATTTGTCTGTCACACTAATGTGTGACCTCAAGAAATTTTTCCTCTTTATGACACCGGCACTGCCTTACCGTCAGTGAACTTAATTGTTGACTATTGGTGGTTACATTGTCACCTGACATAAACCATCTGTTAGTTTGGTGGGTGAACACAAAGAATGAGAAGAGCGTCAAATAAGGATGTGGCCCCGGTCGTGGTGCTGCTGGTGGAGCTCCTGTTGCAGGGTGGACGAAGTGGTCGATTTGTGCCAGCTACACGCACAAGTGAAACATCTTCCTCAGGTGCGAGTAGGCGACAGAACCTGCAGCGGTATTTGGTAGGTCAGAATGCAGCTTTACGAATAGTGAGGCCAGAACAAGTACAAGAACAAGTGATAGAAGATTTGGTGGCTGACAGTGCCTCCAGTTCCTTCATATTGTCTCCCACCCAGTCCCTTGCTGAAAGATCAGAGTTGGCACCTGCAGCCCATGGCCATCAGTCTTTTACCTCACAACCTTGCAAATCAGCCAAGCAGTCTGAACACCAAGTCTTGCAGCAGTCTCTACTGCTTTTTGATGAATCTGCTAGCAGAGTTTACCAGGGCCATACACATAGACCTTCCACAGAAGTGGAAGAGATTGAGTGCACCGATGCCCAACCACTTATGTTTCAGGATGAGTACATGGGAGGACCACCGCAGTACGTCTCGGATGATGACGAAACATAGGTGCCAACTGCTGTGGCTTTCTGCAGTGTGCAGACCGATAAGGAGGGCAGGGGTGAAGACTGGATAGAAGATGATGTGGAGTACGATGAGGTCCTCGACCCCACATGGAATCAAGGTCATGCGAGTGACCTATGTAGTTCGGAGGAAGAGGCGTTGGTCGCATAGAGCCACCAGCACAGCAAAAGAGGGAGCAGGGTGCAAAAGCGGATCAGCCATCCCCTAAACAATACACCTGCTACTGCCCACCGCATCAAGGCACCGAGCATACCAAAGCCAGCTTCAAGTAGTTCTCTGGCGTGGCAGTTCTTCAAACAATGTGCTGACGACAAGACACGAGTGGTTTGCACGATGTGCAATCAGAGCCTGAAGCGTGGCATAAACTTTCTAAACCTGAGCACAACCTGCATGACCAGGCATCTAAGTGAAAAGCACGAGCTGCAGTGGAGTACACACCTCAAAAACAAAGAAAGGTCTCTGGCTCCTCCTGCTTATCTGTATAGGGGAAAAAAAACACACCGAGCAGGAGCTGTGCATGGACATGAAACAACAGACCGATGAGTGGTTGGTGCCAGTGAGCCTCAAGCCCGGCCTGGTGGTGTGCGATAATGGGTGAAATCTCGTAGCAGCTTTGGGACTAGCTGGTTTGATGTACATCCCTTGCCCATGTGCTGAATTTGGTGGTGCAGAAATTCCTGAAAAATTACCCCAATATGTCAGAGCTGCTGCAGAAAGTGCAGGCCATCTGTGCGCGCTTTCGGTGTTCTCACTCTGCTGCTGCTCGCCTGTCAGCGCTGCAGCGTAACTTCGGCCTTCCCGCTCACCACCTCATATGCGACGAGCCCACAAGGTGGAACTCCACCTTGCACATGCTGGCTAGACTGTGCAAGCAGCAGGTGATAGTGAAGTTTCAGCTGCAGCATGCACGGGTGAGTCGCTCTGCGAACAGCACCACTTCACCACCAATGAGTGGGCCTCCATGCGAGACCTATGTGCCTTGTTGTGCTGTTTCGAGTACTCCACCAACATAGCCAGTGCCGATGATGCCTTTCTCAGCGTTACTATCCCACTTATATCCCAAATTATGATTATAATTTTTATGTATTTTATTTATTTTAGGTCATTTCACTAATTTGTCTGATACATTGTTGGGTGACATACCCACATTTTTGGCTGTGATATACCACTGCTCTACATAGCGGACAGGGATATTAATTTCACTAATTCGTCTGTTACATTGTCGGGTGACATTAAACAATTTTTGGCTGTGATATACCCCTGCTCTACCTAGTGGACAGGGAAATACATTTCACTAATTCGGCTGTTACATTGTTGGGTGACATTAAACAATTTTTGGCTGTGATATACCCCTGCTCTTCTTAGTGGACAGGGAACTACATTTCACTAATTCAACTGTTACATCGTCGGGTGACATTAAACAATTTTTAGCTGTGATATACCCCTGCTCTACCTAGTGGACAGGGAAATACATTTCACTAATTCGTCTATTATATTTTTGTGTAAAAATGCACCAATTTTTGGCTGTGATATACCCCTGCTCTACCTAGTGGACAGGGAAATACATTTCACTAATTTGTCTGTAACATTGTCGGGTGAAATTCACCAATTTTTGGCTGTGATATACCCCTGTTCTACCTAGTGGACAGGGAAATACATTTCACTAATTCGTCTGTTACATTGTTGGGTGACATTCACCAATTTTTGGCTGTGATATTCCCCTGTTCTACCTAGTGGACAGGGAAATACATTTCACTAATTTGTCTGTTACATTGGGTGACAAATGCTCAGCTTTTGCGCTAGAAAGTACATTTGCGGCCTACACAGCATTTAGGACAGTACGAATAGTGAGGCCAGAACAAGTACAGGTAATAGTAGATTGGGTGGCTGACAGTGACTCCAGTTCCTTCACATTGTCTCCCACCAAATCCCTTGCTGAAAGATCAGAGTTGGCACCTACAGGCCATGGCCATCTGTGTTTCAACTCACCCCCTTGCAAATCAGGCAAGCATTCTGAGCCCCAAGTAATGCAGCAGTCTCTTTTGCTTTTTGATGACTCTGCTGGCACGTTTTCCATGGGCCATTTATATAACCCTGCCCCAGAAGTGGAAGATATTGAGTGCACCGATGCCCAACCACTTATGTTTCAGGATGTGGACATGGGAAGACCACCGCAGCACGTCTCTGATGATGGCGAAACATAGGTGCCAACTGCTGCGGCTTTCTGCAGTCTGCAGACCAACAAGGAGAGCAGGGGCAAAGATTGGGTGGAAGATTATGTGGAGCATGATAAGGTACTAGACCCCACATGGAATCAAGGTCATGTGAGTGACGTGTGCAGTTTGGAGGAAGAGGCGGTGGTTGCACAGAGGCACCAGCACTGCAAAAGAGGGAACAGGGTGCAAAAGCGTCTGTTGCATTCTTGGGTGACATTTTAAATTTTTTGCCGTGAATAAACCCCTGTTCTACATAAGTGACAGGGACCTAAGTTAAAAAAAAAAATTGTCTATTACATTCTCAGGTGACATTTTACCATTTATGCCATATACAAACCCCTGCTCTGCATAGGTTACAGGGACCGCATTTTTGTAAAATCGTCTGTTCAATTGGTGGGTGACATGAACCCAGTTTTGCGGTGAATAAACCCATACTCTGCATAGTTGACAGGGAGGGACCGAAATTTTTAAAAATCGTCTGTTTTATTGGTGGGTGACATTAACACATTTGTGACATTGAAAAACCCCTGCTCTGCATAGGTGACAGGGACTTAAATTTCTAAAATTCGTCATTAATTGAACCGGGCCCCCTCCTTTACTTGGATGCTTTCGCTTTAACAACTTGTCCCACATTTCCGCTCAATCACATTTCAGCCATTGATGTCCCTTGGATCTGGTAATGATTCCCCGTTTCCGGTGATCACCATGGTAGGCGCATAAAAGCACATTGAAAGTTGATAGGGAAGATATCCATTTGATTCAAGGCCGTCACGGGGACGTGCAATCAGGCAGAAGTTATCTAGAGTGAACAAAGCGGCAGCAGGACCTCTCCTGTCTAACATTTCCTAATCCAAAATGCAGCAGTGACATTCCCTGTAATTTTTTATTAATCATTCCAATAACAGGGCATCTTAAGAGTCCTGCATTGTTATTTATCGTCACTACCTCCTAAAGTCGGGAGTGGGTAATTGCCGCGCGACCCCTCCTTTACTTGGATACTTCTGCTTCAATAACTTGTCCCACATTTCTGCTTGATCACATTTCAGCCATTGACCTCTCTTGGATGTGGTATCCCTTTTTTCAGGCTCCCTCTCCGGCATGGAACCCTCATTCCCCGTTACCTGTGATCACCATGGTAGGCGCATAAAAGAACATCGAAAGTTGATATGGCAGACATCCAAATCGATTGTCACTGTCACGGGGATGTGCGACAAGGTGGAGCAGTATGTGTGCACACTCCTACACGTACTGACTGATGGGTCTGCCCCCTTCAACTTCTGGGTCTCCAAATTAGGCACGTGGCCTGAGCTTGCCCTTTACGCCTTGGAGGTGCTGGCCTGCCCTGCAGCCAGTGTATTGTCTGAACAAGTGTTTAGCACAGCAGGAGTGGGTTATCAAAGAGAAGCACAGTCACCTGTTCACAGCCAATGTGGACAAGCTCATGTTCATTAAAATAAACCAGGCAGGGATCCCACAGGACTTGTCCGTACCTTGTGCAGAATAGACATGCATACCGTCCTCACCCAGCCATTGTTGTGCTCCAGCGCACTTTCTCCTTGTTTCATTTTCTATATTTCCCAATGTTTTGGGGTCTACCCAAATTTGAACAAAAAATAAAATAACAAAATAAAATAAAATAAAAAACAAAAATCAGTGTAGGCTACCTCCTCCTCCACCGCCACTTCCACCTACACAGCCACATCCACCGCCTCCTTAACCTCCTACTCCATATGGACCTCCTCCTCCTAGATCAAGATTATTCTTTTTTTATTTTGACATATTTTATGTTATTTGAAGTCATTTCCCTATCCACATTTGTTTGCAGAGAATTTGCCATGCCCTTAACCACATTTTGCTGCCTTTTGTAGCCCTCTAACCCTTTCCATGACTTTTTTAGAGCCATTTTAGTGCTCCAAAGTTCGGGTCCCCATTGACTTCAATAGGGTTTGGGTTTGGGGTCAAGTTCAGGTCAAGTTTGGGTCCTGAACTCAAACTTTTTTGCGAACTTCGGCCAAACCCGTCAAACCCAAACATCCAAGTGTCCGCTCAACTCTACACATAAACTTTAGTGTATTTTTGACCAAACCTGCTGTTTTCAGCAAGTTCGGCCAACAGTTTAATGTGCATGGGGAGCTCTCAACTGTCCCCTGACATATGATGTTGATCAGAGAAGGATCGGGCACGTAATACTTGTGTTCCTGCATGAGATAATGTCCTTCTCCTATTCTAAGTTCACATTGCCACCCATTTCTTGGTTTAACTTGGTGGAGTTCTGTCTTTTTTTACCTATACTATGTAAAGTGTACCTATGAGATTACATGTGTGTGTTCTTGATTTTATGCAGTTTGTAATAAATGCAAAAAAATTCTGAAAATGGCTGCTGGGGAGGTTCTTATATAGTAAAGGGTAGGCAACTTTCCTATTGGTTGCTAGGGATGTTGCTAAGCTCTGACAAAGATATTGCAGCCTTCTCATTGGCCCACAAGCAGAGAGGCATCATGTGTTCAAGTAAAAAAAAAAAATATCTAGAATATACGCAAATACGAATATATAGCACTATATTCTAAATATTCGCAAATTCTCAAAGTGGCGATATTTACGATTAAAATTTGCGATTCGAACATTCACGTTCAATACTAGTTATTATTATTGTAAGGGATGAGCGAATTGACTTCGGATGATACATCCGAAGTCTATTTGCTAAAAACTTTGCTCTAATACTGTACAGAGATCCCGCTCTGTACAGTTTTAGAATGTATTGACTCCGATGAGCCAAAGTTATTACTTCATGAAGTCACACGAGATTTCATGTGATAAGTTCTGAAATTATTACTGTAAAAAACCTTGGTAACGAGTTGGGTTGAGTTCCAATGTACCACTCAGAACCAAACCCGAGTTCGGTACCAAGGTTTTTTACAGTAATAATTAATTCCCAAAGTTATTACACAAAGTCTTGCTTAACTTTGGCTCATCGAAGACAATACATTTTAATACTGTACAGCACTGGATCTCATTACAGAATTTTTACAACGTTTTTAGCAAATCGACTTCGGATGTACCATACAAAGTAGATTCGCTCATCCCAAATTATTATTAAAAATTGGCAGGCGTGTGACCATCCTGAATTTAAAGCTTGGACCAACGCAATCAGTATTTTGTCTGAAGATTTACATTATTTAAATAATGGACAATTGAAGAAATATTTCTCAATATGGTTCCTATGGGAAAGGAAGTATGGTAATAACACAAATTAGGAGGTAAAAAGACAAGTTTTTCTTTTGAGCGGGAGGAGGGATGGAATCTTTTTGTTGTTTGCTATTACATTGTAATTACATTGTAATGTACAGTAATATTGTTTTTTCACTATAAGACACACAAAGTGGGGAGAAAACGTCAGTGCATCTTATGGGGCAAATACTAATGAGCGCTTCCATTGTGGAATCGCTCATTAGTACAGAGGATTGGGAAGCAGTGCTTCCTAGTCTTCTCCTGCAGGGCTCCGTACACTGTGCTGTCACCTATGCACAGCACGAGGATGTCGGCATGCTCTGTGACCTCACACTGTCCAATGTCAGATTACAGAATGGCAGGAAGACCAGGAAGAGAGCTGGATCTTAGGAGCAGCAGTATCCGAAGCAGGAGAGGTAATTTGATTTCTTCTTGATTTAAAAAAATAAATAAATTTTGTCTGCTCTGAGTTCTGATTTACATAAGGGTCTGATATGAAGTCTGAATGAGGGGTCATTTACATTGGGGCTCTGATCTGAGGTCCACATTGGGGGTCTTATTGACATTAGGGATCTGATCTGAGATCTGATTAGGGAGTCATTAACATTGGGGATCTGATCTTAGGTCTAAATGGGGGTCTTTTTCAAATTGGGAATCTGATCTGAGGTCTGATTGGGGGTCTTATGAACATTTGGGGTCTGAGTGGAGACCGAATAGGGTCTTATTAAAGAGGTATTCTGGTAAAGTAACTTTTTTGTAAAGTAACATTTTTTAAAAACTGCATTAAGGCTTGAAGCTGTGACTGAACCAGAACCCATGCCTATACATATAACCAGAGCTTCAATTTACAGTACCTTTGTCTAGCTCCTGAGTGAGCCTGCTACACACTTGAGTATCATGATACCTGATCTTCTCTCACAAAACTTGGGAGGGAAGATCCCCACAATCCCTAGCTTTCTACAATCCCTAGCTTTCCAGATATGAGTTTGTGCTTATTCATGAGTGTTGATGTTTATTGATTGGCTGCCTGAAATACAGTCCAGTCACGCCCCCTGTAATCACCAGCACACTAACAAGGCCCTTTGTTTCTCAAGACATTTAGCTAGAGCAGGGATGCTCAACCTGCGGCCCTTCAGCTGTTGCAAAATTTCAACTTCCAGCTATCAGCCTACAGCAAGGCATGGTCGGAGTTGTAGTTTTACAGCTGGAGGGCCGCAGGTTGAGCATCCCTGTTAGAGAACTGTTAGCAACACAATGAGCATGCTCGACCTAACAAAGGCTCAGAACTACAGGTCGATGCCTTGGTAATTTATGAGGAACACAGTGGCTAGCAGAGGAAGAAAACTACTTTTATAACTACTGAACTCTAAATATGTACATTATATTAGGTAATTATTGATAATGAATTAGTCTAAAACATAAGTTATATTTATGGTAACCAGAATACAACTTTTACATTGGGGGTCTGATCTGAGGTCTGATTGGGGATCTTAAGATTGGGGGTCTGAGCTGAGTTTTGATTGGAATCTTATTAACATTAGGGGTCTGAGCTGAGGTCTAATTAACATTTGGGGGGTCTGATTGGGGTTCTGATCTGAGGTCTAATTAATATTTTTTTCTTATTTTCCTCCTCTAATACCTAGGTAAGTCTTATGGCCAGGTGTGTCTTATAAGGTGAAAAATACGGTAATAAATGTAAAAAAAAAATAATATTATTTACCTTCCAAAATATTGTTATTCTATAGCTTTACAAACTAATACGTACTGTACCACATCAAAAGAAAGACTCTGAAATTCCATCCTATAAGAAATTCTTGTTAGGAGTATAAATCCATCTAAAGGTTACTGAAATTCTCAATCTGCACAGATACAATTACAGTATCTGTTATGCAAGTCTGATTCCGTCATGTTCTTTGGCTTGTTATTTTACCTTCTGAAAGTTCTTGCTATAAATGGGAACCCTATGAATCTTGACAGCAGATATTTTTTCAACAACCTTCTGTCATGCACCACTGACCACTGATAAAAAAAATAGTCCATGACATGTTTATTATAAGTGATTTTAGTTTCCTTCTCAATCATATTTTAATAACGTCTTCAAGAGACATTCAAAACAATGAAAATGTCATGCTAACATCGCATTAGTGTAATATTTTATTTAACAACAGCAATTAGTTTGTACCTGGCAGGATATCAATTTGAGGTAATTCATGGGAAATGGGAAAGTAGAAATAGCACATGGCTATATGGATGTTCATAGATTGGTAACTAAAGTTGGGGATATCTATGAAAAATAAACACTGCATAAACAAGTAGAATGTTACATGCTTCCTTCTAAATAAAATTGTGTAATACATGAAAATACTACAAAACCAGCACATATCTGGAAACTGCAGTATGGATGATATGTACAAGAAATCAATAAAAATAGGTTTCTACTGAATATGTATATATATATATATATATATATATATATATATATATATAGATATGTCACAATCCCTCCTTAATAGGTCAAGTCACTGGGGTGAATTATACTAGAGAGCTCTTCAAGTTACCAGAGAAATTCCCACCCACCTATTCTAGATGAGGGAATTATGCTAACTTACTCCCCTAGATTCTAACACCCCAATATTTTCTATCACAATAGCTGCCACCACCTATACTATAAGGTAATAGGGGCTTATACTCAGATATTCTCTCAACCCAAATTTAACACAGTAACACAGGTTATCTATATGGGACATAAAATCCTCTGAAACACTACTGGTAACGTTATTCCCTCCGAAAGAGCAAGTTCTATGAGACCACAAGGAAGGGACTTATTAATGTTTAAATTTAATACACAATTGTGCAGTGCAGTGCAATGCAAAAAGTAAGTGTCAGATAAAAGATTAAAACAAAATATACATACAATAACTATGCAGTGAACAGATAAAATAAACAGGATAAATTATAGAATATTGGCTTACTGAGATGCAGCGGAGGATATGGGCAGTCACTCCAAACGATGTGGATCCCCAAAATGGCTGACCATTACCTGTTCCCAGACACTCATTATTATCCCCTCCTCTCAGCTGAGGGGTGGGCTGTGAGGGAACCTCCCTCCTTTCGGTACGGCCTTCTGGGACGTCTAATATTATTCAGGTTTCTGCCTCACCTTCCCAGAAGACTGACTGAGGTGGCAATATGAATCACGGTGATTCCTCACTGTATAACAGGGACTGTGGGTACAGGTCTGATCCCATAATCTGAGTTGCTTCGTCCCGGTCATACAGAAACCAAATATGATTGAGTTATGATTTCCAGAAGGCCAGATCCTGAATACCGAGAAATGCCTCCTGTCCAGTATGGCATGCATAGAATCTGCCCGAAGCCCATGTCAGGCTGAACACAATTATTAGGGTTCTGAGGCTGTGGGTGCCATGAGGTCGGAGTTATGGCTTCTGATCTTACTTAATTCATCTACTGAATGGGTTAGACCACCCACTGGTCTAGCAGCCAACATTTCTAGGGTGGCTGTGCATTTTAAGTATCCCCCTCCCAGGTCTTCATGAGGATGCCCTAATGGTTTGCAATTAGCAGGCCAGTGCTAAATGGGGGCTTCCTCTGAGAATGTGGAGTGTCTCACCTAGTCTTCAGACGGGCTGGCATCTAGAGGCACCATTTTCATTTGCTTAATAGATCAATTAGCCACTGCTATACAATTAGCTATTGATAATGTACGTTTAGGAGAATATGAAATCTATCTATCTGTCTATTTATCTGTCTATTCACCTTAGATTTTGTTACAATATAATATTGGATTGATGACATTGCCCTTTATCTGTTTTCATATTTCAGAAATTTCATATTTACACTGACAAGTAAAATGTTTAGAACTTTTGACTTTCAGGCTCCATATCTCAAACATCCACTACAGCTTAGAGACTACCATCATTTTATAGACAATCATCTTGGTTATCTTATACATAAATTGGACTTGCAACTATTTAGCATATGCTTAGTTATGCAGATCCTTGTCATACAACTGCATTATTACTGTTTTGCTCCGAAAATTCTAAATTTTATTTTTTTGTATTTTGTTAGTATTTTGCAAATCCTTTGGTTTTGGCTTTCAACACTGTCTGAATCCTATAATCAACAGCTTTGGAATGAACTAGAATAGAGATTGTGATCCTGGCCTTCTTGTTCAAAATTAGTGTCTGACCTCATAAATGCTCTTCAGGATGAATTGGCAAAAGTTGCCACAGACACGCTCCAAAATCTGGTAGAAAGCCTTCCCAAATGAATGGAGGTGTTTTAACTGAAAAGCAGAGACTAACTTCATATTAATGCATATGGATTTAGAAAGGGATGTCAAAAGCTCATGCAGGTGTAATGGGTAGATTACTACTGCACATGTTAGGACATGGAGCAAAGAACTCTGGGAACGAGGGATCACCCACAATGCCATGCATGCAGCCAATCAGCAGCCAGCCAGCCCCTGTGATGTCACAGCCCTATAAATAGCCTCAGCTATTTTTGATTCAGCCATTTTCCAGTGTGCTTATTATAGGGAGAGATCTCAGCAGGCCCTAGGGACAGTGCTAGGAAAGACTTCATTGTGCTAAAAAAAAACTATTTACAAGTTCAGGGACAGATTAGTCAAGATGTAGGGAAAGGATAGGGAGGCATTATCTACGCTATAAAAGAACAGGTTGCAATAGGAGCGATTCTATTACACCTTTTTGCATTAATTGGGGATCCAGATTGCTTTTAGGTTGTTTGCAATATATGATACATTACTAATTCCTCCAGCAAACCTTGCTTGTGATTGGGGTGCAAGTTCTGTGATACAGCCATTTACAGGGTGTATTAATGGGAGATACAGGTACGTCCTATTAGCCTTTCTGCATTGATTTTACATTGCTTTACTTTTTTTGGGGGGGGGAGATTATTATTAGGAAAAAAAAGGGAAAAATATATGCCATAATTGCTGTTCATCGGTGAGGTTACATTTTACTACAGCCATTTATTTACGGGGTGTATTAATAGAAAAGATATATATGTCCCATTAGCCATTCTGCTTTGATTTGCATTGTTAAATTCTTTTTTGAAAGGTGTATTAATAGGGAAAAAAATGAGAAAATGCAGTGAAAATACATTGTACTACAGCCATTTACGGGGTGTAGAAAAAGAAAATATAAGTACGTTCCATCACCCGTTCTGCGGTGAGTTGTGATTGTTATATTTCTTTCTTGGGGTATAGAAATAGGGAAAAAAAGGAGAAAATATGTCATAATTGGCATTCAGCGGTGAAGTTACATTGTACTACAGCCATTTACATGGTGTATTAATAGGAAAGATATGTACGTTCCATTAGCCGTTCTGCAGTGAATTTCGTTTATTTTAATTTAATTATTTTATCATACAGTATGTTGGACAGACAGGCGACAGGCCTTTCAAAGAGAATCGTAAGTGGCCAAAATGTTTCTGTCTCAGGCAGTAGAAGAAGGGGGATGACAGCTGGAATCGTAGTGAGAGGCCTGAGCTCCCGGCGTCATCCAACAGTCATGTCTTGCCCAGCAACCCAGCGGTGCTTGAATAGTTCACTCAGTCTTTGAGTTCATCGCAAGTGACATTAGACACCCCCAGCCAATAGTCGGCGGGTTCCTCTGACATGACACTTAGTTGGCATGGTCTGGGAGCAGGCCCTCTGCCCCCACCTGTCCTAAACATTCCTCTGCCATTTTCAGTTCCCTCAGCGCGAGAAGTATTATATGAAGTAGGCTCGGCTCCACTTTTCAGCAAGGACGAACTACTAGAGAACAGTCAGCAGCTACTGCCCAGCCAAGATCTAGAGGAGACATTCGCCACTTCCTCCGGTAAGCGGGCAAGTATTGATGAGGAGAGTTGCGTGGGATCAGGTGTTGTGAGCGGTCAGGCTCCTGGCCCTGAGACCGTTGAGGGGGACATCAGTGATGTGTAGATAGTAGCGGATAATGATGATGTAGATGATCACACTTGGGAGTCGGGTGAAGAAAGGGCTTCATCATCAGGAGAAGAGGATGGCACTTGCGCGTTAGGCAGCGGCTGAGTCAGCAGGGTGTCAGCATTGTGAGGTAACTTTGATGTTAGCCAAAGGCAGATCATGCATGACACCTGCCGTTTGCTAGGGCCCTTTGAGGAGGCCACTTTATTTGTCGCCAGGACTACGGGATGAACAACATCATTCCACTGCTTCATGTCCTGGAACAGATGCTGCTAAATCTGGCTGGCCAATGACAGGAGATGTGTAGAGAAATGGGTGGTTTTTCTACACAGGTGACAGGAGAGGAGGAGCAGAAGCAGCCAGAGGAACTACAGGGCAATGAGGAAGACGAGGCAGAGGATACAGACACACTGTGGCAGTATGCAGTGGAAATGGAGGCAAGAAGTCCCTCCGAGTCACTTGCGCAAATTGCCCGATGCATGTTGCTTGCGTAGTGACAGCCAAATTGTCACCATTCACCAAAGGGATGACTACCAGCTCTCCACCATGTTAGACCCTTGCTACTGGTCCAAAATGGGGGCCTTTTTTACACCCGCTGAGAGGGAGGACAAACTGAACTAATATCAAGACATCCTATGTAGTCAGTTGGCCGTTGCCTATGTGCGCCATCGCCCATCCTCTTGCAGGTCTGACCAGGGGGGCCCCTGTGCTCACGTTCCACTGCCATGGCTGCTGGGGGTATGGGGGTGCAGGAGCAGTACCAGATCCATCAGCAGCAACTAAAGTCTAGAGTTGATGATGAGCAATTTTCTTCACCTGCCTACTGAAGAAACTACTCGCCAGCAGCAGCAGGTAGACATATAACAGAACTTGAACCATTGGGTTGTGGCATACTTGGAGTGAACCTTGCCACCCCACATCGAATATCCCCTGGACTATTCAGCAGCCAAACTCGATTTGTGGTTGTGACTGGCCGAGTTTGCCCTGGACAAGCTTTTATGCCCGGCTATCATTGTGGCATCAGAGCGGGTGTTTAGTGCGGTGGGGACCATAGTTACCCCAAGGAGAACTCGCCTGTCCATCCAAAATGTAGAGATACTGACCTCTGTGAAAATTAATCAGGCGTGGATCAGCCAGGATTTTCAAACACCAATGCCTGATGCATCAGACTAGATCATCCATGGTGCCACACCAACACTATGACAAAATAGACCTGTTTCTTCTGTCTACCTGCTTCAGCTACTATTTTGATGCTGTCATC
The DNA here is from genome assembly GCF_014858855.1 of Bufo gargarizans. NCBI lineage: Eukaryota > Metazoa > Chordata > Amphibia > Anura > Bufonidae > Bufo > Bufo gargarizans. The sequence continues at coordinate 407,285,778 of NC_058080.1, read as the reverse complement.
AGCCTGATGTCATACCTGCTGCCAGATGCTCATACTGTCATCCACCATTTTCAGCTGGCACTGGTATTGTCCCCACCAACCTACTCTGTGACTGGGCAACTCTGTGGTCTCTTCATGCTGCTGCCACCTCACCACTCTGTGGTCTTTTCATGCTGCCACCTAACCATTCTGTGGTCTCCTCATGCTGATGCTACCTCACCACTCTGTGGTCTCCACAAGCTGCTGCCACTTCACCACTATGTGGTCTCCTCATGCTGCTGCCACCTCAACACTATGTCTCTGGGCCACTCTGTGGTCTCCTCATGCTGCTGTCACACCAGTCTGTGGTCTCCCCATGCTGCTGCCAAATCACCACTCTGTCACTGGGCCACTCTGTGGTCTCCTCATGCTGTTGCCACTTCACCACTATGTGGTCTCCTCATGCTTCTGCCACCTCAACACTATGTCTCTGGGCCACTCTGTGGTCTCCTCATGCTGCTGTCACACCACTCTGTGGTCTCCTCATGCTGCTGCCACATCACCACTATATCACTGGGCCGCTCTGTGGTCTCCTTATTCTACCGCCACTTTACCACTCTGTGGTCTCCTCATGCTGCTGTCACACCAGTCTGTGGTCTCCCCATGCTGCTGCAAAATCACCACTCTGTCACTGGGCCACTCTGTGGTCTCCTCATGCTGCTGCCACTTCACCACTCTGTGGTCTCCTCATGCTTCTGCCACCTCAACACTATGTCTCCGGGCCACTCTGTGGTCTTCTCATGCTGCTGCCACATCACCACTATATCACTAGTCCGCTCTGTGGTCTCCTTATGCTACTGCCACTTTACCACTCTGTGGTCTCCTCATGCTGCTGCCACTTCACCACTCTGTGGTCTTCTCATGCTGCTGCCACTTCACCACTCTGTGGTCTCCTCATGCTGCTGCCACATCACCAGTCTGTGGTCTCCTCATGCTGCTGCCACTTCACCACTATGTCATTGGGCCACTCTGTGGACTTCTCACTCAATTCCCACACTCCCCATTTCATGACTGGGTCACTATTTTGCCCTTTTTGGCCTGGTTGAAATAATTATTTATTTGACACTTCTGATCTGTCAGAAGGAAGGAAAAATAAGACGCACAATGGATCCTGTCTATGTAGTAGCTGTAAGGCCTCTATGGTCCCAACAGAATTGGCTTATGATTTGGTAGCCAAAAGCAGGAGCAGGTACAAAACACAGAAGACATGCAAATATTCTATTCACATGTCATCTCTGTTTTGGATCCACTCCTGTTTTTTTGGCTTTAGCAATACTGATGGATTACTAACAAAATGCTGACCGAGTGAAGGCAGATGCTCAACAGAATCTGTTTTTTGTGGATTACTACATAGTTACATAGTTAATATGGTGGAAAAAAGACATGTCCATCGAGTTCAACCAAGGGATAGGGATAGGTGGGGATTTGAATCCCAGAAGGAATTGAGACTAAGATTTATGCACATTTTCTACACAAATAAATTCAGATCATATCAAATCTTTTCAGAAAATTTGGCAAACTGATCAAATCAAATTTTTTTGAAATTCCCTCATCTCTAGTGTAGATGTCCCAATCTGATATATTATAATATATATATTAGCAGAAGAACCCAGCTTCTCACGGGTATATTTCATCTATCTCATTTTATGTTTCCATGTGTCGTAAAAAAGATATAAACAGTTTCTTCCATAACAGTGACCTCTACAGTACCCGCCCATTTAGAAATGATCTTCACAGTGCCTGCCCCTTTAACAGTGACCTCTATAGTGACTGCCCCTAAGCATTGACCTCCACAGTGGCCGCCCCTTTAACATTGACCTCCACAGTGCCTGCCCCTTTAACAGTGACTTCCGCAGTGCCTTCCCCTTTAACAGAGACCTCCACAGTGACCGCCCCTTTAACAGTGACTTTCACAGTGACCGCCCCTTTAACAGTGACTTTCACAGTGACCGCCTCTTTAACAGTGACCGCCCCTTTAACAGTGAGTTTTACAGTAATTTTGCTGGACTGTTTTTTTGACACCATGTCACATTTGAAGCCCCCCTGATGCACCACTAGAGTAGAAACTCCAAAAAAGTGACCCCATTTTAGAAACTACACCCCCTCAAAGTATTCAAAACTGATTTTACAAACTTTGTTAACCCTTTAGGTGTTCCACAAAAATTGATGGAAAATAGAGATACAATTAAAAAATTTCACTTTTTTGGCAGATTTTCCATTTTTATATATTTTTTTTTCCAGTTACAAAGCAAGGGTTAACAGCCAAACAAAACTCAATATTTATGGCTCTAATTCTGTAGTTTACAGAAACACCCTATATGTGGTCGTAAACCACTGTACAGGTACACGGCAGGACACAGAAGGAAAGGAATGCCATACGGTTTTTGGAAGGCAGATTTTGCTGGACTGGTTTTTTGACACCATGTCCAATTTGAAGCCCCCCTGGAGTAGAAACTCCAGAAAAGTGAACTCATTTTAGAAACTACACCCCTCAAGGTATTCAAAACTGATTTAAAAAACATTGTTAACCCTTTAGGTGTTCCACAAGAATTAATGAGAAATAGAGATACAATTTCAAAATTTCACTTTTTTGGCAGATTTTCCATTTGAACAATTTTTTTCCAGTTACAAAGCAAGGGTTAACAGCCAAACAAAACTCAATATTTATAGCTCTGATTCTGTAGTTTACAGAAACACCCCATATATGGTCCTAAACTGCTGTACAGGAAAGGAATGACATACGGTTTTTGAAAGGCAGATTTTGCTGGACTGTTTTTTTGACACCATGTCTCATTTTAAACACCCCTGATGCACCCCTAGAGTAGAAACTCCAAAAAAGAGACCCCAATTTAGAAACTACGGGTGGCAGTTTTGTTGGTACTATTTTAGGGTACACATGATTTTTGGTTGCTCTATATTAAATTTTTTGTGAGGCAAGGTAACAAGAATTAGCTGTTTTGGCACCGTTTTGATTTTTTAGTTATTTACAACATTCATCTGACAGGTTAGATCATGTGGTATTTTTATAGACCAGGATGTCACAGATGCGGGATATCTAATATGTATACTTTTTTTTATTTAAGTAAGTTTTACAAAATGATTTCATTTTTGAAACAAAAAAAATCATGTTTTAGTGTTTCCATAGTCTGAGAGCCATAGTTTTTTTCAGTTTTTGGGCGATTATCTTGGGTAGGGTATGATTTTTTGGGATGAGATGATTGTTTGATTGGCACTATTTTGGCGTGCATATGACTTTTTGATTGCTTGATATAACATTTTTTGTGATGTAAGGTGACAAAAAAATAGCTTTTTTTACACCGTTTTTATTTTCATTTTTCATATTTTTACTTTTTTACGGTATTCACCTGAGGGGTTAGATCATGTGATATTTTTATAGAGCAAGTTATTTCAGACGCATCATGTTTTAGTGTTTCCATAGTCTGAGAGCCATAGTTTTTTTCAGTTTTTTAGCGATTATCTTGGGTAGGGTATGATTTTTGCAGGATGAGATGACGGATATATTGGTACTATTTTGGGGTACGCATGACTTTTTAATCGCTTGCTATTACACTTTATGTGAGGTAAGGTGACAAAAAATAGCTTTTTTTACACCGTTTTTATATTCATTCTCTTACGGTATTCACCTGAGGGGTTAGGTCATGTAATATTTTTATAGATCAAGTTATTATGGACGCGGCAATACCTAATATGTATACTTTTTTTTATTTATGTAAGTTTTACACAATGATATCATTTTTTAAACAAAAATATAATCATGTTTTAGTGTCTACATATTCTGAGAGCCATAGTTTTTTCAGTTTTTAGGCGATTATCTCAGGTAGGGTCTCATTTTTTGTGGGATGAGATGACGGTTTTATTGGTACTATTTTGGGGTGCATATGACTTTTTGATCGCTTGCTATTACACTTTTTGTGATGGTGACAAAAAAATTGTTTATTTAGCAGATTTTATTTTTATTTTTTACGGTGTTCATCTGAAGGGTTAGGTCATGTGATATTTTTATAGAGCCAGTCAATACGGATGCGGCAATACCTAATATTTATACTTTTTATTTATTCATGTAAGTTTTACACAATAACAGCTTTTTTAAAACAAAAAAAAAAATGTTTTAGTGTCTCCATATTCTGAGCCATAGTTTTTTGGTGTCAATGTCAAACGGATCCGTCCCCATTGACTTGCATTGTAATTCAGGACGGATCCGTTTGGCTCCACACGGCCAGGCGGACACCAAAACGACTTTTTTTTCATGTCCGTGGATCCTTCAAAAATCAAGGAAGACCCATGGATGAAAAAACGGTCACGGATCACGGACCAACGGAACCCCGTTTTGCGGACAGTGAAAAAATACGTGTGCATGAGGCCTAATATGTGTGCATGAGGCCTAATTACTCACACAGCTTCTCGGCCTGTGAGATCCAGGGGGCTGTATTTTACAAGCTCGTCACAGAAAGGCAGCGCCTCAGGAAGGGATTGCGCTGCCTTCCATGCCATCGGGTCCCCCCTACAGCCCCACGGGGACCCAATGGCACCGCCGCCCGCCGCAACCTGTAAAAGCCGCAAACTGTGGCGATCGCTGACACGGAGGTGTCACCGGACACCCGCTGTGTGGCGGTGATCGGAAATACACATGATGTACCGGTAGGTCATGAGTCATTAACCGCCTCCGGACCACCTAACGCAGGATCGCGGTCCGGAGGCGGCAGCTCCAGGCACAGTCACGCATATACTCGTCATCTCGCGAGACGCGAGATGACGCGCTTAGCCGGCCTGCGGCATCGCAGGCCGGCAAAAGTTAGAGGGGGGTCACGTCATCAGCTTGCCGGCCAATGTTCGTGGCTGGCAAGCTGATGATTTTAAAAAATGAAGAATCAGAAGCCATCTAACACATTATATTTGTAAATATGATGTGTTAAATGGCTTCCCTGCTCCTCTGCTGGTCCTTTTGGTCGGTTGGTCTCAGCAGAGGAGCAGGCGTCACAGTGAGTAGCACCAAACACTACACCTTAGCCCCAGATCACCCCCTATCACCCCAATTAACCCCTTGATCACCCCTTCTTGCCCCTGTCAATCACTAGTGAAAGTGAAAAAAGTGATCAGTGTAAACTGTCACTTTTTTTTTCACTGGTATTGACTGTTAGGTTTTAGGGATAGTTTAGGCCCCTTGGTTAGGTAGTTTAGCGATCGTTTAGCGCCCAGCCCACGGCACCGCAGTCACTTATTCGCTGATTAGCATATCACTAATCAGCATTTGTACTTTTATAGTATCTGTAAGTGATCAGAACTGATCACAGTCAGATCTATAATATATACCTCCACCCAAAACGCAGTGTTTGCCCGATCAGGCCTGATCGGTCGCCCGCACGTGCGTTCACCCACGCCCGCCCCGCTGCAGTGACAATTTATTTTTATTTTTTATCACTGCACAATCACTTTACAAGAGCTGCGGCGATAAAAAAAAAATCAGTTTTGATATTTTTTATCAACCGCAACGGCCTCCGGTACTTCGCTAGCCTCCCATTTGTAAGACAGGCTTGCTTTTTTTCTTGGGTAGTCTCAGGGAATACCCCTAAATTTAGTAGCCCGAATATCAAACAGGGGGTATTCTTCTGAAGAGGCCTACAGGCTTCTGACCCAGTCGGATGAGGAATGGGAACCCTCATCTGATGAATCTAGCGGGTCAGAATATGAACCTGTAGAAAGCAGTGGCAGTCTGACACAAAGTTCGGACGAGGAGGTTGAGGTCCCTGATACCACCAGGCGTACCCGGCTCCGTGTCGCTAGACCACAGGTTGCACAGGATCCGCTTCAAGGGCAGCAGAGTGGGGCTGGCGCTGTCGGATTACGTGGTGAGGCATACACCAGCAGCGCAGCCCTCCCTGGACCTAGTACCAGCACTGCCGTACAATATGGTGAAGTGGCGAGCACCAGAAGGGCAGTTGAAGCTGGTACGGTGGCACGTGCAGTAGTTACTCCGTCGCAGCGACCGCACAGACAGGCCCGTAGACCCCATAGAATCCCTGAGGTGCTGGCAAATCCTGATTGACAGTCCCCAACTTCAGCCGCACCATTATTTCCCCCTTTCACCACCCAGTCTGGAGTTCGGGTTGAGACAGCTTAGATCGGTTCGGCCCTTGGACTTTTTTGAGCTGTTCTTGACTGCGGAGCTCTTGGACTTAGTTGTGGCAGAAACAAACCGGTATGCCACTCAATTTATATCCGCCAACCTGGGAAGCTTTTATGCCCAGTTTCTGAATTAAAAATTATTCTGGGCCTTCTCCTCAACATGGGTCTAACCAAAAAGCATGAATTGCGGTCATATTGGTCCACAAACCCAATTCATCACATTCCCATGTTCTCTGCTGCCATGTCCAGGGCACGATTTGAGGCCATCCTGCGTTTCCTGCACTTTAGTGATAACACCACCTCCCGTCCCAGAGGCCACCCAGCTTTTGACCGGCTCCACAAAATCCGGCCCCTCAAAGACCACTTCAACCAGAAATTTGCAGATTTGTATACCCCTGAGCAAAACATCTGCGTAGACGAGTCCCTAATACATTTTACCGGGCGCCTTGGCTTCACACAATACATCCCAAGCAAGCGCGCCCGGTATGGGGTCAAATTGTATAAGCTCTGTGAAAGGGCCACAGGCTATACCCACAAATTTCGGATCTATGAGGGAAAAGATCAGACCCTGGAGCCAGTCGGTTGCCCTGACTACCTGGGGAGCAGTGGGAAGACAGTCTGGGACTTGGTGTCACCCTTATTTGGCAAGGGGTACCTGTGAGATCCACAAGTGTGGCCCTCCTCAGGCATTTGTTCCTAGAACAGATTGGCTGCTGTGGCACCGCGCAAACTAGTCGCGCAGGCTTCCCCCAACGGCTCGTTACAACCTGTCTTGCAAGGGGGGAGAGGGCTGTTTGTGTAACGAAGAACTGCTTGCGGTGAAATGGAGAGACAAGCGTGACGTTTACATGCTCTCCTCCATTCACGCAGACACGACAATCCAAATTGAGCGAGCAACCAGAGTCATTGAAAAGCCCCTCTGTGTCCACGACTATAATTTGCTCATGGGAGGGGTGGACTTCAATGACCAGATGTTGTCTCCGCATTTAGTTTCCCGACGCACCAGACCCTGGTATAAGGAGCTGTCTGTATATTTAATTCAATTGGCTGCATATAATAGTTTTGTTCTCTACAGTAAGGCTGGGAGAACAGGATCCTTCCTCAAATTTCAGGAAGAGATCATTGAGAACCTCCTGTATCCAGGAGGTTCCATGGCCCCATCCACCAGTGTAGTTAGCGGTCTACATGAGCGACATTTCCCCAATGTCGTTTCTGGTACCTCAACCCAACCGTCACCCCGAAAAAGATGTCGTGTCTGTAGCAGGAGTGGAATAAGGCATGACACCCGCTATTTCTGTCCTGACTGCCCTGACCACCCTGCCCTATGCTTTGAAGAGTGTTTCCGGAAGTACCACACATAGGTACACTTAGCATAGGGATTGCATCTCAGAGGACAGGCACACAGGGCTATTATGGCCCATTCACACACAGCTGCTGCAAACCTCTCCTTTCACCTGGGACAAAGTGCATAATAAACTTCGCCACATCTTTTGGCGCTTTGCGCTTTGCACATTGTCCCAAGGGGAAGGAGAGGTTTGTCCTATAAAGGTAGAAAAAAAACAAAAAAAAAACACCAGTAAGCAAAAAAGTTAACGTTCAGTTTCAAAAGTTAAATAAAGTTTATATGTTCTGTTCTAAAGTTAATATAAAGTTAATAAAATTTATTGCGTTGCGGCCTGGTTTTTTCTTTTTTGTTTTGTTTTTTTAACCTTCCAGGTGGACCAACCCATCGACTAGCTGCAGCACTGATGTGCATTCTGACAGAAGCATTGCGCTGCTGTCAGATTACACACAAGTTGGTGTATGCGGCGCTGCAAGACGAGATTTCTCCTCTGCAGTAAAAGGTACGTTTGCCGAGGCATATGAGCTGAGGAGGCGGCGGTGTTCATATGCTTTGGCAAACACTTTGTATATATAAAAAAAATAAAAAAAATCCCGGCAATGATTTATTCATCCACATCGATTGATGTGAATGGATAAATCGTGTTTGCCAGGGCATACGAGCTAAGTGGGTATGAATGTTGGGCGGAGCTCCTATGTCCTGGCAGACGCCTTTCCCCTCCTTTTTTTGGGCAGAGATTTTTTCATCCACATTGATCGATGCGAATGAAGAAATCTGTGCCGTTCATTTTTTCTTTCAGCCCAGAGGCTGAATGGAAAAAAAAATCTCATTACCCGTATGCTCAATATAAGGAAAATAGCAGAAACTCCTAATGATGGCCATACATGTAATGATTGCGGAGACCCTCAAATGCCAGGGCAGTACAAACACCCCACAAATAACACCATTTTGGAAAGAAGACACCCCAAGGTATTCGCTGAGGGGCATATTGAGTCCATGAAAGATTGAAATTTTGGTCTCAAGTTAGCGGAAAGGGAGATTTTGTGAGAAAATACCACATGTGTGACACTTTTTTGCAGCCTAGGTGGGCAAAGGGGCCCACATTACAAAGAGCACCTTTCTGATTTCACAGGCCATTTTTTACAGATTTTGATTTTAAACTACTTCTCACGCATCTGGCCCCCTAAAATGCCAGGGCAGTATAACTACCCCACAAGTGACCCCATTTTGGAAAGAAGACACCCCAAGGTATTCCGTGAGGGGCATGGCAAGTTCCTAGAATTTTTTGTCACAAGTTAGCGGAAAATTATGATTTTTTTTTTCTTACATACTCTCATATTCCACTAACTTGTGACACAAAATAAAAACTTCCATGAACTCACTATGCCCATCACGAAATACCTTGGGGTGTCTTCTTTCCAAAATGGGGTCACTTGTGGGGTAGTTATACTGCCCTGGCATTTGAGGGGCCCAGATCCGTGAGAAGTAGTTTAAAATCAAAATGTGTAAAAAATGGCCTGTGAAATCAGAAAGGTGCTCTTTGTAATGTAGGCCCCTTTGCCCACCTAGGCTGCACTGCAAAAAAGTGTCACACATGTGGTATCACCGTACTCAGGAGAAGTTGGGGAATGTGTTTTGGGGTGTCATTTTACATATACCCATGCTGGGTGAGATAAATATCTTGGCAAAGACAACTTTTACCATTTTTTTATACAAAGTTGGCATTTGACCAAGATATTTCTGTCACCCAGCATGGGTATATATAAAAATACACCCCAAAACACATTCCCCAATTTTTCCTGAGTATGGCGATACCACATGTGTGACACTTTTTTGCAGCCTAGGTGGGCAAAGGGGCCCACATTCCAAAGAGCATCTTTCGGATTTCACAGGCCATTTTTTACAGATTTTGATTTCAAACTACTTTGCATGCATTTTGGCCCCTAAAATGCCAGGGCAGTATAACTACCCCACAAGTGACCCCATTTTGGAAAGAAGACACCCCAAGGTATTTCATGATGGGAATAGTGAGTTCATGGAAGTTTTTATTTTTTGTCACAAATTAGTGGAATATGAGACTTTGTAAGGAAAAAAACAACAAAATCATCATTTTGACAAAAATAAAAAGTTCTACTCACTATGCCCATCAGCGAATACCTTAGGGTGTCTACTTTCTGAAATGGGGTCATTTGTGGGGTTTTTCTACTGTCTGGGCATTGTAGAACCTCAGGAAACATGACAGGTGCTCAGAAAGTCAGAGCTGCTTCAAAAAGCTGAAATTCACATTTTTGTACCATAGATTCTAACCGCTATAACTTTTACCTTAACCATTTTTTTTTACCCAAACATTTTTTTTTATCAAAGACATGTAGAACAATAAATTTAGCGAAAAATTTATATATGGATGTCATTTTAAAAAAAAAATAATTTACAACTGAAAGTGAAAAATTTCACTTTTTTTCAAAAATTTTGTTAAATTTCGATTAATAACAAAAAAAGTAAAAATGTCAGCAGCAATTAAATACCAACAAATGAAAGCTCTATTAGTGAGAAGAAAAGGAGGTAAAATTCATTTGGGTGGTAAGTTGCATGACCGAGCAATAAAGGGTGAAAGTAGTGTAGTGCAGAAGTGTAAAAAGTGGTCTGGTCATTAAGGGTGTTTCAGCTAGGGGGGCTGAGGTGGTTAAGTACCGGGACATCATGCCGTGCCAGTACGTCATGTGTCCGGAAGAGGTTAAATGTGACTTTCACAGTGACCACCCCTTTAACTATGACTTTTACAGTGACCGCCCCTTTGAAAGTGACTTTCACAGTGACCGCCCCTTTAACAGTGACCGCCCCTTTAACTGTGACTTTCACAGTGACCGCCCCTTTAACAGTGACCGCCTCTTTAACAGTGACTTTCACCGTGACCACCCCTTTAACTGTGACTTTCACAGTGACCGCCCCTTTAACTGTGACTTTCACAGTGACCGCCCCTTTAGCAGTGACTACCCCTTTAACAGTGACTTTCACAGAGAGCACCCCTTTAACAGTGATTCTCACAGTGACCTCCCCTTTAACAGTGACTTTCACAGTGACCACCAATTTAACAGTAACTTTCACAGTGGCTGCTCCTTTAACAGTGACTTTCACAGTGACCGCCCCTTTAACTGTGACTTTCACAGAGACTGCCCCTTTAACAGTGGCCGTCCCTTTAACAGTGACTTTCACAGTGGCTTCCCCTTTAACAGTGACTTTCACAGTGGCCGCCCCTTAACAGTGACTTTCACAGTGACCGCTAGTGATGGACGAACCTCTGCCGAGACAGTTCACGAACGCGATCAAATGTTCACGAATCGCAAATTTGCGGCGGGTCCCATTGATTTTAATGGCAGGCGAACCTGAAAAACCTTCAGCTCATATTTGCAACCAAGAAATAATTACTAGAAGTGCACAAATAGTCCCACAACATGGACAGTGACATACCAGATGTATTATTCGAATTTGCGATCTCCATTCATAATTTTTTTTAATGTGAAATATCAGCAATATAATTTTTGCGTACGCACATGCGCAAATGCACTATACAGTACCCAAATGCACTATAAAGAAAGCATATTGGTATATAACACCCCATTTTAATTAGTTTTTTTGGGGGCGACTGGTATATCACACCAGTAGAAATTATTTGTTCCAATAACGCTTGTCCCTCTATATACCTGCAGTATCGCAGCAGAACCGCACACAACTTCTGCACAATACAAATGCACTATAATATACTTTCTAACATAGAAAGTATATTATAACATTGTACGCTGAAGGGAATCCATTAGAATATACATAAAGATAAAATGTAACCTTTAATAATGTTACTATGAGGGTCCATTCACACGTCCGTAAGTGTTTTGCGGACACTGGCAATGTGCATTCTGCAATTTGCGGGCCGCACATCGCCGGCACTATAATAGAAAATGCCTAATCGTGTCTGCAATTGCGGACAATAATGTTCTATTTTTTTGCGGAGACGAAAGCATAGATGCGGAAATGCGGATCCGCAAATGCGATTCGGATCCGCAAATGCGGTTGGGGACAGCACTTTCCGGCCCCATTGAAAATGAATGGGGCTGCAACCGTTCCGCAAAATTGCGGAATGGATGCGGACCTATTTTGCGGATGTGTGAATGGAAAATATATTCCTCAAAATGAAAATAAATTAAATTATTAAAGTTAAGCAAAAAGCCTAGATGTGGTTGGCAATAAAAAGTGCTCGGCGGCACTAAATCAGGTGCTCGGCGGCACCAAATCCGAAACCATATGTCCTACCACAATCCGGGGGGTTCCAGTGCACAGCCATGAATCCCGGAGGGAAAGCAAGAACATCCATCCCTGGGCTAGATGATGATGTGGTATTAAAGGTCAGGGTGGACAAAGAACTGTCCCTGATATTGCCCTACAGGGGGTGCTATTCTGGCCCTGATAGCCTAACCACAGACCACCCGCCCTGATAAGAGTGACCCCGTCCGGAACCTTACCCTATATAAAAATGGCCCTAGTAAGCCCCTAGCCCCTAGGCTTCCAGGTGATCACTATATAGATCTATGTGTGTAATTATAAAAGTATATTATAAGTATATTGCTGCCTGCTGTAACCCCATTTTATAAAACTTAACAACACCTCTTCCGGTTGTACTTGATGACGTCATCGGCACAGGCGCATTGAGGATGGAGCGGCCGAACGAGTGTCATACTCTCAGTGCGCCTGCGCCGACTGAATACTGTTACGGCGCAGGTGCGGGAACATCGATAGCAGACAGGGCTAGCCAGAGGACGATCCCGTTCGCTGGCCCTGTCAATCAACATGCAGAGGGGGCGTCTTTAGGATAGGAGGATGCGGCTGCTACCAGTAAGTAGCCACCCTACTTGCTGGTAGCAAGGTAATTTGCATATTTTAAAAGTACGTTTTTAACAGAATCTACTGAACCGAAATGATTAATTAGATTATGTATGCAGAAATCACAGTATAGGGATTATAAGTAAACAAAAAAAAAAAAAAAACTCTTTAGTGGGGTGACAGAAGCCCTTTAAGCTGCTCCAGCACCAACTTTGTAAATTCAAAAGACAATATTTATGAGGACATCAGATAAAAGTCATGAACAAGAAAAACAATGCTTACATGTTTTCAACCCTCTGTGGGTTGAAAACATGTAACAACAATAAGGCAATTCAAGTATAAGAACACTCCCTAAAGTAGTATTAAAGGACCCAGTCCAACGCAAACAAGGTTAACCACTTTTCTAGAATTTGAAAATGCATAAACAATTGCATGATATTTTAAAGCATTACATGGAAAATGATAATGATGATCTATCCTCAGGAATCCAAGTCCCAACACCCCCCTGCCAATCAATTGTATTAGGAAGCCATGTTGCTCATCAGAGCCATGGCCAGTGGTGCGGCTTCTCTGCAGTGTACCAAATACAGTGCCGTACATTGTATAGTGGTAGTGCTTGGTATTGTAGCTCCGCTGCATTGACTTGAATGAGACTAAGCTGCAACTAGGCCACATAACCGATGTGCCGTGATGTTACTGGCCTAGGAAGAGGCTGCGGGGCTTAGAGAGCACCTGGCTTCTCATAACAGCTGACTCCCAGGACCCCTGCAGATATGGCGGTAGGTCATCAGTATCTTTCCCAATATATTCCCCCTCTAAAGAGGACCTGTCACCATGTGTGTTTTAGTAATTACTTGTATTTCCCAGGTAATTCTGGAGAATCTTTTCATATAATTCTATCTTATACCATTCCTCTATTATTCCTTGAAGGTGGTGTCACTGGCCGGTCTGGCAGCACTGATTACATAGCTTCAGATAATGTAGGAACCCCCCCACCCCCGCCCGCTAACTAGTAACACCCACATGAAACTTATAATTCATTCATAAACTTCTATATACGGATTTTCTGGTGCAAAGCCTTAAGCTAAATGTTAACCAGTATAGGTAATTCTCCCCCTGAGTATCAGAATACACATCCTTTACTTGTACTTATTTTTGCGAGTAACCCTAATTATACATGTATGTATATATATATATATATATATATATTACACAATACGTGGTCAGAATCTCACAGTACTTATGTCTAATGATATTCAATATGATGCTATAAGGAGTAATCTTTTAGGTGGTTTACAAAATGGTTTACACGTGCAGTACTTGACTTGTTTGCATCGGTAAAACAATGATGGTCTGTCATGATAATATTATGAACTCTGAATTGCCCTTCAGGGTCACCATGTACAATAATGTTGTCCTCTTTTCTTTTTTTATGTAGCAAGGGGACATCACACACTCTGATTAATGGTGGAACCAAAGTCGGAATCTGCCTTACAGTAACGAGCAGCATAAAAACGTAAGTATCTCTGTAAGCTCTGCTTAACATAATGTTTTTATGACAGAATATAGCACCAAAAGTGCTGATGTTTTCTTATCATCACACCATAAATGATACCAATAATCATCCCCTTTAGATGAACTCTTACTTTCACATGTTATAAAGAGCTTGGATCTGTAAATCCGAAACCCGAGATAATTAAAAGCAGCCAATTCATTTGTGTTAGAGTTACAACACTGGTGTATGAGGACACGAGGTGCCTGGATTTATACTAACTTTTAAAGGGCATCTGTCAGGGGATTTGTACCTACGAAACTGGTTGAGCTGTTGGCAGCTGCAGGCAAGTTTTAATATATGCAAATGAGCCTCAAGGGAAAAAGGGGGCTTTTCTATTACACCTAGACACTCTGTTCTCTCTGCAACTGCACTACGGCAAGGCAGTAAAAACATCATCACCGCTGCCTGGCCCTGTCAATCTAACTTTTTCTCAGCAATGCGGACACATATGAACATGGGACCAACCAACACAGATGCCTTCAGCTGCCAAGTGCTCACACGTAACAGGCCAGCCAGTCCGAGGTACAAATCTGCTGACAGATGCCCTTAAGGCCGAATGCACATGGCCGTGTTTCACAGCCGTGTGCATTCGGCCTTAATGGTAAGACCAAGAGCATTAGAAATTCAAAGGGTTTTCTGTTTTCCCCATATTGATGTTCTATCTAGACCTGTTGTAGCAGTGTCCAGCAATGCACATATACAGAGTGTCATGAACTAATTCTATAAGCAGATCTATATATTTTTTTAACTTTTAAAGAGACAGACAAGTACAATACTTGATGGAAATGAATTTAGTATAAAATAAACCAAACTGATTAATAAATAAATCTCAAAATAGTGCAAAGGCATTTTAGTATAGCAATACTTTCCAAAATGGTCAAAGTAAACATAAATAAAGAAAAAAAAACATCTGCAGTATTTTACTTCACTGAATGCTAGATTTTTAAATTTCCATTGACAACCATGGAAATTCTGAAATCAAGCTCAATCACTACAAACGAAGTCCACTGTCACTCACCTCAACTTTGGGGTTGCATGATTGATCTCATGAGCTTTGAAAACAACATCAGATACACTGCTGAACCACCCAGTCACTTAGCTGACTTGGGTGCAGGAGCGAGAATACAGGGTTAGACATGACACAGGGGACAGAGGAGATGGGCATTAGGATAGCAGTGCTCCAAGCCTTCTGCCCACCCCCTTGGCACTCAAAATCACTAATTAGCATAATCATAATATTATAGTTTTAATAACTAATAATTTTAGCTACATGACCTGCAGTTTCTATTGGTACCATTTTGGGGTACACACAACTTTTTGATAATGTTTTATTCCATTTTTTCCAAGGCAAAGTGAACAAAACACAGTAATTTTGGCACTCTTTTATAAAATAAAATTCAGTTTTTGAGGGAATTGACTTTTTTCAACTTTTTTTAACAGAATTTTTTTTTTATTTTTTTTTATTTTTTACTACACTGATTAGTCCTTCAGGGGGAATTGAACAAGCTGTCATTTAAGTGCATGCTTCATACACTGCTCTACATATTGTGACACTGTGAGGGGATTGGTCTGGGAAAACAGGTATTTTCCTCCCATCGTGTGCTGCTGGGCTGATTTTCAGTCAGGTGGGGTCAAATACCGGACTGGATTTTAATTGCCGGTCCGGGTTATTGGCAGCACCTGGCTGTCCTTAAATAGGCAGCTGGGCTTAGCAGCAGGATCTCTGTGTTGGGATATGAGGCTTTGTGCCAGGTTAGAGGGATGAGACCCATGGGCCGAGGAAACAGGCCCCCTAAAGCCTGCCGTGGACTGCTGGAGGCAGAACTGACATCAAGGTGACTTGTCTTATATGAACTTTCCAATTTGTGTGAAGTAACACCAAGATGTACTTTCCATTGTGTGTGAAGTAACCACCAAGACTGCAAAGTAACGCATTGTTTTGTGCATTTGCCTCAAGTGTGAATAAACACTGAAGTTTTGCTTTAAGAACTTGTCTTTTGCCTCTGTACTGCGTCCGCTTGCCCTATCTACCAGAGCGAAACCCTACAGTATGTAGTTAAGTGTATTATGTGTAAACATATGTGCAAGGCATATCTGGGGGCCATTGTTAGACCCCTGGGCTGCCATAGCAACTATCGTCATCCTTGATTAAATATGTCTATGTGCTTAGATGCCATAGTTGCCATTAACTGCAGCATCTAAGTTGCTTAATGACTAGGGTTGAAGATGGAGCCCTGCTGTATATTACAGTTGGCTTTCATTACTGATAGTCCAGGCACAATTTTTGTGCCTGTTCCATCTCTGCAATGTTACTGTACATTTCTGTGCATTAAGTTAATTCAGCAACATACAGTACAGTTATAGTATGTAATTTTGCACATAAGGGCTAAACAGGGGTATGCACAACCAGTGGCTCACCCACTGGGGTGTCCAACGGGTCTGGACTTCCCCCTAGAAGCAGTCCGATTTTTATATTTTGTTTATGATTCCTGTCAGGGCAGCACCACAAATTAGGTGTGGCGATCACCTAGGGTGGCACAGCCCTGGAGATAACTGAGGGGTTGTGGCGGTGGCGGCAAGGCAGTGGGAGAGTTTGGAAGTGCTCTCTATCTCCAACTGTTTTGCCATCCCCAGGACAGCAATAGAGTTGGATGCTGCGGCAGGGCAGGGGAGAGGCAACTCCCTTCCCTGTCCACAATGACATCATTATCATCGAGCATTGCATCGCTGACAGCCACATAAAGGTGTTTTTTTGTTTTTGTTTTTTTTTTACATGGCACAATGCAGGAGAGGAGCACTACAGGGAGTGCAGAATTATTAGGCAAGTTGTATTTTTGAGGATTAATTTTATTATTGAACAACAACCATGTTCTCAATGAACCCGAAAAACTCATTAATATCAAAGCTGAATATTTTTGGAAGTAGTTTTTAGTTTGTTTTTAGTTTTAGCTATTTTAGGGGGATATCTGTGTGTGCAGGTGACTATTACTGTGCATAATTATTAGGCAACTTAACAAAAAACAAATATATATACCCATTTCAATTATTTATTTTTACCAGTGAAACCAATATAACATCTCAACATTCACAAATATACATTTCTGACATTCAAAAACAAAACAAAAACAAATCAGTGACCAATATAGCCACCTTTCTTTGCAAGGACACTCAAAAGCCTGCCATCCATGGATTCTGTCAGTGTTTTAATCTGTTCACCATCAACATTGCGTGCAGCAGCAACCACAGCCTCCCAGACACTGTTCAGAGAGGTGTACTGTTTTCCCTCCTTGTAAATCTCACATTTGATGATGGACCACAGGTTCTCAATGGGGTTCAGATCAGGTGAACAAGGAGGCCATGTCATTAGATTTTCTTCTTTTATACCCTTTCTTGCCAGCCACGCTGTGGAGTACTTGGACGCGTGTGATGGAGCATTGTCCTGCATGAAAATCATGTTTTTCTTGAAGGATGCAGACTTCTTCCTGTACCACTGCTTGAAGAAGGTGTCTTCCAGAAACTGGCAGTAGGACTGGGAGTTGAGCTTGACTCAATCCTCAACCCGAAAAGGCCCCACAAGCTCATCTTTGATGATACCAGCCCAAACCAGTACTCCACCTCCACCTTGCTGGCGTCTGAGTCGGACTGGAGCTCTCTGCCCTTTACCAATCCAGCCACGGGCCCATCCATCTGGCCCATCAAGACTCACTCTCATTTCATCAGTCCATAAAACCTTAGAAAAATCAGTCTTGAGATATTTCTTGGCCCAGTCTTGACGTTTCAGCTTGTGTGTCTTGTTCAGTGGTGGTCGTCTTTCAGCCTTTCTCACCTTGGCCATGTCTCTGAGTATTGCACACCTTGTGCTATTGGGCACTCCAGTGATGTTGCAGCTCTGAAATATGGCCAAACTGGTGGCAAGTGGCATCTTGGCAGCTGCACGCTTGACTTTTCTCAGTTCATGGGCAGTTATTTTGCGCCTTGGTTTTTCCACACGCTTCTTGCGACCCTGTTGACTATTTTGAATGAAACGCTTGATTGCTCGATGATCACGCTTCAGAAGCTTTGCAATTTTAAGAGTGCTGCATCCCTCTGCAAGATATCTCACTATTTTTGACTTTTCTGAGCCTGTCAAGTCCTTCTTTTGACCCATTTTGCCAAAGGAAAGGAAGTTGCCTAATAATTATGCACACCTGATATAGGGTGTTGATGTCATTAGACCACACCCCTTCTCATTACAGAGATGCACATCACCTAATATGCTTAATTGGTAGTAGGCTTTCGAGCCTATACAGCTTGGAGTAAGACAACATGCATAAAGAGGATGATGTGGTCAAAATACTCATTTGCCTAATAATTCTGCACTCCCTGTATATGGAGGCATCTAGGGACACTAAGAAGGGGCATTTTTTTACTGGCATATTATGGGGAGCACTATGGGGAAGGAAGGACTGAGAACACTAAGAGGGGGTATTTTATACTGGTACATTATGGGGGACACTATAGGCATCTACTGGGGGCACTTTATAGGGGCATTTTATACTGGGACACATTATGGGGGTACTATGGGGAAGGAAGAAAGATGAGCACTATGGGGTCATCTACTGAGGGCACTATATAGGAGCATTTTATGCTGGCAAACAGTAAGGGGACACTGAGGGCATCTACTTGGGCACTACAGTATATAGGGTCATTTTATACTGGCACATTATGGGGCACTATGAGAAAAGAGGAGAGGAGCACTATTGGGGCATCTACTGGGGGCTCTAAGAAAGAGTATTGTATACTGCCACATTATGGGGCACACTATAGGCATCTACTGGGGGCACTATATAGGGGCATTTTATACTGGGACACATTATGGGGGTATTATGGGGAAGGAAGAAAGATGAGCACTATGGGGTCATCTACTGAGGGCACTATATAGGGGCATTTTATGCTGGCAAACATTATGGGGACACTGAGGGCATCTACTTGGGCACTACAGTATATAGGGGCATTTTATACTGGCACATTATGGGGCACTATGAGGAAAGAGGAGAGGAGCACTATGAGGGCATTTACTTGGGGCACTATATAGGTGTATTTTATACTGATATACATTATGTGGCCACTATGGGGACATTAGCTCAATTGTGGGCACTAAAAGGTGTATATTTTGTACTAGCACACCGAACTGAGTCATTTTTTTACTAGTTCACATATTTGGGGGGGGGGGGGATTTTATGCACTGGCACACATTTTAAAGGGGCATATTTAGTACTTTCTCCTGTCACATTATAAGGAGAACTGGGTGACTATGGGGAACATGATTACTAGTATTGGCACTATGGGGGCACAGTTGGGATATTATTACTATTGGTGGTACTATTACTACTAAGTGAGCTATGTTGAGAATGAATACTATTGGTGGGACTTTGGGGACCATTATTACTGTGGGGGACATCCTGACACAATTCCAGCTTAGCATGAATATTTTTGGGGGACATTTTGTTTTTACTATTAGTGTCCAGGATACTTTTTGCTTGGCACAGTTATTCTTTGGTGGTGCCCCTGCCATTTTAAGAAGGAAATGGATCCACAGGATTTACTTTATGCTGTTAAAAACAAAGCAGGGCGCACCATAGGGTAATACCGTTGGTAGACAGATAAAATAAATGGTTCCAGTACAGGGCTCACCTTTTGTGGTTGTGCTATTTGTAGGCACAACTCTAGTAAAAGCTTGTCAATGACTGCGATGGAGTCACGGTTCACTGGTGGATCTGCAGCCGCGGAGGGATGACTTCTTGTCGGAGATCCCTGAAGTCTCCAAGAAGTGGTAGGATACAGATATAAATAGATAAAATATCCCAGGGCGCAAGAATCCAGTCCAGATAGTAATAGTAAATAGAAACGTATTTATTGCAGAAGTACAACGCGTTTCGGGGAGTAGTTCCCCTTCATCAGGTACATAACACTGCATATGAAATCACATAAACACACAGCATTTAAATACACTAAAAAAACCCGCCAAAATGGAAAAGTGGGTGGGGCTAAGAAAAGGGGGCGGGGCTTATGGGGAGGAGTCCCCAGCCGATGTGCATAGATAAAAAAGTTCAATAGTTGCTGATATAAAATATATATAATGATAACCATGCAGAGGCACCAACAATGCTGGTGAAGCCAGAAACGTGGGGGTGTAGTGCTCCGATCAGTTTATCTGCCTCTGATCCAGGAGCGCTCGTATTGAAGGGGGAGGTCACATGATTGGAACCCGGTCATGTGATCGTGGCTTGCTGGCAGCAGATAGTATCCTGGTTGCTGGGTAACCAGGACGCTTAGTGGCCACACTGATGTATTGCGGACACGAGCGCAGCGAAGATGACAGGGGAGGGAGGTGGAGTCGGTGTTGCAGGGAGGGCGGACCTGTGGTGTGAAATCTATTGATAGCAAGGGGAGGCTCTGTCATATTATCCGGATCAGGGGCTGAAGGGAGTAGGAATATGAGGCGCTCAAAACAGATAAATTGATGATACTTGGTGCTAAAAGGATTAATCACTTCTAATAATGATATAATGGCATTAAAAAATATATACATATATATATATATATATATATATAATAATAATACAAATAATAATGATAATTTGTCCATTATAGGGTAACTAATTAGTGATGCATAATTAGTAGTAGAAGAACCAACTGATAGAATAATTATCAACCAATAATTAATTGGGGGCTAATGATTGGAGAGAGATGGGATGGTGAGGAGGGAGGTGATAAATGAATAGGAAGGTATTACTCCATAATGATGCATGTACATGTTGTTGATTACAGCAATTGATGATAATGGGTATATTAATGGATCAAAAATATATATATAAAGATGATGAATAAATGATGAATAATAAATGATAAAGGGAAAGGGGATTTATTATATATTAATCAATAATAAATAAGGAATATATATATATAAATATATATATATATATATATATATATGTATGTATGTAAAAAATAAATAAAAATAAATAAATAAATAAAATATATATATATATATGAATGAACAAATCCATGATATAGAATAAATGAAATAAAATAAATTAAATAAATATAAAATATGAAAAATATATATGTAAATAATAAAAATGTTGGCTCGATATATGGAGCGTCATGCTTGCATATGTGCAGAAAAACGGTGGCGGTGGGATATGCATGTAAAGTACTACATTATACAACCTTGGGGGACCTCGGCTGTTTGAAATAGGGAATGTCACGATTGAAACATAACTGAACCCGGGGTATTTCAGAGGTTTATCTCGAAGGCCTCATTAAGACCGAATGGATTAAGGCAGTTGAGTTTGTATATCCAAAACTAGAGTTGAACGAACACCTGGATGTTCGGGTTCGAGAAGTTCGGCCGAACATCCCGGAAATGTTCGGGTTCGGGATCCGAACCCGATCCGAACTTCGTCCCGAACCCGAACCCCATTGAAGTCAATGGGGACCCGAACTTTTCGGCACTAAAAAGGCTGTAAAACAGCCCAGGAAAGAGCTAGAGGGCTGCAAAAGGCAGCAACATGTAGGTAAATCCCCTGCAAACAAATGTGGATAGGGAAATGAATTAAATTAAAAATTAAATAAATAAAAATTAACCAAAATCAATTGGAGAGAGGTTCCATAGCAGAGAATCTGGCTTCCCGTCACCCACCACTGGAACAGTCCATTCTCAGATATTTAGGCCCCGGCACCCAGGCAGAGGAGAGAGGTCCCGTAACAGAGAATCTGTCTTCATGTCAGCAGAGAATTAGTCTGCATGTCATAGCAGAGAATGAGGCTTCACGTCAGCCACCACTGCAACAGTCCATTGGCATATATTTAGGCCCAGCACCCAGGCAGAGGAGGGAGGTCCCGTAACAGAGAATCTGTCTTCATGTCAGCAGAGAATTAGTCTGCATGTCATAGCAGAGAATGAGGCTTCACGTCAGCCACCACTGCAACAGTCCATTGGCATATATTTAGGCCCAGCACACACACAGGCAGAGGAGAGAGGTCCCGTAACAGAGAATCTGGCTTCATGTCAGCAGAGAATCAGTCTGCATGTCATAGCAGAGAATGAGGCTTCACGTCAGCCACCACTGCAACAGTCCATTGGCATATATTTAGGCCCAGCACACACACAGGCAGAGGAGAGAGGTCCCGTAACAGAGGATCTGGCTTCATGTCAGCAGAGAATCAGTCTGCATGTCATAGCAGAGAATCAGGCTTCACGTCAGCCACCACTGCAACAGTCCATTGTCATAAATTTAGGCCCAGCACCCAGGCAGAGGAGAGAGGTCCCGTAACAGACAATCTGGCTTCATGTCAGCAGAGAATTAGTCTGCATGTCATAGCAGAGAATGAGGCTTCACGTCAGCCACCACTGCAACAGTCCATTGGCATATATTTAGGCCTAGCACACAGGCAGAGGAGAGAGGTCCCGTAACAGACAATCTGGCTTCATGTCAGCAGAGAATCAGTCTGCATGTCATAGCAGAGAATGAGGCTTCACGTCACCCACCACTGCAACAGTCCATTGGCATATATTTAGGCCTAGCACACAGGCAGAGCAGAGAGGTCCCGTAACAGACAATCTGGCTTCATGACAGCAGAGAATCAGTCTGCATGTCATAGCAGAGAATGAGGCTTCACGTCACCCACCACTGCAACAGTCCATTGGCATATATTTAGGCCTAGCACACAGGCAGAGCAGAGAGGTCCCGTAACAGACAATCTGGCTTCATGACAGCAGAGAATCAGTCTGCATGTCATAGCAGAGAATGAGGCTTCACGTCACCCACCACTGCAACAGTCCATTGGCATATATTTAGGCCTAGCACACAGGCAGAGCAGAGAGGTCCCGTAACAGACGATCTGGCTTCATGTCAGCAGAGAATCAGTCTGCATGTCATAGCAGAGAATGAGGCTTCACGTCAGCCACCACTGCAACAGTCCATTGGCATATATTTAGGCCCAGCACCCAGGCAGAGGAGGGAGGTCCCGTAACAGAGAATCTGTCTTCATGTCAGCAGAGAATTAGTCTGCATGTCATAGCAGAGAATGAGGCTTCACGTCAGCCACCACTGCAACAGTCCATTGGCATATATTTAGGCCCAGCACACACACAGGCAGAGGAGAGAGGTCCCGTAACAGAGAATCTGTCTTCATGTCAGCAGAGAATTAGTCTGCATGTCATAGCAGAGAATCAGGCTTCACGTCACCCACCACTGCAACAGTCCATTGGCATATATTTAGGCCCAGCACCCAGGCAGAGGAGGGAGGTCCCGTAACAGAGAATCTGTCTTCATGTCAGCAGAGAATTAGTCTGCATGTCATAGCAGAGAATGAGGCTTCACGTCAGCCACCACTGCAACAGTCCATTGGCATATATTTAGGCCCAGCACACACACAGGCAGAGGAGAGAGGTCCCGTAACAGAGAATCTGTCTTCATGTCAGCAGAGAATTAGTCTGCATGTCATAGCAGAGAATGAGGCTTCACGTCAGCCACCACTGCAACAGTCCATTGGCATATATTTAGGCCCAGCACACAACAGGCAGAGGAGAGAGGTCCCGTAACAGACAATCTGGCTTCATGTCAGCAGAGAATTAGTCTGCATGTCATAGCAGAGAATGAGGCTTCACGTCACCCACCACTGCAACAGTCCATTGGCATATATTTAGGCCCAGCACCCAGGCAGAGGAGGGAGGTCCCGTAACAGAGAATCTGTCTTCATGTCAGCAGAGAATTAGTCTGCATGTCATAGCAGAGAATGAGGCTTCACGTCACCCACCACTGCAACAGTCCATTGGCATATATTTAGGCCTAGCACACAGGCAGAGCAGAGAGGTCCCGTAACAGACAATCTGGCTTCATGTCAGCAGAGAATCAGTCTGCATGTCATAGCAGAGAATGAGGCTTCACGTCACCCACCACTGCAACAGTCCATTGGCATATATTTAGGCCTAGCACACAGGCAGAGCAGAGAGGTCCCGTAACAGACGATCTGGCTTCATGTCAGCAGAGAATCAGTCTGCATGTCATAGCAGAGAATGAGGCTTCACGTCAGCCACCACTGCAACAGTCCATTGGCATATATTTAGGCCCAGCACCCAGGCAGAGGAGGGAGGTCCCGTAACAGAGAATCTGTCTTCATGTCAGCAGAGAATTAGTCTGCATGTCATAGCAGAGAATGAGGCTTCACGTCAGCCACCACTGCAACAGTCCATTGGCATATATTTAGGCCCAGCACACACACAGGCAGAGGAGAGAGGTCCCGTAACAGAGAATCTGTCTTCATGTCAGCAGAGAATTAGTCTGCATGTCATAGCAGAGAATGAGGCTTCACGTCAGCCACCACTGCAACAGTCCATTGGCATATATTTAGGCCCAGCACACACACAGGCAGAGGAGAGAGGTCCCGTAACAGACAATCTGGCTTCATGTCAGCAGAGAATTAGTCTGCATGTCATAGCAGAGAATGAGGCTTCACGTCACCCACCACTGCAACAGTCCATTGGCATATATTTAGGCCCAGCACCCAGGCAGAGGAGGGAGGTCCCGTAACAGAGAATCTGTCTTCATGTCAGCAGAGAATTAGTCTGCATGTCATAGCAGAGAATGAGGCTTCACGTCAGCCACCACTGCAACAGTCCATTGGCATATATTTAGGCCCAGCACACACACAGGCAGAGGAGAGAGGTCCCGTAACAGAGGATCTGGCTTCATGTCAGCAGAGAATCAGTCTGCATGTCATAGCAGAGAATCAGGCTTCACGTCAGCCACCACTGCAACAGTCCATTGGCATATATTTAGGCCTAGCACACAGGCAGAGGAGAGAGGTCCCGTAACAGACAATCTGGCTTCATGTCAGCAGAGAATCAGTCTGCATGTCATAGCAGAGAATGAGGCTTCACGTCAGCCACCACTGCAACAGTCCATTGTCATAAATTTAGGCCCAGCACCCAGGCAGAGGAGAGAGGTCCCGTAACAGACAATCTGGCTTCATGTCAGCAGAGAATTAGTCTGCATGTCATAGCAGAGAATCAGGCTTCATGTCAGCCACCACTGCAACAGTCCATTGGCATATATTTAGGCCTAGCACACAGGCAGAGGAGAGGTTCATTCAACTTTGGGTAGCATCGCAATATAATGGTAAAATGAAAATAAAAATAGGATTGAATGAGGAAGTGCCCTGGAGTCCAATAATATATGGTTATGGGGAGGTAGTTAATGTCTAATCTGGACAAGGGACGGACAGGTCCTGTGGGATCCATGCCTGGTTCATTTTTATGAACGTCAGCTTGTCCACATTGGCTGTAGACAGGCGGCTGCGTTTGTCTGTAATGACGCCCCCTGCCGTGCTGAATACACGTTCAGACAAAACGCTGGCTGCCGGGCAGGCCAGCACCTCCAAGGCATAAAAGGCTAGCTCTGGCCACGTGGACAATTTAGAGACCCAGAAGTTGAATGGGGCCGAACCATCAGTCAGTACGTGGAGGGGTGTGCACACGTACTGTTCCACCATGTTAGTGAAATGTTGCCTCCTGCTAACACGTTGCGTATCAGGTGGTGGTGCAGTTAGCTGTGGCGTGTTGACAAAAGTTTTCCACATCTCTGCCATGCTAACCCTGCCCTCAGAGGAGCTGGCCGTGACACAGCTGCCTTGGCGACCTCTTGCTCCTCCTCTGCCTTGGCCTTGGGCTTCCACTTGTTCCCCTGTGACATTTGGGAATGCTCTCAGTAGCGCGTCTACCAACGTGCGCTTGTACTCGCGCATCTTCCTATCACGCTCCAGTGCAGGAAGTAAGGTGGGCACATTGTCTTTGTAGCGTGGATCCAGCAGGGTGGCAACCCAGTAGTCCGCACAGGTTAAAATGTGGGCAACTCTGCTGTCGTTGCGCAGGCACTGCAGCATGTAGTCGCTCATGTGTGCCAGGCTGCCCAGGGATAAGGACAAGCTGTCCTCTGTGGGAGGCGTATCGTCATCGTCCTGCCTTTCCCCCCAGCCACGCACCAGTGATGGACCCGAGCTGCGTTGGGTGCCACCCCGCTGTGACCATGCTTCATCCTCATCCTCCTCCACCTCCTCCTCATCCTCGTCCTCCTCGTCCTCCAGTAGTGGGCCCTGGCTGGCCACATTTGTACCTGGCCTCTGCTGTTGCCAAAAACCTCCCTCTGAGTCACTTCGAAGAGACTGGCCTGAAAGTGCTAAAAATGACCCCTCTTCCTCCTCCTCCTCCTCCTCCTCCTGGGCCACCTCCTCTTCCATCATCGCCCTAAGTGTTTTCTCAAGGAGACATAGAAGTGGTATTGTAACGCTGATAACGGTGTCATCGCCACTGGCCATGTTGGTGGAGTACTCGAAACAGCGCAACAGGGCACACAGGTCTCGCATGGAGGCCCAGTCATTGGTGGTGAAGTGGTGCTGTTCTGTAGTGCGACTGACCCGTGCGTGCTGCAGCTGAAACTCCACTATGGCCTGCTGCTGCTCGCACAGTCTGTCCAGCATGTGCAAGGTGGAGTTCCACCTGGTGGGCACGTCGCATATGAGGCGGTGAGCGGGAAGGCCGAAGTTACGCTGTAGCGCAGACAGGCGAGCAGCAGCAGGATGTGAACGCCGGAAGCGCGAACAGACGGCCCGCACTTTATGCAGCAGCTCTGACATGTCGGGGTAGTTGTGAATGAACTTCTGCACCACCAAATTCAGCACATGCGCCAAGCAAGGGATGTGCGTCAAATTGGCTAGTCCCAGAGCTGCAACGAGATTTCGCCCATTATCACACACCACCAGGCCGGGCTTGAGGCTCACCGGCAGCAACCACTCGTCGGTCTGTTGTTCTATACCCCGCCACAACTCCTGTGCGGTGTGGGGCCTGTCCCCCAAACATATGAGTTTCAGAATGGCCTGCTGACGTTTACCCCGGGCTGTGCTGAAGTTGGTGGTGAAGGTGTGTGGCTGACTGGATGAGCAGGTGGAAGAAGAGGAGGAGGAAGCCGAGAAGGAGGAGGTGGCAACAGGAGGCAAAGAATGTTGCCCTGCGATCCTTGGCGGCGGAAGGACGTGCGCCAAACAGCTCTCCGCCTGGGGCCCAGCTGCCACTACATTTACCCAGTGTGCAGTTAGGGAGATATAGCGTCCCTGGCCGTGCTTACTGGTCCACGTATCTGTGGTTAGGTGGACCTTGCCACAGATGGCGTTGCGCAGTGCACACTTGATTTTATCGGATACTTGGTTGTGCAGGGAAGGCACGGCTCTCTTGGAGAAGTAGTGCCGGCTGGGAACAACATACTGTGGGACAGCAAGCGACATGAGCTGTTTGAAGCTGTCTGTGTCCACCAGCCTAAATGACAGCATTTCAT
The DNA here is from genome assembly GCF_014858855.1 of Bufo gargarizans. Lineage (NCBI taxonomy): Eukaryota > Metazoa > Chordata > Amphibia > Anura > Bufonidae > Bufo > Bufo gargarizans. The sequence goes on along the minus strand of NC_058080.1, from coordinate 407,258,474 downwards.
AGGCCAGTAGTTTAGAAATGCTGGCATTCAGGGCCAGGGATCGAGGGTGGCTAGGTGGGAATTTACGCTTTCTATCAAATGTTTGTGAGATGGAGAGCTGAACGCTGGCGTGTGACATGGTTGAGACGCTTGGTGACGGAGGTGGTGGTGGTGGTGTTGGTGGTACATCCCCTGTTTGCTGGGCGGCAGGTGCCAACGTTCCTCCAGAGGCGGAGGAAGAGGCCGAGGCGGCAGCAGCAGAATAGGCCGAGGCGGCAGCAGCAGAAGAGGTAGCAGGGGGAGCCTGAGTGACTTCCTTGGTTTTAAGGTGTTTACTCCACTGCAGTTCATGCTTTGCATGCAGGTGCCTGGTCATGCAGGTTGTGCTCAGGTTCAGAACGTTAATGCCTCGCTTCAGGCTCTGATGGCACAGCGTGCAAACCACTCGGGTCTTGTCGTCAGCACATTGTTTGAGAAGAAGTGCCATGCCAGGGAACTCCTTGAAGCTGCCTTTGGGGTGCTCGGTCCCAGATGGCGGCGGTCAGTAGCAGGCGGAGTCTCTTGGCGGCGGGTGTTCTGCTTTTGCCCACTGCTCCCTCTTTTGCTACGCTGTTGGCTCGGTCTCACCACTGCCTCTTCCTCCGAACTGTGAAAGTCAGTGGCACGACCTTCATTCCATGTGGGGTCTAGGACCTCATCGTCCCCTGCATCGTCTTCCACCCAGTCTTGATCCCTGACCTCCTGTTCAGTCTGCACACTGCAGAAAGACGCAGCAGTTGGCACCTGTGTTTCGTCATCATCAGAGACATGCTGAGGTGGTATTCCCATGTCCTCATCATCAGGAAACATAAGTGGTTGTGCGTCAGTGCATTCTATGTCTTTCACCGCTGGGGAAGGGCTAGGTGGATGCCCTTGGGAAACCCTGCCAGCGGAGTCTTCAAACAGCATAAGAGACTGCTGCATAACTTGAGGCTGAGACAGTTTCCCTGGTATGCATGGGGGTGATGTGACAGACTGATGGGGTTGGTTTTCAGGCGCCATCTGTGCGCTTTCTGCAGAAGACTGGGTGGGAGATAATGTGAACGTGCTGGATCCACTGTCGGCCACCCAATTGACTAATGCCTGTACCTGCTCAGGCCTTACCATCCTTAGAACGGCATTGGGCCCCACCATATATCGCTGTAAATTCTGGCGGCTACTGGGACCTGAGGTAGTTGGTACACTAGGACGTGTGGATGTGGCAGAACGGCCACGTCCTCTCCCAGCACCAGAGGGTCCACTAACACCACCACGACCATGTCCACGTCCGCGTCCCTTACTAGATGTTTTTCTCATTGTTATGGTTCACCACAACAACAAATATATTATTTGGCCCAATGTATTGTATTCAAATTCAGCGGGATATAAATTTGAGGCCTAGTATTTAGGCGCTGGGTGACCGGTATGGATTTAGTGACAGAATTAGACTTGGAAATGCACAGAAGCGTGTGTGTGAAGTTATTCTGAATGACCCTATGTGCACCTTCAATATGATCTACCCTTTTAGGGATAGATTTCAAATAGCTCTGATATAGCAGAAACGACTAAATTATGAAATTGCTAAATTGGGAATTGTATTTCAACCCAGAACAAAAAATGTGCTTTGACGGACACTAAATAACTTTCCCAGCCACAACAGGACAGCGGTAACGAGAGATTTAGCGGGATATAAATTTGAGGCCTAGTATTTAGGCGCTGGGTGACAGGTATGGGTTTAGTGACAGAATTAGATTTGGAAATGCACAGTAGCGGGTGTGTGAAGTTATTCTGAATGACCCTATGTGCACCTTGAATATTATATACCCTTTTAGGGATAGATTTCAAATAGCTCTGATATAGCAGAAACCACTAAATTATGAAATTGCTAAATTGGGAATTGTATTTCAACCCAGAACAAGAAATGTGCTTGAACGGACACTAAATAACTCGCCCAGCTACAGCACTAGGACAGATTTAGCGGGATATAAATTTGAGGCCTAGTATTTAGGCGCTGGGTGACAGGTATGGGTTTAGTGACAGAATTAGACTTGGAAATACACAGTAGCGGGTGTGTGTGAAGTTATTCTGAATGACCCAATGTGCACCTTGAATATTATATACCCTTTTAGGGATAGATTTCAAATAGCTCTGATATAGCAGAAACCACTAAATTATGAAATTGCTAAATTGGGAATTGTATTTCAACCCAGAACAAGAAATGTGCTTGAACGGACACTAAATAACTCGCCCAGCTACAGCACTAAGGACAGATTTAGCGGGATATAAATTTGAGGCCTAGTATTTAGGCGCTGGGTGACAGGTATGGGTTTAGTGCCAGAATTAGACTTGGAAATACACAGTAGCGGGTGTGTGTGAAGTTATTCTGAATGACCCAATGTGCACCTTGAATATTATATACCCTTTTAGGGATAGATTTCAAATAGCTCTGATATAGCAGAAACCACTAAATTATGAAATTGCTAAATTGGGAATTGTATTTCAACCCAGAACAAGAAATGTGCTTGAACGGACACTAAATAACTCGCCCAGCTACAGCACTAAGGACAGATTTAGCGGGATATAAATTTGAGGCCTAGTATTTAGGCGCTGGGTGACAGGTATGGGTTTAGTGCCAGAATTAGACTTGGAAATACACAGTAGCGGGTGTGTGTGAAGTTATTCTGAATGACCCAATGTGCACCTTGAATATTATATACCCTTTTAGGGATAGATTTCAAATAGCTCTGATATAGCAGAAACCACTAAATTATGAAATTGCTAAATTGGGAATTGTATTTCAACCCAGAACAAGAAATGTGCTTGAACGGACACTAAATAACTCGCCCAGCTACAGCACTAAGGACAGATTTAGCGGGATATAAATTTGAGGCCTAGTATTTAGGCGCTGGGTGACAGGTATGGGTTTAGTGCCAGAATTAGACTTGGAAATACACAGTAGCGGGTGTGTGTGAAGTTATTCTGAATGACCCAATGTGCACCTTGAATATTATATACCCTTTTAGGGATAGATTTCAAATAGCTCTGATATAGCAGAAACCACTAAATTATGAAATTGCTAAATTGGGAATTGTATTTCAACCCAGAACAAGAAATGTGCTTGAACGGACACTAAATAACTCGCCCAGCTACAGCACTAAGGACAGATTTAGCGGGATATAAATTTGAGGCCTAGTATTTAGGCGCTGGGTGACAGGTATGGGTTTAGTGACAGAATTAGACTTGGAAATACACAGTAGCGGGTGTGTGTGAAGTTATTCTGAATGACCCAATGTGCACCTTGAATATTATATACCCTTTTAGGGATAGATTTCAAATAGCTCTGATATAGCAGAAACCACTAAATTATGAAATTGCTAAATTGGGAATTGTATTTCAACCCAGAACAAGAAATGTGCTTGAACGGACACTAAATAACTCGCCCAGCTACAGCACTAAGGACAGATTTAGCGGGATATAAATTTGAGGCCTAGTATTTAGGCGCTGGGTGACAGGTATGGGTTTAGTGCCAGAATTAGACTTGGAAATACACAGTAGCGGGTGTGTGTGAAGTTATTCTGAATGACCCAATGTGCACCTTGAATATTATATACCCTTTTAGGGATAGATTTCAAATAGCTCTGATATAGCAGAAACCACTAAATTATGAAATTGCTAAATTGGGAATTGTATTTCAACCCAGAACAAGAAATGTGCTTGAACGGACACTAAATAACTCGCCCAGCTACAGCACTAAGGACAGATTTAGCGGGATATAAATTTGAGGCCTAGTATTTAGGCGCTGGGTGACAGGTATGGGTTTAGTGCCAGAATTAGACTTGGAAATACACAGTAGCGGGTGTGTGTGAAGTTATTCTGAATGACCCAATGTGCACCTTGAATATTATATACCCTTTTAGGGATAGATTTCAAATAGCTCTGATATAGCAGAAACCACTAAATTATGAAATTGCTAAATTGGGAATTGTATTTCAACCCAGAACAAGAAATGTGCTTGAACGGACACTAAATAACTCGCCCAGCTACAGCACTAAGGACAGATTTAGCGGGATATAAATTTGAGGCCTAGTATTTAGGCGCTGGGTGACAGGTATGGGTTTAGTGCCAGAATTAGACTTGGAAATACACAGTAGCGGGTGTGTGTGAAGTTATTCTGAATGACCCAATGTGCACCTTGAATATTATATACCCTTTTAGGGATAGATTTCAAATAGCTCTGATATAGCAGAAACCACTAAATTATGAAATTGCTAAATTGGGAATTGTATTTCAACCCAGAACAAGAAATGTGCTTGAACGGACACTAAATAACTCGCCCAGCTACAGCACTAAGGACAGATTTAGCGGGATATAAATTTGAGGCCTAGTATTTAGGCGCTGGGTGACAGGTATGGGTTTAGTGCCAGAATTAGACTTGGAAATACACAGTAGCGGGTGTGTGTGAAGTTATTCTGAATGACCCAATGTGCACCTTGAATATTATATACCCTTTTAGGGATAGATTTCAAATAGCTCTGATATAGCAGAAACCACTAAATTATGAAATTGCTAAATTGGGAATTGTATTTCAACCCAGAACAAGAAATGTGCTTGAACGGACACTAAATAACTCGCCCAGCTACAGCACTAAGGACAGATTTAGCGGGATATAAATTTGAGGCCTAGTATTTAGGCGCTGGGTGACAGGTATGGGTTTAGTGCCAGAATTAGACTTGGAAATACACAGTAGCGGGTGTGTGTGAAGTTATTCTGAATGACCCAATGTGCACCTTGAATATTATATACCCTTTTAGGGATAGATTTCAAATAGCTCTGATATAGCAGAAACCACTAAATTATGAAATTGCTAAATTGGGAATTGTATTTCAACCCAGAACAAGAAATGTGCTTGAACGGACACTAAATAACTCGCCCAGCTACAGCACTAAGGACAGATTTAGCGGGATATAAATTTGAGGCCTAGTATTTAGGCGCTGGGTGACAGGTATGGGTTTAGTGCCAGAATTAGACTTGGAAATACACAGTAGCGGGTGTGTGTGAAGTTATTCTGAATGACCCAATGTGCACCTTGAATATTATATACCCTTTTAGGGATAGATTTCAAATAGCTCTGATATAGCAGAAACCACTAAATTATGAAATTGCTAAATTGGGAATTGTATTTCAACCCAGAACAAGAAATGTGCTTGAACGGACACTAAATAACTCGCCCAGCTACAGCACTAAGGACAGATTTAGCGGGATATAAATTTGAGGCCTAGTATTTAGGCGCTGGGTGACAGGTATGGGTTTAGTGCCAGAATTAGACTTGGAAATACACAGTAGCGGGTGTGTGTGAAGTTATTCTGAATGACCCAATGTGCACCTTGAATATTATATACCCTTTTAGGGATAGATTTCAAATAGCTCTGATATAGCAGAAACCACTAAATTATGAAATTGCTAAATTGGGAATTGTATTTCAACCCAGAACAAGAAATGTGCTTGAACGGACACTAAATAACTCGCCCAGCTACAGCACTAGGGACAGATTTAGCTGGATATAAATTTGAGGCCTAGTATTTAGGCGCTGGGTGACAGGTATGGATTTAGTGACAGAATTAGACTTGGAAATGCACAGTAGCGGTGTGTGTGAAGTTATTCTGAATGACCCTATGTGCACCTTGAATATTATATACCCTTTTAGGGATAGATTTCAAATAGCTCTGATATAGCAGAAACCACTAAATTATGAAATTGCTAAATTGGGAATTGTATTTCAACCCAGAACAAGAAATGTGCTTGAACGGACACTAAATAACTCGCCCAGCTACAGCACTAAGGACAGATTTAGCGGGATATAAATTTGAGGCCTAGTATTTAGGCGCTGGGTGACAGGTATGGGTTTAGTGCCAGAATTAGACTTGGAAATACACAGTAGCGGGTGTGTGTGAAGTTATTCTGAATGACCCAATGTGCACCTTGAATATTATATACCCTTTTAGGGATAGATTTCAAATAGCTCTGATATAGCAGAAACCACTAAATTATGAAATTGCTAAATTGGGAATTGTATTTCAACCCAGAACAAGAAATGTGCTTGAACAGGACACTAAATAACTCGCCCAGCTACAGCACTAAGGACAGATTTAGCGGGATATAAATTTGAGGACCTAGTATTTAGGCGCTGGGTGACAGGTATGGGTTTAGTGCCAGAATTAGACTTGGAAATACACAGTAGCGGGTGTGTGTGAAGTTATTCTGAATGACCCAATGTGCACCTTGAATATTATATACCCTTTTAGGGATAGATTTCAAATAGCTCTGATATAGCAGAAACCACTAAATTATGAAATTGCTAAATTGGGAATTGTATTTCAACCCAGAACAAGAAATGTGCTTGAACGGACACTAAATAACTCGCCCAGCTACAGCACTAAGGACAGATTTAGCGGGATATAAATTTGAGACCTAGTATTTAGGCGCTGGGTGACAGGTATGGGTTTAGTGCCAGAATTAGACTTGGAAATACACAGTAGCGGGTGTGTGTGAAGTTATTCTGAATGACCCAATGTGCACCTTGAATATTATATACCCTTTTAGGGATAGATTTCAAATAGCTCTGATATAGCAGAAACCACTAAATTATGAAATTGCTAAATTGGGAATTGTATTTCAACCCAGAACAAGAAATGTGCTTGAACGGACACTAAATAACTCGCCCAGCTACAGCACTAAGGACAGATTTAGCGGGATATAAATTTGAGGCCTAGTATTTAGGCGCTGGGTGACAGGTATGGGTTTAGTGCCAGAATTAGACTTGGAAATACACAGTAGCGGGTGTGTGTGAAGTTATTCTGAATGACCCAATGTGCACCTTGAATATTATATACCCTTTTAGGGATAGATTTCAAATAGCTCTGATATAGCAGAAACCACTAAATTATGAAATTGCTAAATTGGGAATTGTATTTCAACCCAGAACAAGAAATGTGCTTGAACGGACACTAAATAACTCGCCCAGCTACAGCACTAAGGACAGATTTAGCGGGATATAAATTTGAGGCCTAGTATTTAGGCGCTGGGTGACAGGTATGGGTTTAGTGCCAGAATTAGACTTGGAAATACACAGTAGCGGGTGTGTGTGAAGTTATTCTGAATGACCCAATGTGCACCTTGAATATTATATACCCTTTTAGGGATAGATTTCAAATAGCTCTGATATAGCAGAAACCACTAAATTATGAAATTGCTAAATTGGGAATTGTATTTCAACCCAGAACAAGAAATGTGCTTGAACGGACACTAAATAACTCGCCCAGCTACAGCACTAAGGACAGATTTAGCGGGATATAAATTTGAGGCCTAGTATTTAGGCGCTGGGTGACAGGTATGGGTTTAGTGCCAGAATTAGACTTGGAAATACACAGTAGCGGGTGTGTGTGAAGTTATTCTGAATGACCCAATGTGCACCTTGAATATTATATACCCTTTTAGGGATAGATTTCAAATAGCTCTGATATAGCAGAAACCACTAAATTATGAAATTGCTAAATTGGGAATTGTATTTCAACCCAGAACAAGAAATGTGCTTGAACGGACACTAAATAACTCGCCCAGCTACAGCACTAAGGACAGATTTAGCGGGATATAAATTTGAGGCCTAGTATTTAGGCGCTGGGTGACAGGTATGGGTTTAGTGCCAGAATTAGACTTGGAAATACACAGTAGCGGGTGTGTGTGAAGTTATTCTGAATGACCCAATGTGCACCTTGAATATTATATACCCTTTTAGGGATAGATTTCAAATAGCTCTGATATAGCAGAAACCACTAAATTATGAAATTGCTAAATTGGGAATTGTATTTCAACCCAGAACAAGAAATGTGCTTGAACGGACACTAAATAACTCGCCCAGCTACAGCACTAGGGACAGATTTAGCTGGATATAAATTTGAGGCCTAGTATTTAGGCGCTGGGTGACCGGTATGGATTTAGTGACAGAATTAGACTTGGAAATGCACAGAAGCGTATGTGTGAAGTTATTCTGAATGACCCAATGTGCACCTTGAATATTATATACCCTTTTAGGGATAGATTTCAAATAGCTCTGATATAGCAGAAACCACTAAATTATGAAATTGCTAAATTGGGAATTGTATTTCAACCCAGAACAAGAAATGTGCTTGAACGGACACTAAATAACTCGCCCAGCTACAGCACTAAGGACAGATTTAGCGGGATATAAATTTGAGGCCTAGTATTTAGGCGCTGGGTGACAGGTATGGGTTTAGTGCCAGAATTAGACTTGGAAATACACAGTAGCGGGTGTGTGTGAAGTTATTCTGAATGACCCAATGTGCACCTTGAATATTATATACCCTTTTAGGGATAGATTTCAAATAGCTCTGATATAGCAGAAACCACTAAATTATGAAATTGCTAAATTGGGAATTGTATTTCAACCCAGAACAAGAAATGTGCTTGAACGGACACTAAATAACTCGCCCAGCTACAGCACTAAGGACAGATTTAGCGGGATATAAATTTGAGGCCTAGTATTTAGGCGCTGGGTGACAGGTATGGGTTTAGTGCCAGAATTAGACTTGGAAATACACAGTAGCGGGTGTGTGTGAAGTTATTCTGAATGACCCAATGTGCACCTTGAATATTATATACCCTTTTAGGGATAGATTTCAAATAGATCTGATATAGCAGAAACCACTAAATTATGAAATTGCTAAATTGGGAATTGTATTTCAACCCAGAACAAGAAATGTGCTTGAACGGACACTAAATAACTCGCCCAGCTACAGCACTAGGGACAGATTTAGCTGGATATAAATTTGAGGCCTAGTATTTAGGCGCTGGGTGACCGGTATGGATTTAGTGACAGAATTAGACTTGGAAATGCACAGAAGCGTGTGTGTGAAGTTATTCTGAATGACCCTATGTGCACCTTGAATATTATATACCCTTTTAGGGATAGATTTCAAATAGCTCTGATATAGCAGAAACCACTAAATTATGAAATTGCTAAATTGGGAATTGTATTTCAACCCAGAACAAGAAATGTGCTTGAACGGACACTAAATAACTCGCCCAGCTACAGCACTAAGGACAGATTTAGCGGGATATAAATTTGAGGCCTAGTATTTAGGCGCTGGGTGACAGGTATGGGTTTAGTGCCAGAATTAGACTTGGAAATACACAGTAGCGGGTGTGTGTGAAGTTATTCTGAATGACCCAATGTGCACCTTGAATATTATATACCCTTTTAGGGATAGATTTCAAATAGCTCTGATATAGCAGAAACCACTAAATTATGAAATTGCTAAATTGGGAATTGTATTTCAACCCAGAACAAGAAATGTGCTTGAACGGACACTAAATAACTCGCCCAGCTACAGCACTAAGGACAGATTTAGCGGGATATAAATTTGAGGACCTAGTATTTAGGCGCTGGGTGACAGGTATGGGTTTAGTGCCAGAATTAGACTTGGAAATACACAGTAGCGGGTGTGTGTGAAGTTATTCTGAATGACCCAATGTGCACCTTGAATATTATATACCCTTTTAGGGATAGATTTCAAATAGCTCTGATATAGCAGAAACCACTAAATTATGAAATTGCTAAATTGGGAATTGTATTTCAACCCAGAACAAGAAATGTGCTTGAACGGACACTAAATAACTCGCCCAGCTACAGCACTAAGGACAGATTTAGCGGGATATAAATTTGAGGCCTAGTATTTAGGCGCTGGGTGACAGGTATGGGTTTAGTGCCAGAATTAGACTTGGAAATACACAGTAGCGGGTGTGTGTGAAGTTATTCTGAATGACCCAATGTGCACCTTGAATATTATATACCCTTTTAGGGATAGATTTCAAATAGCTCTGATATAGCAGAAACCACTAAATTATGAAATTGCTAAATTGGGAATTGTATTTCAACCCAGAACAAGAAATGTGCTTGAACGGACACTAAATAACTCGCCCAGCTACAGCACTAAGGACAGATTTAGCGGGATATAAATTTGAGGCCTAGTATTTAGGCGCTGGGTGACAGGTATGGGTTTAGTGCCAGAATTAGACTTGGAAATACACAGTAGCGGGTGTGTGTGAAGTTATTCTGAATGACCCAATGTGCACCTTGAATATTATATACCCTTTTAGGGATAGATTTCAAATAGCTCTGATATAGCAGAAACCACTAAATTATGAAATTGCTAAATTGGGAATTGTATTTCAACCCAGAACAAGAAATGTGCTTGAACGGACACTAAATAACTCGCCCAGCTACAGCACTAAGGACAGATTTAGCGGGATATAAATTTGAGGCCTAGTATTTAGGCGCTGGGTGACAGGTATGGGTTTAGTGCCAGAATTAGACTTGGAAATACACAGTAGCGGGTGTGTGTGAAGTTATTCTGAATGACCCAATGTGCACCTTGAATATTATATACCCTTTTAGGGATAGATTTCAAATAGCTCTGATATAGCAGAAACCACTAAATTATGAAATTGCTAAATTGGGAATTGTATTTCAACCCAGAACAAGAAATGTGCTTGAACGGACACTAAATAACTCGCCCAGCTACAGCACTAAGGACAGATTTAGCGGGATATAAATTTGAGGCCTAGTATTTAGGCGCTGGGTGACAGGTATGGGTTTAGTGCCAGAATTAGACTTGGAAATACACAGTAGCGGGTGTGTGTGAAGTTATTCTGAATGACCCAATGTGCACCTTGAATATTATATACCCTTTTAGGGATAGATTTCAAATAGCTCTGATATAGCAGAAACCACTAAATTATGAAATTGCTAAATTGGGAATTGTATTTCAACCCAGAACAAGAAATGTGCTTGAACGGACACTAAATAACTCGCCCAGCTACAGCACTAGGGACAGATTTAGCTGGATATAAATTTGAGGCCTAGTATTTAGGCGCTGCGTGACAGGTATGGGTTTAGTGACAGAATTAGACTTGGAAATACACAGTAGCGGGTGTGTGTGAAGTTATTCTGAATGACCCAATGTGCACCTTGAATATTATATACCCTTTTAGGGATAGATTTCAAATAGCTCTGATATAGCAGAAACCACTAAATTATGAAATTGCTAAATTGGGAATTGTATTTCAACCCAGAACAAGAAATGTGCTTGAACGGACACTAAATAACTCGCCCAGCTACAGCACTAGGGACAGATTTAGCTGGATATAAATTTGAGGCCTAGTATTTAGGCGCTGGGTGACCGGTATGGATTTAGTGACAGAATTAGACTGGGATATGGCCAAAAAATAAACAGACTATTGCTGGTTAAATGCACTTGGTGTGACAGCTTCACCCTGATGTAGGCTTTAGCCAAAAAACAACCACACCATTGAGGGTTAAATGCACTTGGTGACAGGCGCAGCTTGCCCCTGATTTAGTATATGGCCAAAAAATGAACAGACTATTGCTGGTTAAATGCACTTGGTGTGACAGCTTCACCCTGATGTAGGCTTTAGCCAAAAAACAACCACACCATTGAGGGTTAAATGCACTTGGTGACAGGCGCAGCTTGCCCCTGATTTTGTATATGGCCAAAAAATGAACAGACTATTGCTGGTTAAATGCACTTGGTGTGACAGCTTCACCCTGATGTAGGCTTTAGCCAAAAAACAACCACACCATTGAGGGTTAAATGCACTTGGTCGCAGCTTGTGCTGGCGCACCACAAGACACAAAATGGCCGCCGATCACCCCAGAAAAATGTGACTGACAAACGGTCTGTGCAGCCTAAAAACAGTGAGCAATTGAGGATCAGCAGCTCAATGATCCACAGCTGCAGATCGATCAGTTAATCAAGTCCTTTGGAGGAGTTAATCTGCCTAATCTCGCCCTACTGTCGCAGCCGCAACCTCTCCCTACGCTAATCAGAGCAGAGTGACGGGCGGCGCTATGTGACTCCAGCTTAAATAGAGGCTGGGTCACATGGTGCTCTGGCCAATCACAGCCATGCCAATAGTAGGCATGGCTGTGATGGCCTCTTGGGGCAAGTAGTATGACGCTTGTTGATTGGCTGCTTTGCAGCCTTTCAAAAAGCGCCAAGAAAGCGTCACAAAAGCGCGAAGAAAGCGACGAACACCGAACCCGAACCCGGACTTTTACGAAAATGTCCGGGTTCGGGTCCGTGTCACGGACACCCCAAAATTCGGTACGAACCCGAACTATACAGTTCGAGTTCGCTCATCCCTATCCAAAACATCTCGCGCCTTCTGATCGACTGCATGATATTATGGCAATCGGAGCTGATTTGTTCAATGGGCGTGATGGAAAAGCCAGTAGCGAGGCCCTCATGGCGAATGGTTGTGTGTCGAGACACGCTGTGCTTTAGAAAACCCTTTTTGATATTCGACCGATGTTTGTTGAGCCTGTTGCGCAAGGTTTGGATTGTCCGCCCCACGTACTGTAGGCCGCAGGGGCATTCCAGTAGATAGATAACGTTCTTTGATCCACAGTCTAAATGTTGTCTGATGGAGAAGGTTCCCCCATTAGATCTACTTTGGAAGGAAGTTGACATCCGTATAGCGGTACAGCAGAGACATTTGGGTTGGTTACATCTGAAGCTGCCAGGTTGTTCGGAGTGTTGGGTTCTCGTAGCGGAAGGTTTGTGGTCCGATCTGTCGGCACGCAGTTTGCTTGGAGCTAATAGATTTTTTAAAGTTTTAGCTCTCCTGAACGTCAAGGGGGGGTGGCTGGGTAATGATTTGGATAGGAATGGATCACTTCTTAGGATATGCCAGTGTTTGGATAGTATGCTCCTAATATCCTTATGATTATTGCTGTATGTCGTGATAAAGTTAGTACTCCATTTATTTTCAGATTTCTTTTTTTTTTTTTTTTTTTTTTTTATATTTTCAGTGATGTCATCTCTATTATCGTTTTTATTAGTGGGTAGGCAGTTTTCTTGTGTGAGGGTTTTTGCTTTGTTGAAGGCCGCTTCTATGATTGGAAGAGGATAACCTTTTTGTATGAACCTCTTACGGATGATCTCACTCTGGGACATGAAGTGTTTGTCTAGGGAGCAGTTCCTTCTAATTCGTTTAAACTGGCCGAAGGGAATATTGGTTTTCCATTTTTTGTAGTGAGAACTGTTGCAGTCCACCTTTTTGAAATGCGTGCGTGTTTCTAATTTATTATTAATGACGTTCAGTTCCAGGTCCAGGTACTCAATTTGCGTCTGATTGTGGGTTCCGGACAAGGTGATGCCCCAATCAGTGGAGTTGAGGTGTGCAACGAAATTATTAATAGAGCAAATATCACCATTCCAAATGATTAACAGGTCGTCAATGTACCGTCGATAAAAGATTATGTTTTGATCCCAAAAACTAGAGTTATAAATGAATCTGGTTTCGAAAGCCCCCATAAACAAATTCGCGAAACTCATGGGCACGCGTTTCGCGCCGAGTTTCGCAAATTTGTTTATGGGGGCTTTCGAAACCAGATTCATTTATAACTCTAGTTTTTGGGATCAAAACATAATCTTTTATCGACGGTACATTGACGACCTGTTAATCATTTGAAATGGTGATATTTGCTCTATTAATAATTTCGTTGCACACCTCAACTCCACTGATTGGGGCATCACCTTGTCCGGAACCCACAATCAGACGCAAATTGAGTACCTGGACCTGGAACTGAAAGTCATTAATAATAAATTAGAAACACGCACGCATTTAAAAAAGGTGGACTGCAACAGCTATCTGGACTTCACCAGTTCTCACTACAAAAAATGGAAAACCAATATTCCCTTCGGCCAGTTTAAACGAATTACAAGGAACTGCTCCCTAGACAAACACTTCATGTCCCAGAGTGAGATCATCCGTAAGAGGTTCATACAAAAAGGTTATCCTCTTCCAATCATAGAAGCGGCCTTCAACAAAGCAAAAACCCTCACACAAGAAAACTGCCTACCCACTAATAAAAACGATAATAGAGATGACATCACTGAAAATAAAAAAAAAAATTAAAAAAAAGAAATCTGAAAATAAATGGAGTACTAACTTTATCACGACATACAGCAATAATCATAAGGATATTAGGAGCATACTATCCAAACACTGGCATATCCTAAGAAGTGATCCATTCCTATCCAAATCATTACCCAGCCACCCCCCCTTGACGTTCAGGAGAGCTAAAACTTTAAAAAATCTATTAGCTCCAAGCAAACTGCGTGCCGACAGATCGGACCACAAACCTTCCGCTACGAGAACCCAACACTCCGAACAACCTGGCAGCTTCAGATGTAACCAACCCAAATGTCTCTGCTGTACCGCTATACGGATGTCAACTTCCTTCCAAAGTAGATCTAATGGGGGAACCTTCTCCATCAGACAACATTTAGACTGTGGATCAAAGAACGTTATCTATCTACTGGAATGCCCCTGCGGCCTACAGTACGTGGGGCGGACAATCCAAACCTTGCGCAACAGGCTCAACAAACATCGGTCGAATATCAAAAAGGGTTTTCTAAAGCACAGCGTGTCTCGACACGCAACCATTCGCCATGAGGGCCTCGCCACTGGCTTTTCCATCACGCCCATTGAACAAATCAGCTCCGATTGCCACAATATCATGCAGTCGATCAGAAGGCGCGAGATGTTTTGGATATACAAACTCAACTGCCTTAATCCATTCGGTCTTAATGAGGCCTTCGAGATAAACCTCTGAAATACCCCGGGTTCAGTTATGTTTCAATCGTGACATTCCCTATTTCAAACAGCCAAGGTCCCCCAAGGTTGTATAATGTAGTACTTTACATGCATATCCCACCGCCACCGTTTTTCTGCACATATGCAAGCATGACGCTCCATATATCGAGCCAACATTTTTATTATTTACATATATATTTTTCATATTTTATATTTATTTAATTTATTTTATTTCATTTATTCTATATCATGGATTTGTTCATTCATATATATATATATATATATATATATATATTATTTTTTTTTTAATTTTTTTTTTTTACATACATACATACATATATATATATATATATATATTATATATATATTCCTCATTTATTATTGATTAATATATAATAAATCCCCTTTCCCTTTATCATTTATTATTCATCATTTATTCATCATCTTTATATATATATTTTTGATCCATTAATATACCCATTATCATCAATTGCTGTAATCAACAACATGTACATGCATCATTATGGAGTAATACCTTCCTATTCATTTATCACCTCCCTCCTCACCATCCCATCTCTCTCCAATCATTAGCCCCCAATTAATTATTGGTTGATAATTATTCTATCAGTTGGTTCTTCTACTACTAATTATGCATCACTAATTAGTTACCCTATAATGGACAAATTATCATTATTATTATTATTTGTATTATTATTATATATATATATATATATATATATATATAAATATATATATATATTTTTTTTTTAATGCCATTATATCATTATTAGAAGTGATTAATCCTTTTAGCACCAAGTATCATCAATTTATCTGTTTTGAGCGCCTCATATTCCTACTCCCTTCCGCCCCTGATCCGGATAATAGGACAGAGCCTCCCCTTGCTATCAATAGATTTCACACCACAGGTCCGCCCTCCCTGCAACACCGACTACACCTCCCTCCCCTGTCATCCTCGCTGCGCTCGTGTCCGCAATACATCAGTGTGGCCACTAAGCGTCCTGGTTACCCAGCAACCAGGATACTATCTGCTGCCAGCAAGCCACGATCACGTGACCGGGTTCCAATCATGTGACCTCCCCCTTCAATACGAGCGCTCCTGGATCAGAGGCAGATAAACTGATCGGAGCACTACACCCCCACGTTTCTGGCTTCACCAGCATTGTTGGTGCCTCTGCATGGTTATCATTATATATATTTTATATCAGCAACTATTGAACTTTTTTATCTATGCACATCGGCTGGGGACTCCTCCCCATAAGCCACGCCCCTTTTCTTAGCCCCGTCCACTTTTCCATTTTGGCTTTTTTTTTAGTGTATTTAAATGCTGTGTGTTTATGTGATTTCATATGCAGTGTTATGTACCTGATGAAGGGGAACTACTCCCCGAAACGCGTTGTACTTCTGCAATAAATACGTTTCTATTTACTATTACTATCTGGACTGGATTCTTGCGCCCTGGGATATTTTATCTATTTATATCTGTATTTTAAGAAGGAGGATTCAGAGCTGGGCAGCTATATGCATGGTGGTGGCTGCAAATAGGGCAGGGGGGCTTCAGCCTGGTGAGGATGGCCGAGGGGGGGGGGGCAGCTTCCTGGCTGTAACCTGCTGTAGTCTATTGTATAATGTAAAGCAGGCAGTGGAGCAAGAGTAGGCCCTCCCCTCTTTGTATGATGTGTAGAGCCAGGCTCCTCCACCCAGACCTATTTAAATCCCACGGCGCTTGTTCCCATCCTCCCGCACTGCAGGCGTGCGCATGCACGCCTGCAGCCAAGTCCACGTGGGCTACCGCGGTGATATGACGTCGCCGCACTAGCCGGTGCGTCCTGGCGCGCGCTTCCAGACAGGGGGTAATTTGAATCTCCTGCCTGTGAAGCGCCCTCATACCCCTTGCGCTGTAATTACAGTGCCGAAGGTATGTGACACACAAGGGCAGAGGAACTCTTTGTTCCCCTGTCCCTGTTATGTAAAGCATCTCCGCCCTTGCCGGTGATGCTATCAAAGGGCAGAGGATCTGTATTCATTCTCTGTCATTTGAAGTGGACGAAACTGGACATAATTGTCCAGTTGTCGGCCTCCCCTCCTGCAGGCACATTCCAGAGGGGGGGAGCACCCGCTCTGGGGGCCATGTTGGCCGCATAACATAAGTATATATATCTATATAGATACTTAAGGCATATCTATTGTAATCCTGCTGGGGGTAGCGTACGTTCACGAACACTCACAGAGGCACAGATGGCATAAATTTCACTTCACTTTTATTAGGATCCAGTTTCATGAGGTTTAAATCAACACATGCTTTCTTTATTGGAACCCAGGATTTCCAGTATTTCAGTAACAAATCACAAAAACAATAACCTTCCCGTCTGGGACTAACTACTAACATAAAGAGTTTGTCTCACCTAGGCTACAGCTATTAGGCTAATGTTCACATGGCATGTGGTTGCTCACTGGTCCTCAGTAGTCCTAGCACCATGTGCTCTCCTTGCAGACCTTTCCTAAGTGAGCTATAGGACCCTTTGTATAGCAACCTAACAAGGCTAACTGCCTTCAGGTGTTTCAGGGCACACCAACAAGCTGTCCTGGAATCTATATATACACCTACCTGACACTTCCCTCTACAATTCCCCCTGGTGTCGAAAACATGACAATAAAGTTTTTGAGGGAAGTGTTGGGATGTATTTGCCCCTTCTACCCCACTTACTGTTGGTAACAGTTCAGGAAGGACTGAAGTATAATCTGGCCCTTAGGTACCTAGACGTCACCCATCGCAGCTAACACCTCCAACTTGCCCTTTACGGTTAACCAAATGTCTCTATCCACAGAATACATCATCTTCTTCTCTATGGATCTTGAACTTTCTTTCAACTGTCAGTGTCGATTTTCAGGTTTCAGCCGCAAACACTGTCGTCATTTATGGGTCAGACTCTGGTATGGCTTCACCCTCACCGTCTCTCCACGTATCAATCGTGGAATAGCCTTCTTTCATAGACCGACACTTCTCCTTTCATTCAGGTATGAGCTGCTCCCACCAAGGAATGGCCTCTTCTCAGCATAGGCACAACTTTTATCTGACACTTCTTTCATCTTGATAGAATAATCTATTGCTGAGAAAGTTCTCCCATTGACAGATACGTAGGTCTTTACAAGGCAGGTCAGAATTTATGGAGTAAGAGGTGATGTCATGGAACCTAAATTCTAACTACAGGAAAGAACACTGCACTACTGACATTCAGTCCAACCCTTACAAACGCCACCGTTTTTGGGGTTGAAGTGGCAAAATAACTTGGTAAAGGAGAAGGCCTGTCCCTAGGGGATCTATTATCTTCCCCATTCACACAAAAACAGGTCACATCCCCCCCCCTCCCAACACTGCCAAATTAAACATAGTGTGTGTACCCATAGAGACTCATGCAACAGGGCATATCTCTCTACACCTCCAAAGACACAGGTAGATCACAAACCCACGTGTCAATGGGAAACGATTATAGGATGCAAATGTGTACAGCCATATTGTAGTATAGGCTGTCACACTTTTGCACCTAGAGTGTCCATAGGTACACAATAAACAAACATACAAATATTCAATATATGTACACAGTACTATGGGGTTTCAGGATTGCATAGGTTATACATCCCAAACCCTCATAGGAAACAAAGTGTGTCCATAAGATCTCTGGCTTTAGGACTTTGTTGGAGTTATGTCCTGAGCCTCCTCCTCCGGTTAGCTCTGTAAAGTTCTATCTGGTTCTGGTGAGCATGGTCAGCAAGTCCCTTGACCATCCGGTCAAAGTCACATGTAGATGATGATGACCAGAACCAGAAGAACTTTCACTGGTTGAATTAAGAGACTGTAGCTGAATAAGCTCTTCCACTTGAACCTCTCTGTCTTTCTCCAGAGCATGGGAGATTCCCGTTATAGTAATGCTCCCGCTGGATAGTAGCCTAATTCTCTGTCTCTTGAAGGCCTCTGAGCGGAAGTCTAATAAGGGTCGCTTGGGCTGGCTGAGTGGGATCCTCTGGAGCCTCACAAGAGTGTCAGGGCGGATAGCAAGTCTCTTCTGTGGCGTCATCTGGGTTTTTCCTTCTGCTCCATAGCAAACATACCTAGGACAGAAGAAAATACCAGGCACTCCTGAGGGATTTCTCCCCTCACGGTGCAATTAGTTGCCAATTCCCAGCACCAATATCTTTGACCCTAGAGAACAGAAAGGCATTAGCCTGACCTTCATCTCACAGGACCCCTCGTCATCCTAACACTGGTGTATGAATACCCTACCTTCAGAGGATTGCATCCTCTGATTCACATCCCTCTGCTTCAACAGATAAGAATGGCCACTCTAATTGGTTAGAATATCCGAGGGGAGCTGTGAACAAAGCACCATCTTGTAAATGATGGCGCTGTATCCCTGTCTTAATCATGTGTACTCAGGCTGATTTCCCCCTGTCATCCTGTCTTGTGTAGGCCAGCAGAATCCATGGCATAAATCCTGCCTAGACTCTTCAGGACTCCACAACAAACACACAGGCCACACTTCACTGCAAATCATTCTATGTCCAATCCCAATCAGAGTCCTGATCAGACTAGAAAATAATGCACAGTGCAACCTTACTGATGTTGTCTGTCCACCCCAGTCCCAAGTATAACACAGCACTATTGATAACCTTGTGAAAAACAGTGTTACCTGTATCGATCAGAGACCTTAGCTGCTTATTGTGACATCCCACTAAACCATGTTCCAATGTCAACCATTCCGCAAACCAACAACACAAGAACAAATCAAAAACAACAGTGACTGGACTCACAGCAGGGAATGTAAACTACAAAAATCAGCAGGGTGAAACACATTTGCACACAAGGACTACCACCATCAACATCAAAAACATACAAACAGATACCGAAAACACATTACATGGACATACACGGGGAACAAACGATGTAACAAAACGTACAGGGGTGTCAAATATTCCCTAGCCTAACTTGGCCATTCTGACCCCTCAGCGCATGGTGAGGAATGTGCTGCTGAGAGGTAACCCCTTTATGGCCAAGCTTACTAGACCCCACTGCACGATTTGTTACCTGGCTATTATTACTGGACATATTGCAATTACTTGCACAAGGGAAATTCCTTGCAATGTGTCCTTTGTTCCCACACCTAAAGCACCTGACTTGGCTTCCTGTCCTGTGTGTTTTGTGTCTTTCTGATTCGCCATGTTTCACTATATATCCTAAGCCACCACATGCAAAACATCTGATGTTTGCCCTGCATGGCTTAGGTTCGTCTGCACTGCAGCCGTGCTCCCTTCTCCTGTACTGTTCCATCCTTAGGGATGCACTCTTTACAATATTTCTTTTTCCCAAGGTCAGGGAAAAATCTCTGTTAGTCTGGACAGGCTCAGATTTTGGGAGATTTGGCCTATCACAGACTAATCTCCCCCTTTTTGTCCTGCACAGGGCAAAATTTTGTGAGATTCTGGCCCTGACTTTAAGGTAAAGAAAGGACCGGCACCATTTTGGCAAAATTGGTGATGACCTGTTGCATGCCAGTCATTAGCTGGGATCTTACAGCAACCTCATCCTTTAACCACCTCAGCACCCCTAGCTTAAACACCCTTAATGACCAGACCACTTTTTACAATTCTGCACTACACTACTTTCACGGTTTATTGCTCGGTCATACAGCTTACCACCCAAATGAATTTTACCTCCTTTTCTTCTCACTAAGGCCTCATGCACACGACAGTTTTTTTTCACGGTCCGCAAAAACGGGGTCCGTGGGTCCGTGATCCGTGACCGTTTTTTCGTCCGTGGGTCTTCCTTGATTTTTGGAGGATCCACGGACATGAAAAAAAGTCGTTTTGGCGTCCGCCTGGCCGTGCGGAGCCAAACGGATCCGTCCTGAATTACAATGCAAGTCAATGGGGACGGATCCGTTTGAAAATTGAGCCACAGTGTGTCATCTTCAAACGGATCCGTCCCCATTGACTTACATTATAAGTCTGGACGGATCCGCTTGCCTCCGCACGGCCAGGCGGACACCCGAACATCACCATGGGAACGCCTCTACGTTAGAATATACTGTCGGATATGAGCTACTTCGTGAAACTCATTTCCGACAGTATATTCTAACACAGAGGCGTTCCCATGGTGATGGGGACGCTTCAGGTTAGAATACACTGCAAACTTGGTACAAGACTGCCCCCTGCTGCCTGGCACCACCCGATCTCTTACAGGGGGATATGATAGCACAATTAACCCCTTCAGGTGCGGCACCTAAAGGGGTTAATTGTACTATCATATTCTCCTGTAAGAGATCAGGGCTGCCAGGCAGCAGGGGGCAGACCCCCCCCTCCCCAGTTTGAATATCGTTGGTTGCACAGTGTGCGCCCACCATCGCCCCCCCCCTTCCTTCCTCTATAGTTAAAAATCGTTGGTGGCACAGTGAGCGCCCACCATCGCCCCCCTTCCTCCCTCTATAGTTAAAAATCGTTGGTGGCACAGTGTGCGCCCACCATCGGCCCCCCTCTCTCTATAGTAGTAACAACCATTGGTGGCAGTGTGCGGCCTCCCATTCCCCCCCCCCATCATTGGTGGCAGCGGAGTTCCGATCGGAGTCCCAGTTTAATCGCTGGGGCTCCGATCGGTAACCATGGCAACCAGGAAGCTACTGCATCCCTGGTTGCCATGGTTACTTAGCAATAGTACAATTGTAGAAGATTCATACTTACCTGCTTGCTGCTGCGATGTCTGTGACCGGCCGGGAGCTCCACCTACTGGTAAGTGAAAGGTCTGTGCGGTGCATTGCTAAAGAACTGTCACTTACCAGTAGGAGGAGCTCCCGGCCGGTCACAGACATCGCAGCAGCAAGCAGGTAAGTATGAATCTTCTACTATTGTACTATTGCTAAGTAACCATGGCAACCAGGGCTGCAGTAGCTTCCTGGTTGCCATGGTTACCGATCGGAGCCCCAGCGATTAAACTGGGACTCCGATCGGAACTCCGCTGCCACCAATGATGGGGGGGGAGATGGGAGGCCGCACACTGCCACCAATGGTTGTTACTACTATAGAGAGAGGGGGGGGGGCGATGGTGGGCGCACACTGTGCCACCAACGATTTTTAACTATAGAGGGAGGAAGGGGGGGGCGATGGTGGGCACATACTGTGCCACCAACGATTTTTAACTATAGAGGGAGGAAGGGGGGGCGATGGTGGGCGCACACTGTGCCACCAACGATATTCAAACTGGGGAGGGGGGGTCTGCCCCCTGCTGCCTGGCAGCCCTGATCTCTTACAGGAGAATATGATAGTACAATTAACCCCTTTAGGTGCCGCACCTGAAGGGGTTAATTGTGCTATCATATCCCCCTGTAAGAGATCGGGTCGTGCCAGGCAGCAGGGGGCAGTCTTGTACCAAGTTTGCAGTGTATTCTAACTAGAAGCGTCCCCATCACCATGGGAACGCTTCTGTGTTAGAATATACTGTCGGAAATGAGTTTTCACGAAGTGAAAACTTAGATCAGAAAAAGCTTTTATGCAGACGGATCTTCGGATCCGTCTGTATGAAAGCAACCTACGGCCACGGATCACGGATGCCAATCTTGTGTGCATCCGTGTTCTTTCACGGACCCATTGACTTGAATGGGTCCGTGAACCGTTGTCCGTCAAAAAAATAGGACAGGTCATATTTTTTTGACGGACAGGATACACGGATCACGGCCTCGGCTGCAAAACGGAGCATTTTCAGATTTTTCCACGGACCCATTGAAAGTCAATGGGTCCGCGAAAAAAAACGGAAAACGGCACAACGGCCACGGATGCACACAATGGTCGTGTGCATGAGGCCTAATAGAGCTTTCATTTGATGGTATTTCATTGCTTCTAACATTTTTACATTTTTTGTTATTAATCAAAATTTACAGATTTTTTTGCAAAAAAATTACATTTTTCACTTTCAGTTGTAAAATTTTTCAAATAAAACTACATTTCTATATACATTTTTATCAAAATTTATTGTTATACATGTCTTTGATAAAAAAAATGCAATAAGTGTATATTTATTGGTTCGCGCAAAAGTTATAGAGTTTACAAACTATGGTACAAAAATGTGAATTTCCGCATTTTAAAGCAGCTCTGACTTTCTGAGCACCTGTCATGTTTCCTGAGGTTCTACAATGCCCATACAGTAGAAACACCGCCTCAAATGACCCCATTTCGGAAAGTAGACACCCTAAGGTATTCGCTGATGGGCATAGTGAGTTCATAGAAGTTTTTATTTTTTGTCACAAGTTAGCGTAAAATTATGTTTTTTTTTTCTTACAAAGTCTCATATTCCACTAACTTGTGACAAAAAATAAAAACTTCCATAAACTCACTATGCCCATCATGAAATACCTTGGGGTGTCTTCTTTCCAAAATGGGGTCACTTGTGGGGTAGTTATACTGCCTTGGCATTTTAGGGGCCCTAATGCATGAGAAGTAGTTTGAAATCCAAATGTGTAAAAAATGCCCTGTGAAATCCTAAAGGTGCTCTTTGGAATTTGTGCCCCTTTGCCCACCTAGGCTGCAAAACAGTCTCACACATGTGGTATTGCCGTACTCAGGAGAAGTTGGGCAATGTGTTTTGGGGTGTCTTTTTACATATACCCATGCTGGGTGAGATAAAAATCTCTCTAAAAGTCAACTTTTCACATTTTTTTATACAAAGTTGTCATTTTAGAGAGATATTTCTCTCACCCAGCATGGGTAAATGTAAAAAGACACCCCAAAAAACATTGCCCAACTTCTCCTGAGTACGGAGATACCACATGTGTGACACTTTTTTGCAGCCTAGGTGGGCAAAGGGGCACAAATTCTAAAGAGCACTTTTAGGATTTCACAGGGCATTTTTTACACTACATTTCAAACTACTTCTCACGCATTAGGGCCCCTAAAATGCCAGGGCAGTATAACTACCCCACAAGTGACCCCATTTTGGAAAGACACCCTAAGGTATTCGCTGATGGGCATAGTGAGTTCATAGAAGTTTTTATTTTTTTGTCACAAGTTAGCGGAAAATGATGATTTTTTATTTTTTTTCTTATAAAGTCTCATATTCCACTAACTTGTGACAAAAAATAAAAACTTCCATAAACTCACTATGCCCATCACGAAATACCTTGGAGTGTCTTCTTTCTAAAATGGGGTCACTTGTGGGGTATTTATACTGCCCTGGCATTTTAGGGGCCCTAATGCGTGAGAAGTAGTTTGAAATCCAAATGTTGTCATTGTAGAGAGATATTTCTCTCACCCAGCATGGGTATATGTAAAAAGACACCACAAAACACATTGCCCAACTTCTCCTGAGTACGGCGATACCACATGTGTGACTAGCCTAGGTGCGCAAAGGGGCACAAATTCCTTTTAGGAGGGCATTTTTAGACATTTGGATTCCAGACTTCTTCTCACGCTTTAGGGCCCCTAAAATGCCAGGACAGTATAAATACCCCACATGTGACCCCATTTTGGAAAGAAGACACACCAAGGTATTTCGTGATGAGCATAGTGAGTTGATGGAATTTTTTATTTTTTGTCACAAGTTAGTGGAATATGAGATTTTGTAAGAAAACAAAAAACAAAAAAAGAAACCATTTTCCGCTAACTTGGGACAAAAAATTAAAACTTCTATGAACTCACTATGCCCATCAGCGAATACCTTAGGGTGTCTTCATTCCAAAATGGGGTAATTTGTGGGGTGTTTGTACTGCCCAGGCATTTGAGGGTCTCTGCAATCATTACATGTATGGCCAGCATTAGGAGTTTCTGCTATTCTCCTTATATTGAGTATACGGGTAATGAGATTTTTTTTTTTTCCGTCCAGACTCTGGGCTGAAAGAAAAAATTAACGGCACAGATTTCTTCATTCGCATTGATCAATGTGGATGAAAAAATCTCTGCCCAAAAATTTTGGGAAAGGCGTCTGCCAGGACATAAGAGCTCCGCCCAACATGCATACCCACTTAGCT
Organism: Bufo gargarizans; assembly: GCF_014858855.1. Taxonomy (NCBI): domain Eukaryota; kingdom Metazoa; phylum Chordata; class Amphibia; order Anura; family Bufonidae; genus Bufo; species Bufo gargarizans. Next base: position 407,233,755 of record NC_058080.1, on the reverse strand, counting down.
CGTATGCCCTGGGAAACCCGATTTCTCCATTCATATCAATCGATGTGGAAGAATAAATCATTGCCGTTTTTTTTTTTTTTTTTATATACAAAGTATTTGCCAAAGCATATGAACACCACCGTCCCCTCAGCTCATAAGCCTCGGCAAACATATATTTTTTACTGCAGAGGAGAAATCTTGTCTTGCAGCGCAACATACACCGACTTTTGTGTAATCTGACAGCAGCGCAATGCTTCTGTCAGAATGCACATCAGAGCTGCAGCTGGTTGATCGGTTGGTCCACCTAGAAGGTAAAAAAACAAAACAAAAAAGAAAAAAACAGGCCGCAACGCAAAAAATTTATTAACATGAACTTTATAATAACATTTGAACAGAACATTAACTTTTATGAACTTTGGAAACAGAACATTAACTTTTTTGCTTACCGGTGATTTTTTTTTTTAGTTTTGCTTTTTTAACCTTTTATAGGACAAACCTCTCCTTCCCCATGGGACAATGTGCAAAGCGCAAATCGCCCAGAGATGTGGCGAAGTACATTATGCACTTTGTCGCAGGGGAAAGGAGAGGTTTGCAGCAGCTCTGTGTATATGGGCCCTAATAGCCCTGTGTGCCTGTCCTGTGAGATGCAATCCCTATGCTAAGTGTACCTGTGTGTGGTACTTCTGGAAATACTCCCCTAAGCATAGGGCAGGGTGGTCAGGGCAGTCAGGACAGAAATAGCGGGTGTCCCGCCTTATTCCACTCCTGCTACAGACACAACATTTTTTTTGGGGTGGTGGTTGGTTTGAGGTACCAGCAACGACACTGGGGAAATGTCGCTCGTGTAGACGGCTCACTACATTGGTAGTTTGGGCTACGGAACCTCCTGGATACAGGAGGTTCTAGATGATCTCTACCTGAAATTTGAGGAAGGATCTTGTTCTCCTAGCCTTACTGTAGAGAACAAAACTATTATATACAGCCAATTGAATCAAATATACAGACACCTTCTTATACCAGTGTCTGGTTCTGCGGGAAAGTAAATAGGGAGCCAACATCTGGTTATTGAAGTCCACCCCTCCCATGAGCGAATTATAGTCGTGGACACAGAGGGGCTTTTCAATGACACTGTTTGCTCGTTCAATTTGGATTGTCGTGTCTGCGTGAATGGAGGAAAGCATGTAAACATCACGATTTGTCTCTCCATTTCACCGCGAGCAGTTCTTCGTTACACAAGGCAGCCCTCTCCCCCCTTGCAAGACGGCGACTAAGTCGCGCGGTGCCACAGCAGCCAATCTGTTCTAAAAACAAATGCCTGAAGAGGGGCACACTTGTGTAGAAATTGTCCACATAAAGATGGTACCCCTTGCCAAATAAGGGTGACACGAGTCCCAGATTGTCTTCCCACTGCTCCCCAGGTAGTCAGGGCAACCGACCGGCTCCAGGGTCTGATCTTTACCCTCATAGACACGAAATGTGTGGGTATAGCCTGTGGCCCTTTCACAGAGCTTTTACAATTTGACCCCATACTGGGCGCCCTTGCTTGGGATGTATTGTTTGAAGCCAAGGCGCCCGGTAAAATGTATAAGGGACTCGTCTACGCAGATGTTTTGCTCAGGGGTATACAAATCTGCAAATTTGGTGTTAAAGTGGTCTATGAGGGGCCGAATTTTATGGAGCCGGTCAAAAGCTGGGTGGCCTCTGGGACGAGAGGTGCTGTTGTCACTAAAGTGCAGGAAACGCAGGATAGTCTTAAATTGTGTCCTGGACATGGCAGAAGAGAACATGGGCATGTGATGAATTGGGTTCATGGACCAATATGACCGCAATTCATGCTTTTTTGTTAGGCCCATGTTGAGGAGAAGGCCCAGAAAAGTTTTAATTTCGGAAACTTGGACGGTTTTCCAGCGGATAGACAGGACATAAAAGTTTCCCGGGTTGGCGGCTATAAATTGAGTGGCATATCGATTTGTTTCTTCCACGACTAAGTCCAACAGCTCTGCAGTCAAGAACAGCTAAAAAAAAAACAGTGCCGATCCGATCTGAGCTGTCTCAACCCGAACGCCAGACTGGGCGGTGAAAGGGGGAACTACTGGTGCGGCTGAAGTTGGGGGCTGCCAATTAGGGTTTGCCAGCACCTCAGGGACTCTAGGGGCTCTACGGGCCTGTCTGTGCGGTGGCTGCGACGGGGGAACTAATGCATGTGCCACCATACCAGCTTCAACTGCCCTTCTGGTGCTCGCCACTTCACCATGTTGTACGGCAGTGCTGGTACTAGGTCAAGGATGGGCTGCGCTGCTGGTATATGCCTCACCATGTAATCCGACAGCGCCAGCCCCACTCTGCTGCCCTTGAAGTGGATCCTGTGCAACCTGTGGTCTAGCAACACGGGGCCGGGTACGCCTGGTGGTATCAGGGACCTCAACCTCCTCATCCGAACTTTGGGTCAGACTGCCACTGCTTTCTATAGGTTCGTATTCTGACCCGCTGGATTCGTCAGATGAGGGTTCCCATTCCTCATCCGACTGGGTCAGAAGCCTGTAGGCCTCTTTAGAAGAATACCCCTTATTTTCATTTTGGACAACTAAATTTAGGGGGTATTCCCTGAGACTACCCAAGAAAAAAAGTAAGCCTATCTTACAAATGGGAGGCTAGCAAAGTACCGGAGGCCGCTGCGATTGATAAAAAATATCAAAACTGATTTTTTTTCTATAGCCGTAGAGCTTGTAAAGTGATTGTGCAGTGATAAAAAAATATATATATTTTTTGTCACTGCGGCGGGGCGGGCGTGGGAGAACGCACGTGTGGGCAACCGATCAGGCCTGATCGGGCAAACACTGCGTTTTCGGTGGAGGGCGAGCTAAGGTGACACTAATACTATTATAGATCTGACTGTGATCAGTTCTGATCACTTACAGATACTATAAAAGTACAAATGCTGATTAGCGATACGCTAATCAGCGAATCAGTGACTGGAGTGTAACCGACACTAACTGCCTAATGGTGATCTGGGGGCTAAGTGTGCTGTTTAGTATACTCACTGTGAACTGTGCTCCTCTGCTGGGACCAACCGACGAAAAGGACCAGCAGAGGAGCACAGAAGCCATATAACACCTTTATATTTATAAATATAAGGTGTTAAATGGCATCTGATTTGTTTTTTTGAAAATCACCAGCCTGCCAGCGCTGATCATTAGCTGGCAGGCTGGTGACAACATACTTCTTTAACTCTTTAACTCTGCCCGAAATCTCGCGTCTTGCGAGATGACTCGCCGGCGTGTCCAGGAGGAATAACAGGGCTGCCGCCGGGACGCATCCCTGCGTGCGGCGGTCCTGTAGTGGTTAATTTGGCTACGGTCACGTCAGTATAGGCAATCCGTTCCTTGAAGGCCTTGATCTCAGCATACGACTGAGTCAATTGAGCCTTCTGCCTCTGCAGCTCAACCAACTGTGACTCTACTTTAGACACCTGCGTGTCTCGGTCAACGGTAGACTGTACATTCTCCGCCAGCTGCACCCACAATGCCGAAACCTGGTTTGAATTACTGGCACAGCACTGGCAATGAATGGTCAGAGGATTTGTCTCTGTTTGACCGAGACACCAGTGCAACACGCTTTGGTTTGCAGATGCTATCCTCAAATGTATGTTCAAGTTTGTCTAGCATCTGAAGCAGTTTGGTCGCCTTATTCAATACCGTCTATTTGTTCACACAAAGCTTGTCAAAACTACAAGCCTGTGCCAACAAGTCAGACCACAGAAGTGCTGACTTGTAAGAAGTGGGGAGGATGGGGTTAAATGTAATATGTTTAGCTAGGTGTTGCAGTGTTGAGAAGTCCATACTTACGTTTTGTTGAGAGTCCATTTTCTCTGGAGCTGACTTTTCCTGTCCTTGTTGCTGCATGGAGGAGGTCCTTTAGTACCAATATTGCCTTCTCCCGTCCAGCCGGACTTCTTCTGTTCAGCTCCAACTGCAATGGTTCTCTCACAGTGACGGTATACGGCGACTTCTCCTGCAGACGCTCGCACGTGTTCGAGGTTCGTGTAAGGCAAATCAAAATATTTTAGGTTCTCTGCTGTAGATATTGCCTTGTGTTTGGTTCTGATTGAAAAAAAATAATAATATGCTTTACCTGTCCGAACTATCAGGCTCTGAACGTTCAGAATCCACTGACCGCGTTCCTCCCGCCTGACTAGTTCACAGTGTAAGTCAGTTTCCTCACCAAAACTAAACACAGAAAACAAATTCTTAGCAGTGGGCCTGGCTCGCCAATGTAAAAGGAAATATTCATTATTGATATTTTGTGTAATATCAATAATTAATATTAATAAATAGGCTTACAATCATCTACTGTGACCCCGTCTATCTTTTCTGTCTCCTGGCTGGCTCGCCATTGTTAAAGGAAATGTTAATTATTAATATTTTGTGTTAATATCAATTATTAATATTCATAAATAGGCGTGAGTTGTCTATTTATTACTCCTCCTATTTATACTATAAATACAAATACTAACCTCCTTGTTGCACTTACACTAACGTGCAAATTACTACTACGATATACTACGGCGGCGACTACTACAATAAATGACTATCTGCTTCACTTTGAATAATAAAAGGAATTTATTAAAACAATTACTAGCTCTACAGTCTACTATTGCAATAACTATATATATATTTATATCAATGGACATATAAATATATATACTTATAGTCGCACACAGTAATATATCAACAACACTACAATACAGTTGCAAGAAAAAGTATGTGAACCCTTTGGAATGATATGGATTTCTGCACAAATTGGTCATAAAATGTGATCTGATCTTCATCTAAGTCACAACAATAGACAATCACAGTCTGACTAAACTAATAACACACAAAGAATTTAATGTTACCATGTTTTTATTGAACACACCATGTGAACATTCACAGTGCAGGTGGAAAAAGTATGTGAACCCTTGGATTGAACCTCCTTTGGCAGCAATAACTTCAACCAAACGTTTCCTGTATTTGCAGATCAGACGTGCACAACGGTCAGGAGTAATTCTTGACCATTCCTCTTTACAGAACTGTTTCAGTTCAGCAATATTCTTGGGATGTCTGGTGTGAATCGCTTTCTTGAGGTCATGCCACACAACCTGGGGGCACTTAAGTAAAAATGTATATATATATATATATATATATACACACACATACACATCCCCACACATATATTGGGCCCATACTGGCCATACAAGGTATATATATATTCAAATATCAACCTTCCCTCTACAGTTATTGATCTTAATGATTTAGCAAATGTGATACACGCATGAAGAGGTGACAAATCCTTTTAATGGGACTGGACAGTGATAATGAGAGATAGTTACATAAGTAATATTGTCTGGTTGCTCAGTAAAGAGTTTTTTTAGGCTGTATGTACATTATTATAAGGCAACACACACATAGCCAGGTTTCATGATGGAGTTTTTGAAGCCAAAATCAGGATTGGATCATAAAAGAAGAGAAAATATAAATAACTGATTAGAACTCTCCTAATTTTTTAATTCACTCTTTGGCTTTTGCTTTAGAGACTGCATCAGGAAACCTGAACATGTGGCTGTGCCTTAATACTTTTTGTAATTTCTTTCCATATCAGAGTGACATCTTAGAGAGATCGGAGAACATGCATATAGAGAGATATTGCCTGTTCAAACTGTAAAATTGCCCATTAAAAAAAAAAATTAGGCACCACATGGAGGATGGGTATTCATCTACACACTCATACAGCAGGTTCTGTTATTGAGCGGCCTTTATTGCCTTCAAAGGTGTGAGTCATAATTGTGGTTCCCTACCATGTTCTATCCTAGACCCCCAGACAGGAGTTTGGTCTGTAAAGAGACAAGCATCCATAGTCATTAGTAGAGGAAATAATGCTGTTTCAAAGATAAAGATAAGACATTATTTGGAAGAGTAGTAAGGCATAAGAAAAGGAATCATGCTGAATCCATTACATACAGTAAATATTCCTATATACCTCAGTCTAAATAAAAGTAAGAACAGAAGATAGAAAAAAAAGAAACCCAAGGTTTTCCCTTTAAATATTTATATACGTTGTTTTAATTGACAAGAATAAAGGAAATTAAATCAATAACCTTCCCTAAATCACTAATAATTGACTTTTCTGCAAATGTGAACAAGTGAATACTTACAATTCAGCAATACTTGGCGACATTATATAGTCATGTTTTACACTTCATTTTGCTGTTTTGCTATTTTCTTAAAGCAATTATGACACCAGTTTGCATTAATGCTTTGTTCAGCAGATGTATGAAGATAGAAAATGCTTTAATATCTCAGTAGCATTTATTTCGGGATTACTTCACTTTTATGCCTTCCCAAGCATAATCACATCTAATAAATTAAGTCTCAAGCCTCAATGACACCAGCAGCTTTTAGAGGTTATTCTGTGCATGCTCATTAGATTGTTATGCATGAAAGTACTCTCTATGAAGTGTTATATACAACTACAATCTACATAAAGATGTTATTGTTTACTCCACAGTGTAATCAGATTCAAGCTAAAACTTTACAGGGGAACAGACGATGCTGATAAGAATATTAATGGGACTTATGAATAAAAAGGTGATACAGATATATAGATACTTAAATTCGAATTACGTGTTGTGTGGAGTAAATGACAGCATAACAAATAGTCTTATTGTATTTATTGATCTCTATATTCTTTGTGCTGGAGTTTTAACTATACTTGTTCTTTCTAAAACCTTTTGTGCATTGTACGTTGCACATCACAAATACACTTTATGAAAAAAAATTACCATTTATATACACTGCTCCAGTTCAGATATACAAACCGGATTCCAAAAAAGTTGGGACACTAAACAAATTGTGAATAAAAACTGAATGCAATGATGTGGAGATGGAAAATGTCAATATTTTATTTATAATAGAACGTAGATGACAGATCAAACGTTTAATCCGAGTAAATGTATCATTTTAAAGGAAAAATACGTTGATTCAAATTTTCACGGTGTCAACAAATCCCCAAAAAGTTGGGACAAGTAGCAATAAGAGGCTGGAAAAAGTAAATTTGAGCATAACGAAGAGCTGGAAGACCAATTAACACTAATTAGGTCAATTGGCAACATGATTGGGTATAAAAAGAGCTTCTCAGAGTGGCAGTGTCTCTCAGAAGCCAAGATGGGTAGAGGATCACCAATTCCCACAATGTTGCTCAGAAAGATAGTGGAGCAATATCAGAATGGTGTTACCCAGCGAAAAATTGCAAAGACTTTGCATCTATCATCATCAACTGTGCATAACATCATCCGAAGATTCAGAGAATCTGGAACAATCTCTGTGCGTAAGGGTCAAGGCCATAAAACATACTGGATGCCCGTGATCTCCGGGCCCTTAAACGACACTGCACCACAAACAGGAATGCTACTGTAAAGGAAATCACAGAATGGGCTCAGGAATACTTCCAGAAACCATTGTCAGTGAACACAATCCACCGTGCCATCCGCCGTTGCCAGCTGAAACGCTACAGTGCAAAGAAGAAGCCATTTCTAAGCAAGATCCACAAGCTCAGGCGTTTTCACTGGGAGTGTGGAAAAATGGAAGACTGTTCTGAGGTCAGACGAGTCACGATTTGAAGTTCTTTTTGGAAATCTGGGACGCCATGTCATCCGGACCAAAGAGGACAAGGACAACCCAAGTTGTTATCAACGCTCAGTTCAGAAGCCTGCATCTCTGATGGTATGGGGTTGCATGAGTGCGTGTGGCATGGGCAGCTTGCATGTCTGGAAAGGCACCATCAATGCAGAAAAATATATTCAGGTTCTAGAACAACATATGCTCCCATCCAGACGTCATCTCTTTCAGGGAAGACCCTGCATTTTTCAACAAGATAATGCCAGACCACATTCTGCATCAATCACAACATCATGGCTGCATAGGAGAAGGATTCGGGCACTGAAATGACCAGTCTGCAGTCCAGAACTTTCACCTATAGAGAACATTTGGCGCATCATAAAGAGGAAGGTGCAACAAAGAAGGCCCAAGACGATTGAACAGTTAGAGGCCTGTATTAGACAAGAATGGGAAAGCATTCCTATTTCTAAACTTGAGAAACTGGTCTCCTCGGTCCCCAGACGTCTGTTGAGTGTTGTAAGAAGAAGGGGAGATGCCACACAGTGGTGAAAATGGCCTTGTCCCAACTTTTTGGGGATTTGTTGACACCATGAAATTCTGATTCAACATATTTTTCCCTTAAAATGGTACATTTTCTCAGTTTAAACTTTTGTTCCGTGATTTATGTTCTATTCTGAATAAAATATTAGAAGTTGGCACCTCCACATCATTGCATTTAGTTTTTATTCACGATTTGTATAGTGTCCCAACTTTTTGGGAATCCGGTTTGTATGTATCTTCATTATTAGAGATTACTAGAAAACCATACATGTGGTCTGATTTTAAAGAGTTGTGCTACTTCCTTTAAATTGTCACTAACCTTTCAACAAACCTAAATCAATAATACTGGTGACTATCAGAAACTTTTTAATATCAAGAAACATTTATTCTGTCTCCTTCTAGCAGCTCTTTCTTACTCTACCACCCCTCTCCATTACAGCTCTTATGGGCAGTTCATAATCTGATCCTTTAGTTGAGGGTTACCTCAACATGGAACCTAAAAAGAGAATATTATTTTAGTAGGAGGGATAAGACATATTACAAAGTTTCTTATATTCACTCATTCTGTATTATGGATTTACATATATCCACATACTGTACATATAAATCCCTTTCTCCTAATAACTAACTGATTATACATTAGTTCTTTAACTGAGGCTCAAGCAGAAATTGATCAAGAACTGATAGATGTGATGCCGCAATAACATATGACCTTGTTTTCATTGTTTACATAAAATGTAAAGGGAATTTATGAGGGTGTGACCTAGAACTGTGGTATACAATATTCACAATTTTTCTTAACATAACAAAATTAGACAAAAAAATCTGTGGGTAAGGCTTAGTGGAAGGGATGTAACTGTCACGGCGGTGTCACAATTTTGTTGCTGTTTTCCATGATATGTTTGCCATGCATGCAGTTGCCAGGGGCAGCGTCTCGTTTACTCTGCATGTGTGTGCACTTCCCCTTAGGCCTCTTGCACACAAAGGTTTTTTTTTTCGTTTATGTACCGTTTTTTGCATTCCGTATACGGACCGTATACGGAACCATTCATTTCAACGGATCCGCAAAAAAAAGGTCTTCCATTTCCGTATTTCCGTTTTTATGTTCCGTTCAAAGATAGAACATGTCCTATTATTGTCCACATAACGGACAAGGATAGTACTGTTCTATCAAGGGCCAGATGTTCCGTTCCTCAAAAAACGGAATGCACACAGACGTCATCCGTATTTTTTGCAGATCAGTTTTTTTGGGACTGTAAAATACTGAAAAAGCCATACGGTCATGTGCAAGAGGCCTTATATCTTAGGTACTGGGTGTGGCCACTAGGTTTATTTAACCTGTGGCTTAAAGGCTGGAGTTAGTGGTCCACCAGCCTTTGTTACTGCTGGAGCTTCATGGCCAGCTTTTTCCATCTGCCCAGTGATTGAGGGCCACCTTGTGGAACATCAAGGTCTCAGCAATGTCTCACTTATGTATTTGCAGTGTCTCCTTCCCTTCTCTACCCTACTTTATGTGTGGTGTCGTTTGTAGAGGTAGGTGTTATGTCTGGTTGTTGTTATATGTCTGGTGGTGTTTGTTGTCCAGCATGTTTGCTAGACATCGTCCTGTCTATCAGTGACTCCTTCGGAAGGGGAACTACAACTCTGTATGCAGCTCTTCTTGGGGCTGTCATGCGTCCTGTTTGCATGGGGGTCCAGGCAGTAACTGGTGTGCTGGATACCTGGGGTTGTTTGTTTGTACTGTGTCTAGTATGGTGTGTGGGCACCTGTACTCATACTCGGGTTCCAGTCATTGTGGCTGCGGCAGGTAAGTGTGTTGTTCTGTGTGCTTGCCTGCCGATCCAGTAGCTGTATACGGTCTTTACTTTTTCCCCGGCATTTAGGCCAGTTGAGACTCATGTGCTTCCATGTATTGGAAGAACAGGTCGTCTCAACCCTTTCCCTATTTTTGAGGGATTATCAGGCAACTCAGGTTCCTGGGGATGAGCTGTCCTACCATCCAGTACCTCTCATATAGGTAGGAGTTAAGGCGAGGGTTAGGAAGGCAATAGGAGGTGACCTGCTCCCTTATCCCAGCTTCTTGCCTAGTTGCTTGTCGGTCTGTTTCACATTGTACGGAGGGCCAACAAATTTACTGTAAATTAACGGTACATACTATAAGTTAGGTGTTGTGGATTTTAGTTTCTTGCACATGGGCAAGCAAAGATGCAAGAAATATGTTACTTAATGAATTGGTCCTATTTACTCCAGTATACTTCGAACTAAATATTGTACGATTCTTAGTAAATGTCCATCTAAGCCTACATATTGGAAGTTAAATACTCAAACATATGTATGGATAAGTAACATTTTTACCTTTAATCGTTTCGGTAAAAAAAAAAAAAACATGTTCCAAAAAAGAGCTGTCTTATGAAGACAATTCTTTATTATATGCTCTGTTAGGTCCTCTCTCTACAAACTAGAGCAGAGAGCCACTGATAAAGATCAGCTAATACTCTTGAGGACCTAGCCTATATAATAATACATTACATAAATGGTTATTTACTTGAATTGACCATGCTTAACCCCTTTGCGACCTCAGCCGTACATGTACGTCAGAAACAGCGTCTTTAAACTTGGCATCTGTTCTTTCCTGTGCTGCTGGCACCATAGCAAAAGGGTTTCTGCTGTTTCAAATAGCAGACACCCACGGCACATATATGCGATCAGTCATAAGGCTGATCACATACATTTCACCATTCAGATGCTGTGGTCAAATGTGTGCAGTCCAGAAGCAGGAGCTGTGTGCAAAAGTTCCTGTTACAGCATCAGATCGGGGAACCTGTTACGCTGTTCTAATAGCCAAAAGCCTCAAGCAGGCTTCAGCAGCTATTAGTGGAATATACCGATACAGCAGCATGGCAGCACTATTTTGTTCTATTGAAAATTAAGTGTTCAATGATGGCTATATAGCCATCATTGAACACATTGGGCAGTCTAAAGATTGCCAGTTATAGTCACTCACCCTCCTTTCCCTAAAATGAAAATGAAAATACTTAATCCATTAAAAAACATAAGCATTGGCATGTGCGAAAGTGCCCATAATATTAGAATATGACAATTTAATCCCAAATGGTATAATGGAAAAATGTAAGTAAAAACTGCCAATTTGCCATTTTTTGTCACTTCAGCTCCCCAAAAGATTTTTATAAAAAGTGATCAAACACTTCAATATGGTATCATTGAAAAGTACAGGTTGCCCACAAAAAAATTGTCCTACACAGCTCCATACGCATAGCTGCAAACAAGTTATAGGGGTCAGAATATGGTAATACAAACAAGATGTAGTTCAAGGTATTCATTTTTTTTAGTATCATAACACAAGAAAAACTAGTGTGGTATAATTGTAATAATACTGACCTGGAGAATAAAGGTCAATTTTACTGCATAGTGAACCTCGTAAAAAACAAAACAAAACAAAAGTTGTAAAATTCTTTTTTTTTTTTCAATCCAATCCTTTTCCCGCATCATTCCGCTACTACATTGTATGCAACCTTAAATGCCATTAGAAAGTACAACTTGTCCTACAAAAAAATAAGGATATGTGAAAGGAAAAATAAAAAAAGTTTTGACTCTGAGAAGGCGGGGAGTGAAAAACAAAAATGCAAAAATGAAAAATTGCCCGGTCCTCTAAGGAGTAATACTATATATGATATATAAATCAATGCATTGCTGGCCTACATATTGGAGAACTTGATATGGGGCCCATTATGATCCTTAAAAAGCTGTGTATGGAGACTTATAGGAAATACTTCATGGGTGAATAATATGCAAAGAACCATCTTGCTTATGCCACCTTGTGGAAGTGACTTCAGATCAGTCAATGTCCAACTACTTAACAAGCTTCTCTTGGGAAATCCAAGGCAATAAAAATTATTGTTTTAGTTTACAATGCACTTGTATATAAATATAATAACAAATATAATTTACTATCATTATTTCTACAAAATAATGTCTTTTTATTCTACTTTCCATGTTCCATTTATTTTCTTGACTCAAACTGTCCATATGTCGCTTCCCTTATGAAAGTAAATATGTCTTCCAAGATTTGTTTGAGGTTGTGTGTGTGTGTCACCGCCAGCTCTCTGAGAAGGTCTGGCAGACGTTCTTCTGTACCTCTTGCATGATGTTCTTTGTTTTGGTTTCACTTTGTCATCTCCTTTCCTTTTCCCAGCTGTCACCTATTCACACTAATTGCCTCCCTTTATATTCCCTCCCATACTGCCTCACTTTGCGGTTTATACTACTTCCTGGATTGAAGTGATCACTGCTGGAGACGTCTGTTACTGCTTGTTTAGATAAGTCCTTTCTTGTATTGTGTTTCTTTGCTGGCTTTATTCTAGGTTACCCTGACTCCCTCCGAATTAAGTGCAGGGAGCCAGTGGTCGTGTCCCCTCACTATTATAGGGTTTTCAGCTGTCACACAGTCTAGGTACGAGGGCATGCAATCGTCTACCTCTGAGACCCTTGTATGTGCTAAGCAGTCAGGGTGAGCTCTTAGGGTTTTACAGGGGTCACCTTTATGCTCCTTAGTTTGGGATCAAGCCAGTCGGATGTTTATCTATAACTAGGGATGAGCGAACCCGAACTGTATAGTTCGGGTTCGTACCGAATTTAGGGGTGTCCGTGACACGGACCCGAACCCGAACATTTTCGTAAAAGTCCGGGTTCGGGTTCGGTGTTCGTCGCTTTCTTGGCGCTTTTTGAAAGGCTGCAAAGCAGCCAATCAACAAGCGTCATACTACTTGCCCCAAGAGGCCATCACAGCCATGCTTACTATTGGCATGGCTGTGATTGGCCAGAGCACCATGTGACCCAGCCTCTATTTAAGCTGGAGTCACATCGCGCCGCCCGTCACTCTGCTCTGATCAGCATAGGGAGAGGTTGCAGCTGCGACAGTAGGGCGAGATTAGGCAGATTAACTCCTCCAAAGGACTTGATTAATTGATCGATCTGCAGCTGTGGATCATTGAGCTGCTGATAATCAATTGCTCACAGTTTTTAGGCTGCCCAGACCGTTTGTCAGTCACTTTTTTCTGGGGTGATCGGCGGCTTTTTTGTGTCTTGTGGTGCGCCAGCACAAGCTGCGACCAAGTGCATTTGACCCTCAATGGTGTGGTTGTTTTTTGGCTAAAGCCTACATCAGGGTGAAGCTGTCACATCAAGTGCATTTAACCAGCAATAGTCTGGTTATTTTTTGGCCATATACTACATCAGGGGCAAGCTGCACCTGTCACCAAGTGCATTTAACGCTCAATGGTGTGGTTGTTTTTTGGCTAAAGCCTACATCAGGGTGAAGCTGTCACACCAAGTGCATTTCACCAGCAATAGTCTGTTTATTTTTTGGCCATATACTACATCAGGGGCAAGCTGCACCTGTCACCAAGTGCATTTAACCCTCAGTAGTGTGGTTGGTCAAGCTGTCACACCAAGTGCATTTAACCATCAATAGTGTGGTTATTTTTTGGCCATATCCCAGTCTAAATCTGTCAGTAAACGTATACCTGTCACCCAGCGCCTAAATACTAGGCCTCAAATTTATATTCAGCTGAATTTGAATTCAATACATTGGGCCAAATAATATTGGTTACTGGTGTGGCTGGTCAAGTTATTTAGTGTCCGTCAAAGCACATTTTTTGTTCTGGGTTGATATACAATTCCCAATTTAGCAATTTCATAATTTAGTGGTTTCTGCTGTATCAGAGCTATTTGAAATCTATCCCTAAAAGGGCATATCATATTCAAGGTGCACATAGGGTCATTCAGAATAACTTCACACATCCGCTACTGTGCATTTTCAAGTCTAATTCTGTCAGTAAACCTATACCTGTCACCCAGCGCCTAAATACTAGGCCTCAAATTTATATCCAGCTAAATCTGTCGTTACTGCTGTAGCTGGGCAAGTTATTTAGTGTCCGTCAAAGCACATTTTTTGTTCTGGGTTGAAATACAATTCCCAATTAAGCAATTTCATAATTTAGTGGTTTCTGCTGTATCAGAGCTATTTGAAATCTATCCCTAAAAGGGTATATCATATTCAAGGTGCACATAGGGTCATTCAGAATAACTTCACACACACGCTACTGTGCATTTCCAAGTCTAATTCTGTCAGTAAACCTATATCTGTCACCCAGCGCCTAAATACTAGGCCTCAAGTTTATATCCAGCTAAATCTGTCGTTACTGGTGTAACTGGTCAAGTTATTTAGTGTCCGTCAAAGCACATTTTTTGTTCTGGGTTGATATACGATTCCCAATTTAGCAATTTCATAATTTAGTGGTTTCTGCTGTATCAGAGCTATTTGAAATCTATCCCTAAAAGGGTATATCATATTCAAGGTGCACATAGGGTCATTCAGAATAACTTCACACACCCGCTACTGTGCATTTCCAAGTCTAATTCTGTCAGTAAACCTATAACTGTCACCCAGCGCCTAAATACTAGGCCTCAAATTTATATCCAGCTAAATCTGTCGTTACTGCTGTAGCTGGGCAAGTTATTTAGTGTCCGTCAAAGCACAGTTTTTGTTCTGGGTTGAAATACAATTCCCAATTTAGCAATTTCCTAATTTAGTGGTTTCTGCTGTATCAGGCCTACTTTAAATACATCCCTAAAAGGGTATATCAGAATCAAGGTGCTGATAGGGTCATTCTGAATAACTTCACACACACGTTACTGTGCATATCCCAGTCTAATTCTGTCAGTAAACCTATACCTGTCACCCAGCGCCTAAATACTAGGCCTCAAATTTATATCCTGCTAAATCTGTCGTTACTGCTGTACTGTTGTGGCTGGGGAAGTTATTTAGTGTCCGTCAAAGCACAGTTTTTGTTCTGGGTTGAAATACAATTCCCAATTTAGCAATTTCCTAATTTAGTGGTTTCTGCTGTATCAGAGCTATTTGAAATCTATCCCTAAAAGGGTATATAATATTCAAGGTGCACATAGGGTCATTCTGAATAACTTCACACACACGCTACAGTGCATTTCCAAGTCTAATTCTGTCAGTAAACGTATACCTGTCACCCAGCGCCTAAATACTAGGCCTCAAATTTATATCCTGCTAAATCTGTCGTTACTGCTGTACTGTTGTGGCTGGGCAAGTTATTTAGTGTCCGTCAAAGCACAGTTTTTGTTCTGGGTTGAAATACAATTCCCAATTTAGCAATTTCATAATTTAGTGGTTTCTGCTGTATCAGAGCTATTTGAAATCTATCCCTAAAAGGGTATATCATATTCAAGGTGCACATAGGGTCATTCTGAATAACTTCACACACCCGCTACTGTGCATTTCCAAGTCTAATTATGTCAGTAAACCTATACCTGTCACCCAGCGCCTAAATACTAGGCCTCAAATTTATATTCAGCTGAATTTGAATTCAATACATTGGGCCAAATAATATTTTTGTTGTTGTGGTGAACGATAACAATGAGGAAAACATCTAGTAATGAACGCGGACGTGGACATGGTCGTGGTGGTGTTAGTGGACCCTCTGGTGCTGGGAGAGGACGTGGCCGTTCTGCCACATCCACACATCCTAGTTTACCAACTACCTCAGGTCCCAGTAGCCGCCAGAATTTACAGCGATATATGGTGGGGCCCAATGCCGTTCTAAGGATGGTAAGGCCTGAGCAGGTACAGGCATTAGTCAATTAGGTGGCCGACAGTGGATCCAGCACGTTCACATTATCTCCCACCCAGTCTTCTGCAGAAAGCGCACAGATGGCGCCGGAAAACCAACCCCATCAGTCTGTCACATCACCCCCATGCATATCAGGGAAACTGTCTGAGCCTTAAGTTATGCAGCAGTCTCTTATGCTGTTTGAAGACTCTGCTGGCAGGGTTTCCCAAGGGCATCCACATAGCCCTTCCCCAGCGGTGGAAGACATAGAATGCACTGACACACAACCACTTATGTTTCCTGATGATGAGGACATGGGAATACCACCTCAGCAAGTCTCTAAAGATGACGAAACACAGGTGCCAACTGCTGCGTCTTTTTGCAGTGTGCAGACTGAACAGGATGTTAGGGAGGAAGACTGGGTGGAAGACGATGCAGGGGACGATGAGGTCCTAGACCGCACATGGAATGAAGGTCGTGCCACTGACTTTCACAGTTCGGAGGAAGAGGCAGTGGTGAGACCGAGCCAACAGCGTAGCAAAAGAGGGAGCAGTGGGCAAAAGCAGAACACCCGCCGCCAAGAGACTCCGCCTGCTACTGACCGCCGCCATCTGGGACCGCTCACCCCAAAGGCAGCTTCAAGGAGTTCCCTGGCATGGCACTTCTTCAAACAATGTGCTGATGACAAGACCCGAGTGGTTTGCATGCTGTGCCATCAGAGGCTGAAGCGAGGCATTAACGTTCTGAACCTTAGCACAACCTGCATGACCAGGCACCTGCATGCAAAGCATGAACTGCAGTGGAGTAAACACCTTAAAAACATGGAAGTCACTCAGGCTCCCCCTGCTACCTCTTCTGCTGCTGCCGCCTCGGCCTCTTCCTCCACCTCTGGAGGAACGTTGGCACCTGCCGCCTAGCAAACAGGGGATGTACCACCAACACCACCACCACCTCCGTCACCAAGCATCTCAACCATGTCACACGGCAGCGTTCAGCTCTCCATCTCACAAACATTTGAGAGAAAGCGTAAATTCCCACCTAGCCACCCTCGATCCCTGGCCCTGAATGCCAGCATTTCTAAACTACTGGCCTATGAAATGCTGTCATTTAGCCTGGTGGACACAGACAGCTTCAAACAGCTCATGTCGCTTGCTGTCCCACAGTATGTTGTTCCCAGCCGCCACTACTTCTCCAAGAGAGCTGTGCCTTCCCTGCACAACCAAGTATCCGATTAAATCAAGTGTGCACTGCGCAACGCCATCTGTAGCAAGGTCCACCTAACCACAGATACGTGGACCAGTAAGCACGGCCAGGGACACTATATCTCCCTAACTGCACACTGGGTAAATGTAGTGGCAGCTGGGCCCCATGCGGAGAGCTGTTTGGCGCACGTCCTTCCGCCGCCAAGGATCGCAGGGCAACATTCTTTGCCTCCTGTTGCCACCTCCTCCTTCTTGGCTTCCTCCTCCTCTTCTTCCACCTGCTCATCCAGTCAGCCACACACCTTCACCACCAACTTCAGCACAGCCCGGGGTAAACGTCAGCAGGCTATTCTGAAACTCATATGTTTGGGGGACAGGCCCCACACCGCACAGGAGTTGTGGCGTGGTATAGAACAACAGACCGACGAGTGGTTGCTGCCGGTGAGCCTCAAGCCCGGCCTGGTGGTGTGCGATAATGGGCGAAATCTCGTTGCAGCTCTGGGACTAGCCGGTTTGACGCACATCCCTTGCCTGGCGCATGTGCTGAATTTGGTGGTGCAGAAGTTCATTCACAACTACCCCAACATGTCAGAGCTGCTGCATAAAGTGAAGGCCGTCTGTTCGCGCTTCCGGCGTTCACATCCTGCCGCTGCTCGCCTGTCTGCGCTACAGCGTAACTTCGGCCTTCCCGCTCACCGCCTCATATGCGACGTGCCCACCAGGTGTAACTCCACCTTGCACATGCTGGACAGACTGTGCGAGCAGCAGCAGGCCATAGTGGAGTTTCAGCTGCAGCACGCACGGGTCAGTCGCACTGCGGAACAGTACCACTTCACCACCAATGACTGGGCCTACATGCGAGACCTGTGTGCCCTGTTGCGCTGTTTCGAGTACTCCACCAACATGGCCAGTGGCGATGACGCCGTTATCAGCGTTACAATACCACTTCTATGTCTCCTTGAGAAAACACTTAGGGCGATGATGGAAGAGGAGGTGGCCCAGGAGGAGGAGGAGGAGGAGGAGGAGGAAGAGGGGTCATTTTTAGCACTTTCAGGCCAGTCTCTTCAAAGTGACTCAGAGGGAGGTTTTTTGCAACAGCAGAGGCCAGGTACAAATGTGGCCAGCCAGGGCCCACTACTGGAGGACGAGGAGGACGAGGATGAGGAGGAGGTGGAGGAGGATGAGGATGAAGCATGGTCACAGCGGGGTAGCACTCAACGCAGCTCAGGCCCATCACTGGTGCGTGGATGGGGGGCAAGGCAGGACAATGACGATACGCCTCCCACAGAGGACAGCTTGTCCTTACCCCTGGGCAGCCTGGCACACATGAGCGACTACATGCTGCAGTGCCTGCGCAACGACAGCAGAGTTGCCCACATTTTAACGTGTGCGGACTACTGGGTTGCCACCCTGCTGGATCCACGCTACAAAGACAATGTGCCCACCTTACTTCCTGCACTGGAGCGTGATAGGAAGATGCGCGAGTACAAGCGCACGTTGGTAGACGCGCTACTGA
Source organism: Bufo gargarizans (assembly GCF_014858855.1). Classification (NCBI taxonomy): domain Eukaryota; kingdom Metazoa; phylum Chordata; class Amphibia; order Anura; family Bufonidae; genus Bufo; species Bufo gargarizans. Next base: position 407,215,205 of record NC_058080.1, on the reverse strand, counting down.
GAGCATTCCCAAATGTCACAGGGGAACAAGTGGAAGCCCAAGGCCAAGGCAGAGGAGGAGCAAGAGGTCGCCAAGGCAGCTGTGTCACGGCCAGCTCCTCTGAGGGCAGGGTTAGCATGGCAGAGATGTGGAAAAGTTTTGTCAACACGCCACAGCTAACTGCACCACCACCTGATACGCAATGTATTAACAGGAGGCAACATTTCACTAACATGGTGGAACAGTACGTGTGCACACCCCTCCACGTACTGACTGATGGTTCGGCCCCATTCAACTTCTGGGTCTCTAAATTGTCCACGTGGCCAGAGCTAGCCTTTTATGCCTTGGAGGTGCTGGCCTGCCCGGCGGCCAGCGTTTTGTCTGAACGTGTATTCAGCACGGCAGGGGGCGTCATTACAGACAAACACAGCCGCCTGTCTACAGCCAAAGTGGACAAGCTGACGTTCATAAAAATGAACCAGGCATGGATCCCACAGGACCTGTCCGTCCCTTGTCCAGATTAGACATTAACTACCTCCCCATAACCATATATTATTGTACTCCAGGGCACTTCCTCATTCAATCCTATTTTTATTTTCATTTTACCATTATATTGCGAGGCTATCCAAAGTTGAATGAACCTCTCCTCTGTCTGGGTGCCGGGGCCTAAATATATGCCAATGGACTGTTCCAATGTTGGGTGACGTGAAGCCTGATTCTCTGCTATGACATGCAGACTGATTCTCTGCTGACATGAAGCCAGATCCTCTGTTACGGGATCTTTCTCCTCTGCCTGGGTGCTGGGCCTAAATATCTGACAATGGACTAATGCAGTGGTGGCTGACATGAAGCCTGATTCTCTGCTATGACATGTAGACTGATTCTCTGCTGACATGAAGCCAGATCCTCTGTTACATGACCTCTCTCCTCTGCCTGGGTGCTGGGCCTAAATATTTGACAATGGACTGTTGCAGTGGTGGCTGACGTGAAGCCTGATTCTCTGCTATGACATGCAGACTAATTCTCTGCTGACATGAAGACAGATTCTCTGTTACGGGACCTCTCTCCTCTGCCTGGGTGCTGGGCCTAAATATATGACAATGGACTGTTGCACTGGTGGCTGACGTGAAGCCTGAATCTCTGCTATGACATGCAGACTGATTCTCTGCTGACATGAAGCCAGATCCTCTGTTACGGGACCTCTCTCCTCTGCCTGGGTGCTGGGCCTAAATATATGACAATGGACTGTTGCCCTGGTGGCTGACGTGAAGCCTGATTCTCTGCTATGACATGCAGACTGATTCTCTGCTGACATGAAGCCAGATTCTCTGTTACGGGACCTCTCTCCTCTGCCTGGGTGCTGGGCCTAAATATCTGACAATGGACTGTTGCAGTGGTGGCTGACGTGAAGCCTGATTCTCTGCTATGACATGCAGACTAATTCTCTGCTGACATGAAGACAGATTCTCTGTTACGGGACCTCTCTCCTCTGCCTGGGTGCCGGGGCCTGAATATCTGACAATGGACTGTTGCAGTGGTGGCTGACGTGAAGCCAGATTCTCTGCTATGGGACCTCTCTCCAATTGATATTGGTTAATTTTTATTTATTTTATTTTTATTTTAATTAATTTCCCTATCCACATTTGTTTGCAGGGGATTTACCTACATGTTGCTGCCTTTTGCAGCCTTCTAGCCCTTTCCTGGGCTGTTTTACAGCCTTTTTAGTTCCGAAAAGTTTGGGTCCCCATTGACTTCAATGGGGTTCGGGTTCGGGACGAAGTTCGGATCGGGTTCGGATCCCGAACCCGCAAATTTCCGGGAAGTTTGGCCGAACTTCTCGAACCCGAACATCCAGGTGTCCGCTCAACTCTATCTATAACATCCAGCTATCTGCAATATCATCCGTGACAGTGTGAGAGACAGAAAGCATAACTATAATTACACCTGCTTGCTGCTGCATGGCGAGCAGGAAAACAGTGAGGAGAAAACAGCACCCATATGAACGCTGCATTATCTTCACATAGCTAATTGTTGGGGTGCCTTACAGCTTTTTTAACATGCTTATGGAGTTAAACTAGGAAAATAGCTAAGCCAGTCTCACATCTGCAACTGGGTCTTTTGGGAAAAAGCCCTTTATCACAGCAAAGCAGATAGAAAGCTGTTTTAGTTGCAAGGCCTTGGGGGGACCTCTTTGTTGGTACTATTTCTATTATGATTACCAATTAGTATACATAATTACTATCCAGGCTAGACAATGCTCCTCTTGATTTTGCTGATCCTTACTTCCAATTTATGTTACATAAGCGTCACGTTTAAATATAATAGATATTTCTTCTTTAAACATGCTATAATTTATTTATTTTCTTAGCCACACAAGCTTTACTCATCAGTTTATAGGAAAGGGTTGTTTCCTAATCATTAAATTCCTAAAATGATATTCTGTTGTATGAATACCCTTGAAAATGTTAAATTAGTTGCAAAATATGAATAGACAACACAGTTATTTATTATTAATGCTTAAAAACATACAAGCCTCTAAGGTACATTATATATTATTTATAAAGACTATTTCAAGTAGAATATGCTGTAGTTTTAGTAGTTTATAGCATGGGTGTGTACTATCTGATAAATTAATCTTTTACAGTTAATGTTTCCCCAAAAATTTATATTTCATTATATTTACTTTAAAATTGTATTTTATTTCTAACAAAGCATGCAATTAAAACATAATTAGGTAGATTTTATAAAACTGGTTTAATAACATCCTTGTGTTTGTTGTAATGCTGTCTTGCTAATTTTAATTTAAAAGTCAACACAGAGTTTAATTAAACTGATGTATTCTTTACTATATGTTAGAGAGGCGAGTTAAGTAATGCCTTAGTGACTTCATTACATTGTATAACTCAACAAACACAGACCATTCCATTATTATCATAGCAATAACATGAAAGTAATATTTTTTTTAATGAATCATTATCTATATTTTTGATGTTGAATAAAGTAAATAATTGTTAAAGTAAATACTACCAAAATTATTAAAAAATAAATAAAACCCTTAACCCCTTCCCACTCTTTGCTATAATAGCAATTATCTCTGGGAAGGTAATTAATGCTTGCCAACATACTATTATGAAGCTGATAAAGATGCCCTCAATCGGGGCTGATTACGTTTGCTCTACTGTTACAAATTAATAGTAACCCAAGGGTTTTACGTGCACAGAAGGAAATAACTATGACACACACACTGGGGTCAAAGCAAATTCTTGTTTATTACAGGAAGTACAGCAGTTTATATAGACATCAGATAGGTATTTCCCCAGAGGCATGTGGCATTGTTACATTGGCTGAAATATGAAAATAAGACAAGAGATAATACTTGGTATCTGCCCATTGTGCATTGTTTTACTAACTGTGGTATGTAAAATATGTAAATATCTAGCTGTAAGCGTCATCTTGTAATGGAGTTCTCTAACAGCAGAAAAAGCTTATATGCAAGGAGGCGTGTTCTCTACGGTAGGATGGAACCTTTGTGCTCTGGAGAAGATAAGGTGTTGTCTTAGAGCTAAAGTATGTGGGAGCTTTCTTAGCTGAATCAAAGAATGTAGTCCACATCTCTATCAGTCCCCTCTTGGACCTCATTCTCTCCCTAACGGAAGCCTAGCACATCTGTTCCCATGCTTCAAATTCTCTTTGCCTTGCCAGCTTCCATGACAACCTAGCCTAGTGTATAGACTCCCATAACACTGGACTTAGCATGCGAAAGTCAGATGTCAGTCCCTATGGTCGATGATCTCTGGGTGGCGTCATAAGCAAGGGGGGACCAACAGAACAAAGTGGACCCTGTCTGCCATCCTCACGGAGGTCTCCCTTGAGCATCTCCGGGGTATCCTCAGCTATGACTTTGAACAAAAACCTCCTAATGTAGGGGATGACACAACAAACAATTAACACAAATAGCAGAAATAAAGCTAAAATTCAGGAATAGAAAGTAAGTCCTTTTAGGGCATTCATGACATGGTCATTGATTAGTGTGAACATAAGAACTATCAATACTGGGAGTCTTTGGTCTATACTATTAATGGGTCACTGGGCTAGAAGTATCAGACTGTAATAACTATTTTCATCCTTTTGCACACCTCTTCCCCAGCCAGAAACCTGATTTTATTATCTCAATAATAATCCATATTCTTTTAGTCAGGATCAGCAGTCACACACGGGGGAACAAGAAACATCCTTTCAAGTCTCCCAACTCAATGCTTTCTTGAAATGATTTGAATTAGGCTTTCCTTCAAGCTTCACTGATGTGCTTGTGGTCAAGAACACTTGGAATGAACCATCAAACCAGGATTTGAGGACATGACTTTTTTTAACGTGTGTTTTTACCACCACCCAATCTCCATACACAAGTGGCTGGGTTCCTGGTGCTTTATCAACATCTGGAAGTGAAGCAAAAACTTGAGAATGTGTTTTAGTCAAATGCTTGTGCAAACTGATCACATAATCTGTCAGACAACCATGTTGCATCTGGAGCCACTGTGGGAAATACAATCCTGTCTTAGAGCCTGACCCACTAAGGAGCTTATAGGGACTAAGGCCTGTCTCACGGTTAGGGGTATACCTTACTGAAAATACGGCTACCAGCAGGCACTCTGTTCATGGCTTACCAGTCTCTGCCATGGCTTTTTTTTTTTACCTTTACCTTTAGTGTCCCGTTCAGTTCCTTTTTTCCCTACTCTACCGCTGCTTTGTGGATGGTACAAAGCATGCGAGGCCTGTTCTACACCCAAAACCTTCATTATCTTCTGCATCACTTCACCTGTGAAGTGAACACCTATGTCACTTTCAATGGTCTCAGGTACCCCATACCTGCATACAACTTCTGCCATAATCTTCTTTGCTGTGGTCTTAGCTACCGGGTATGCTTCTGGCCATCCTGAAAACAAGTCATCACACACCAATACATACTCATGCATGCATACCTTGGGTAGTTAAAGGTAGTCTGCAAGCGTTGAAACAGATACAAAGGGCAACACATGTGTTTATAGAGTACCTTAACCACCTTGTTCTGGGCATAAATCATACATCCTTGAGTATATCTAACTGCTACAGTGCTAAACCCTGGGGCATACCATGATCTATGTACTAAATCACACACAGCAGCTTCTGACTGGTGCGTCACTCCATGGGTTGCCTGTGCCATTGTACATTAGTGGGACCTGGAAAGGAAGATTTCCCTTGGAACTGTGTTAGGCCTTCCTCATTCACAGTCCCCCCTTTTTACAACCACTGGTCCCTTTCCTCCTTCCCCACCTGATTCTGCAAGGACAGGAGGAGTTATTTCAGGGACCTGAGCTGTGTCCACTAAGGCAGGGGTCTGCCTAGGCAATTTGGCAGCCATTGTTGCCGCCGGATCTGCCTTGGCTTTTCCCTTTGCCTCCTCTGAGTCTGTTTTACAGTAACCTTTGTTTTTATCACCGCCACTCAAGTTGGCAACATGAGGGCTTCTATAAGATACCTCGCTGCTTCCCCATTTTGATGGGTTTACCTGAAGAGGTCAGGAAGTCTCTAGCTTTTCAAATGGGCCCATAGTCATGGGCTGTACCTGGAATCAGTGTAAATGTTGGCTGCTTTGCCATATGCATATCTGCAAGCCATCCCCAGAGCCCTTAGCTCTGCTTCTTGGGCAGACATGTGTGGTGGTAAGGTCTCTGTTTTTTATTGTCATGTTTAATCACCACTGCCCAACCTGTGTAGTACCTGCCATCCTGGCCATACCTTGATCCATCTACAAAGAGCACATGATCTGGATTATCTAATAGCTGATTTACCAAATCCCGCTGTCCCTTGTGACATTTATCTGCAAACAATCATGAGCCTTTTCCTCTGGATCTGGAAGTCTGGAAGAAAAGCTAAGTGCCCTAACTCTTCCCTCCCCTTTGCTCCAGAGGCAACAGGGTGGCTGGATCCAAAATATTACATCTTTGAACATTTCAGGTGTCATATGAATACCCTTTGCCAACAAAAACACATTACATTAATCAATGTAATTATTATTATGATGATCATAAATCAACACAATAATATCCCTGATAGGCACAATATTCTGATGAATAGATTGATAGAAAAAGTTACAATAGCTGGAATTCTGTGATAGAGAAACAATTCTATAAAGATAATATTATCTAGAATGGTCCCATATATTAGTAATTAGGACAAATCATCAACACGATGAATCCATGATAGTACATGAAACACTTGAGCTATAAGCTTCAGGAAATAAGTTTGTGATGTCATGATAGTCTGTAACAGTGTCAATTGTGATAAGCCAAGAAAGGGAATACAATCTAGAATTAAAGTCCATGACATGATCCTACGTGTCAATAGTAGGTTAAGAAATCAACACAATAAACATATGGTGGGATCAGTTATTAACTGTTAATTTAGTAACTTTTTGGTGTACTAAAACACATATATACCATTGAGAAACACACATTTGTGTACTAGTCGCTGTCTCTCTCTTGCCTTTTTGAGAAATTTGGACTGAATTCCTAAGCTAAGCTGGATGGGCAGATGTCTTTTCTCAGCCCTATAAAACTATGTGAGAACCAAGTCGCTTATCTTTAGTCAGGATGAATATGAACATTCAAATCAGCAAACAGAGATATACCGAGGTTCAGTCTAATCAGACTGTTGCCTCCTTCCGGCACATAAGGATTTAGGAGAGTTAAACCACACACTTTGTAAGTTATCACATCTAACTCTGCGGGCAACAAAAAGGTTCTTGGGTTGTACTTTCATGAGGATAGACTTAATATCACTGTCACTTTGTGGTTCAGGACTATCTCAAAACCTTTATCAAGCATGGCTTGTACAACTGCTACAGCTCTGATGCAGAAAGGGGCACCTCTTGCCACGGGGTTAAGCTGGCTTAATAATATGCCACAGGGCGTTTTTGTTGCTGGCCATGGAGTTGGGTGAGGACACTCACACATTGCACCCACGTGGAAAACTCGCCCGTGTGAAAGGGGCCTTGCACCCGCTGAAAAATGCAGCAAGTAGTGATCAAAACATATGTATGACAAAAAGCTCTATAAGATGCACTGGACCATAATGTGCACCTAGGTTTTATAGGCGGAAAATAGGGGGGAAAAAAATTTCATTAGCTCAGACCCCAATCTTTATCAGACCTCATTTCAGATCCGCAATCGTCTTCAGACCTTAGATTAGACCCCAGTATTCATCAGACTTCAGATCAGACCCCTAATATTCATCAGATCCTCAAATCAGACTCCCAATCTTCATCATATCACTAACCTTTATCAGACCTCAGATCAGATATCCAATTTTATCAGATCTCAGATCAGCCCCCAATCTTCATCAGACTTGAGATCAGACACACAATCTTCATCAGACCTCAGTTCAGACCCCCAATCTTCATGAGATCTCATATTAAACCCCTATCTTCATGAGACATCAGATTAGACCTCAATCTTCATGAGGCCTTCAATTCAGACCCCCAATCTTCATCAGACCTCCAATAATTCTCAGTCCTCTGATCAGACCCCTAATCTTCAACAGACCCCCAAATCAGACCTTCAATCTTTATCAAATAAAACTATTTGAGTCCAGATAGGAGAAAAAATAAATAAATAGCAGTCTGGTTTAAAGTTGTCGGAGAGCAGTACCTATATAAGCAGACAAAAATGCATGTTTGGAAGCATTTGCATGTTTGTGTGTTTGCATTAAGTGTATGACTTAAGATAAAGTGACTTAAGGAAGAGAATACATTCCTGCAGTTGTTTTTTGATTTGTATTATTGTGTTTTTCTTTATCTCTAGTATAATCCCCATTAACAAGTATGTGCTCCACAACTGACAACACAGTACACTGCACATCCTGTCAAACGTATGCAGTCCTGGAATATCTATTTGAGGGTACATATCTTTGTTTAAAATGTGAGCAAATTGTGTGTTTGGAATTGCACATCGTGCATCTAAATGAGCAAATGAGAGGCGTTGAAATTTGGAAAAAAGTTTGCTGGTGTCACAAAGCAGCGAGTGTGAACACACCATTTCACGCATCCTACCTCCTCTAAGGACGTTGTCTAAGTGAACCCCTCGTTCTTCACAGCACCCCTGATGGTGGGGATAGGCTTTCCCAAGAGGAACACCAGGTCGCTACCTCTTGAGGAGGATTGGCACACAAGGCAGCTGGTCAAGGTGGACCAGGAGGCACCTGAGCAAGGTACCAGAGACACAGACATAGTCAGCAAGCAGAGTTGTAACCAGGAGAAACAGTGCAGGACTGAAGGATAAAGCAGAGGTGGTGTCAAACAAGCAATAGGTCAGGGCAGGCCGCAGAGGTACAGTTCAGGTAGTCTATATTGGCAACAGGAGAGTCAAGGCAAGTAGGCAGGGATCAAACAGGTAGTGTAGACCAGGAACACAAGCATGGGTCAGGTACACAGGAACACAAGCAAAGGAATTAGCAGCCTTTGCAGGACACAAGGACCTTGACAGTCAGGCATCTGGGAAGAGAGCTGAGACATGTATATACATGCAGGAGGGCTAGGATTGGTTAGCAAGGTCACATGATCTAACCCAAAAAGCATAGGAAGTGATGCGCTCTGGCCCTTAAGGAAGTGCTACAGGGAAGAAGCAGCAAGCATGCTTTAGCCAGGGCTGAAATAAAATTGTGGAGCGGACCCCAGAACAAACAGTACCTGCTAGGACTGCAGCAGTGAATGGGGAAGCACAGGCAGCAGATCACCACTGAAATTCGTGCCCAGGACCGTGGCGGTAAGCCAGAGAACAGCGGCACACAGCAGCCACTGTTATAGCTGCTCACTAAGCAGGCACTCTAGGGGATAAAAAAAGAGGAGGGTGGTAGTATGGAGAATCAGGATTGTGATCAGGAATAGCTAGCTGGGTACCAGTTAGAAAGCAGGATAAAGGGGAAAGTGCCAGGGATGTTAACCCTGATCTGACACACTCCAACAAGTTTGCAAGGTTGGCAGATAAGGCAGATGTTAGTTCAAGTAGAGCACTACTGCAGCAAGACACATCCTCTGCCAGTCAGTTTAATGTAATCTCCAATAAGCAGGGAACCAGGAGAGCAGGGCAGGCCAGACAGATGCTGGTAGTGAGAGACTCTATCATTAGGGGCACAAATAGGGCAATCTGTCATAAACATCGGGATTGTCAAACCGTGTGTTGTCTTACTGGTACTTAATTCGACATATTGCAGATCAAGTTGATAGATTACTGAGAGGGACTGGAGAAGACACAGTGGTCATGCTCCACATTGGAACCAATGAAAAAGTTAGAGGTAGTTAGAGGGTCCTTATGATTTTAGGGATTTAGGTCACAAGCTCAGGGCAGGAACCTCTAAGATAGTTTTTTCTGAAATACTGCCTATACCATGAGCCACACCACAAATGGCACAAGAACAGATGTAGAAAGGAGGAATTTGGGTTCCTGAAGATCTGGGCCGACTTCTATGTCAGCTACAGACTCTATCATAGGAATGGGCTGCACCTCAATGGGGAAGTTGCAGCTGTTTTGGGGGAGAAGATGGCTAGAAAGTTGTAGGAGTACTTAAACTTGGGACTGGGGGAAGGGTAATCACAGTATAAGTGGGGAAGATGCAGATAGAGACATGGAGCTAAGTAATAGAACTAGTGGAGGAATGGAAGGAGGGACTAGAACGGTTAACAAGGCAAGGTGTAGGGTGAAAGATATACAAAACCCTCTTAATTGTATGTAAACTAATGCTACAAGACTAAGTTATAAAATCTCGTGAACTTAAATTAGTAATGCATGAGGAGAACTATGAGAACTATGGGAATAACTGAGACATGGGTGGATGATAGCTATGACTGGGCAGTTAACTTACGGGGTTTTAGTCTGTTTAGGAAAGATCGTAAAAACCAGAGAAGGGGGGTTCTCTTTATCTAAAGTCCTGTCTAAAACCCATACTCTGGGAAACTGAAACCTGACAATCCAACTGGTGGGACATCCATGCTGGACCTAATATTAACCAATAGACCTGACAGAACAACCCACATGCAATTTGGGGTCACCTGGGATATAACCTTTCAATTATCATTCAAAAGAGTGTTTCTTTAGGGAGGCACAAAATTACCAAACTTCTAAAAAGCTAAATTTAACCAGCTAAGAGAGGCCACTAGCCTCATTAACTGGGACAACGTCCTCAAAAATAAAAGTTGAGCCACAAAATAGATTTTTTTTTAATGCATTCTAAACATTAATTGTGAAAGGTACATACCTTATAGGAATAAAAGGTTAGGGAACAATGAAAAAAAATGCAAATAAATAGAAATATAAATGAAGCAATAAATGACAAAAGGAAAGCATTTAAATCACTAAAACAGAAAGATACCAAGGAAGCCTTGAAAAAATATAAGAAAAAAGATAGAATATGTAAAAGACAAATAAAAGCAGACAAGTTGGAGACTAAGGGATTCTTTGCCAGAGAGAGTAAAACTAATCCTAAAATGTTCTTCTATTATACAGTATAAATAAGAAAAAAAAGTGTTGGCTAGAGATGAGCAAAGGTCTCAAAAATTAGATTTGGCTACTTTGCCAAATTTTAAAAAAAAATTGCCTTGAAAATGGCAGGTGAAATGTCCTTCCCTGTTATTGAACCCCTAAGATACCACATTCATCGCTGATTGGGGCACCTGAGATGAATATTAAGGCCTTTCAGGGGTGGATTAATAAAAATAAAAAAATTTAACTGTACTTACCGCATCCATTTGAGTGAGAAGAGACTGCTGTGGCCATCTTGCTTGAGGATCAATTGTGTGATGACGTCATCACGTTGACTGGCGTGATTAAGTAATAATTCATCGTGCACAAGATTTCTCAAGGCATCTTTAAGCAATATGGCCACAGCAGCTCAAATGGATGAGGTAAGTATGATTTTTTTTAAATTATTATTCTTACTGCCATTTCAGGGAAAATCTATTTGTTACCATGAAGCACTGAGGAAATTTGGCTTTGCAGCAAATCACATTTTTCCTGAAATTCGGATCGAAGTCCACTTCGTCAACATCCATTCATTCATTGCTAGTATTGGCCATTTACAGAGGGATGAGGGAGAGCAATAAGAAGAAAGCAAATGTATTAAATCTTTTTTTTCTCTCCACTGTATTCACTGAGGAAAATAAACTGATGAAATCCAGAAAGTAAAAGTAAATTCCCCATTAAAAATGGCCTGTCTCACCAAAAAAGAAGTCACTGGGCCACTGTCACTAGTGGGGTACCACAGGGGTCAGTATTGGGCCCTATTCTCTTCAATATAATTATTGATGATCTTGTAGAGGGCTTGCACAGTAAAATATCAATTTTTGCAGATGACACTAAACTGTGTAAAGTAATTGATATGGAACAGGACACAATACTGTTAACAGATGGATCTGAATAGATTGGAGGCTTGTGCAGAGAAGTGGCAGATGAGGTTTAGCACTGACAAATGTAAGGTTATGCACATGGTAAGATAAAATACACATCACCAGTACATTCTAAACACAGTGACACGGAAAAGGATTTATAGTGGGGAAAATAAGTAATTTATACACTAGCGATATTGCACATTTTCCCACCTACAAAGAATGGAGAGATATGTAATTTTTGAGATCGACAGTAGGGATGAGCGAACTCGAACTGTATAGTTCGGGTTCGTACCGAATTTTGGGGTGTCCGTGACACGGACCCGAACCCGGACATTTTCGTAAAAGTCCGGGTTCGGGTTCGGTGTTCGTCGCTTTCTTGGCGCTTTTGTGACGCTTTCTTGGCGCTTTTTGAAATGCTGCAAAGCAGCCAATCAACAAGCGTCATACTACTTGCCCCAAGAGGCCATCACAGCCATGCCTACTATTGGCATGGCTGTGATTGGCCAGAGCACCATGTGACCCAGCCTCTATTTAAGCTGGAGTCACATAGCGCCGCCCGTCACTCTGCTCTGATTAGCGTAGGGAGAGGTTGCGGCTGCGACAGTAGGGCGAGATTAGGCAGATTAACTCCTCCAAAGGACTTGATTAATTGATCGATCTGCAGCTGTGCATCATTGAGCTGCTGAAATTCAATTGCTCACAGTTTTTAGGCTGCCCAGACCGTTTGTCAGTCACTTTTTTCTGGGGTGATCGGCGGCCATTTTGTGTCTTGTGGTGCGCCAGCACAAGCTGCGACCAAGTGCATTTAACCCTCAATGGTGTGGTTGTTTTTTGGCTAAAGCCTACATCAGGGTGAAGCTGTCACACCAAGTGCATTTAACCAGCAATAGTCTGTTTATTTTTTGGCCATATACTACATCAGGGGCAAGCTGCGCCTGTCACCAAGTGCATTTAACCCTCAATGGTGTGGTTGTTTTTTGGCTAAAGCCTACATCAGGGTGAAGCTGTCACACCAAGTGCATTTAACCAGCAATAGTCTGTTTATTTTTTGGCCATATACTAAATCAGGGGCAAGCTGCGCCCGTCACCAAGTGCATTTAACCCTCAGTAGTGTGGTTGGTCAAGCTATCACACCAAGTGCATTTAACCAGCAATAGTCTGTTCATTTTTTGGCCATATACTAAATCAGGGGCAAGCTGCGCCCGTCACCAAGTGCATTTAACCAGCAATAGTCTGTTCATTTTTTGGCCATATACTACATCAGGGGCAAGCTGCGCCCGTCACCAAGTGCATTTAACCCTCAGTAGTGTGGTTGGTCAAGCTGTGTCACCAAGTGCATTTAACCAGCAATAGTCTGTTCATTTTTTGGCCATATACTACATCAGGGGCAAGCTGCGCCCGCACCAAGTGCATTTAACCCTCAGTAGTGTGGTTGGTCAAGCTATCACACCAAGTGCATTTAACCAGCAATAGTCTGTTCATTTTTTGGCCATATACTAAATCAGGGGCAAGCTGCGCCCGTCACCAAGTGCATTTAACCAGCAATAGTCTGTTCATTTTTTGGCCATATACTACATCAGGGGATAGCTGCGCCCGTCACCAAGTGCATTTAACCCTCAGTAGTGTGGTTGGTCAAGCTGTGACACCAAGTGAATTTAACCAGCAATAGTCTGTTCATTTTTTGGCCATATACTACATCAGGGGCAAGCTGCGCCCGTCACCAAGTGCATTTAACCCTCAGTAGTGTGGTTGGTCAAGCTATCACACCAAGTGCATTTAACCAGCAATAGTGTGGTTATTTTTTGGCCATATCCCAGTCTAATTCTGTAACTAAATCCATACCGGTCACCCAGCGCCTAAATACTAGGCCTCAAATTTATATCCCGCTAAATCTCTCGTTACCGCTGTCCTGTTGTGGCTGGGAAAGTTATTTAGTGTCCGTCAAAGCACATTTTTTGTTCTGGGTTGAAATACAATTCCCAATTTAGCAATTTCATAATTTAGTGGTTCCTGCTATATCAGAGCTATTTGAAATCTATCCCTAAAAGGGTATATAATATTCAAGGTGCACATAGGGTCATTCAGAATAACTTCACACACACGCTACTGTGCATTTCCAAATCTAATTTTGTTAGTAAATCCATACCGGTCACCCAGCGCCTAAATACTAGGCCTCAAATTTATATCCCGCTAAATCTCTCGTTACCGCTGTCCTGTTGTGGCTGGGAAAGTTATTTAGTGTCCGTCAAAGCACATTTTTTGTTCTGGGTTGAAATACAATTCCCAATTTAGCAATTTCATAATTTAGTGGTTCCTGCTATATCAGAGCTATTTGAAATCTATCCCTAAAAGGGTATATAATATTCAAGGTGCACATAGGGTCATTCAGAATAACTTCACACACACGCTACTGTGCATTTCCAAGTCTAATTCTGTCACTAAATCCATACCGGTCACCCAGCGCCTAAATACTAGGCCTCAAATTTATATCCCGCTAAATCTCTCGTTACCGCTGTCCTGTTGTGGCTGGGAAAGTTATTTAGTGTCCGTCAAAGCACATTTTTTGTTCTGGGTTGAAATACAATTCCCAATTTAGCAATTTCATAATTTAGTGGTTCCTGCTATATCAGAGCTATTTGAAATCTATCCCTAAAAGGGTATATAATATTCAAGGTGCACATAGGGTCATTCAGAATAACTTCACACACACGCTACTGTGCATTTCCAAGTCTAATTCTGTTAGTCAATCCATACCGGTCACCCAGCGCCTAAATACTAGGCCTCAAATTTATATCCCGCTAAATCTCTCGTTACCGCTGTCCTGTTGTGGCTGGGAAAGTTATTTAGTGTCCGTCAAAGCACATTTTTTGTTCTGGGTTGAAATACAATTCCCAATTTAGCAATTTCATAATTTAGTGGTTCCTGCTATATCAGAGCTATTTGAAATCTATCCCTAAAAGGGTATATAATATTCAAGGTGCACATAGGGTCATTCAGAATAACTTCACACACACGCTACTGTGCATTTCCAAGTCCAATTCTGTTAGTAAATCCATACCGGTCACCCAGCGCCTAAATACTAGGCCTCAAATTTATATCCCGCTGAATATGAATACAATACATCGGGCCGAATAATATTTTTGTTGTTGTGGTGAACCATAACAATGAGGAAAACATCTAGTAAGGGACGCGGACGTGGACATGGTCGTGGTGGTGTTAGTGGAACCTCTGGTGCTGGGAGAGGACGTGGCCGTTCTGCCACATCCACACGTCCTAGTGTACCAACTACCTCAGGTCCCAGTAGCCGCCAGAATTTACAGCGATATATGGTGGGGCCCAATGCCGTTCTAAGGATGGTAAGGCCTGAGCAGGTACAGGCATTAGTCAATTGGGTGGCCGACAGTGGATCCAGCACGTTCACATTATCTCCCACCCAGTCTTCTGCAGAAAGCGCACAGATGGCGCCTGAAAACCAACCCCATCAGTCTGTCACATCACCCCCATGCATACCAGGGAAACTGTCTCAGCCTCAAGTTATGCAGCAGTCTCTTATGCTGTTTGAAGACTCCGCTGGCAGGGTTTCCCAAGGGCATCCACCTAGCCCTTCCCCAGCGGTGAAAGACATAGAATGCACTGACGCACAACCACTTATGTTTCCTGATGATGAGGACATGGGAATACCACCTCAGCATGTCTCTGATGATGACGAAACACAGGTGCCAACTGCTGCGTCTTTCTGCAGTGTGCAGACTGAACAGGAGGTCAGGGATCAAGACTGGGTGGAAGACGATGCAGGGGACGATGAGGTCCTAGACCCCACATGGAATGAAGGTCGTGCCACTGACTTTCACAGTTCGGAGGAAGAGGCAGTGGTGAGACCGAGCCAACAGCGTAGCAAAAGAGGGAGCAGTGGGCAAAAGCAGAACACCCGCCGCCAAGAGACTCCGCCTGCTACTGACCGCCGCCATCTGGGACCGAGCACCCCAAAGGCAGCTTCAAGGAGTTCCCTGGCATGGCACTTCTTCAAACAATGTGCTGACGACAAGACCCGAGTGGTTTGCACGCTGTGCCATCAGAGCCTGAAGCGAGGCATTAACGTTCTGAACCTGAGCACAACCTGCATGACCAGGCACCTGCATGCAAAGCATGAACTGCAGTGGAGTAAACACCTTAAAACCAAGGAAGTCACTCAGGCTCCCCCTGCTACCTCTTCTGCTGCTGCCGCCTCGGCCTCTTCTGCTGCTGCCGCCTCGGCCTCTTCCTCCGCCTCTGGAGGAACGTTGGCACCTGCCGCCCAGCAAACAGGGGATGTACCACCAACACCACCACCACCTCCGTCACCAAGCGTCTCAACCATGTCACACGGCAGCGTTCAGCTCTCCATCTCACAAACATTTGAGAGAAAGCGTAAATTCCCACCTAGCCACCCTCGATCCCTGGCCCTGAATGCCAGCATTTCTAAACTACTGGCCTATGAAATGCTGTCATTTAGGCTGGTGGACACAGACAGCTTCAAACAGCTCATGTCGCTTGCTGTCCCACAGTATGTTGTTCCCAGCCGCCACTACTTCTCCAAGAGAGCCGTGCCTTCCCTGCACAACCAAGTATCCGATAAAATCAAGTGTGCACTGCGCAACGCCATCTGTAGCAAGGTCCACCTAACCACAGATACGTGGACCAGTAAGCACGGCCAGGGACGCTATATCTCCCTAACTGCACACTGGGTAAATGTAGTGGCAGCTGGGCCCCAGGCGGAGAGCTGTTTGGCGCACGTCCTTCCGCCGCCAAGGATCGCAGGGCAACATTCTTTGCCTCCTGTTGCCACCTCCTCCTTCTCGGCTTCCTCCTCCTCTTCTTCCACCTGCTCATCCAGTCAGCCACACACCTTCACCACCAACTTCAGCACAGCCCGGGGTAAACGTCAGCAGGCCATTCTGAAACTCATATGTTTGGGGGACAGGCCCCACACCGCACAGGAGTTGTGGCGGGGTATAGAACAACAGACCGACGAGTGGTTGCTGCCGGTGAGCCTCAAGCCCGGCCTGGTGGTGTGTGATAATGGGCGAAATCTCGTTGCAGCTCTGGGACTAGCCAATTTGACGCACATCCCTTGCTTGGCGCATGTGCTGAATTTGGTGGTGCAGAAGTTCATTACACAACTACCCCGACATGTCAGAGCTGCTGCATAAAGTGCGGGCCGTCTGTTCGCGCTTCCGGCGTTCACATCCTGCTGCTGCTCGCCTGTCTGCGCTACAGCGTAACTTCGGCCTTCCCGCTCACCGCCTCATATGCGACGTGCCCACCAGGTGGAACTCCACCTTGCACATGCTGGACAGACTGTGCGAGCAGCAGCAGGCCATAGTGGAGTTTCAGCTGCAGCACGCACGGGTCAGTCGCACTACAGAACAGCACCACTTCACCACCAATGACTGGGCCTCCATGCGAGACCTGTGTGCCCTGTTGCGCTGTTTCGAGTACTCCACCAACATGGCCAGTGGCGATGACGCCGTTATCAGCGTTACAATACCACTTCTATGTCTCCTTGAGAAAACACTTAGGGCGATGATGGAAGAGGAGGTGGCCCAGGAGGAGGAGGAGGAGGAGGAAGAGGGGTCATTTTTAGCACTTTCAGGCCAGTCTCTTCGAAGTGACTCAGAGGGAGGTTTTTGGCAACAGCAGAGGCCAGGTACAAATGTGGCCAGCCAGGGCCCACTACTGGAGGACGAGGAGGACGAGGATGAGGAGGAGGTGGAGGAGGATGAGGATGAAGCATGGTCACAGCGGGGTGGCACCCAACGCAGCTCGGGTCCATCACTGGTGCGTGGCTGGGGGGAAAGGCAGGACGATGACGATACGCCTCCCACAGAGGACAGCTTGTCCTTACCCCTGGGCAGCCTGGCACACATGAGCGACTACATGCTGCAGTGCCTGCGCAACGACAGCAGAGTTGCCCACATTTTAACCTGTGCGGACTACTGGGTTGCCACCCTGCTGGATCCACGCTACAAAGACAATGTGCCCACCTTACTTCCTGCACTGGAGCGTGATAGGAAGATGCGCGAGTACAAGCGCACGTTGGTAGACGCGCTACTGAGAGCATTCCCAAATGTCACAGGGGAACAAGTGGAAGCCCAAGGCCAAGGCAGAGGAGGAGCAAGAGGTCGCCAAGGCAGCTGTGTCACGGCCAGCTCCTCTGAGGGCAGGGTTAGCATGGCAGAGATGTGGAAAACTTTTGTCAACACGCCACAGCTAACTGCACCACCACCTGATACGCAACGTGTTAGCAGGAGGCAACATTTCACTAACATGGTGGAACAGTACAGTGTGCACACCCCTCCACGTACTGACTGATGGTTCGGCCCCATTCAACTTCTGGGTCTCTAAATTGTCCACGTGGCCAGAGCTAGCCTTTTATGCCTTGGAGGTGCTGGCCTGCCCGGCGGCCAGCGTTTTGTCTGAACGTGTATTCAGCACGGCAGGGGGCGTCATTACAGACAAACGCAGCCGCCTGTCTACAGCCAATGTGGACAAGCTGACGTTCATAAAAATGAACCAGGCATGGATCCCACAGGATCTGTCCGTCCCTTGTCCAGATTAGACATTAACTACCTCCCCTTAACCATATATTATTGGACTCCAGGGCACTTCCTCATTCAATCCTATTTTTATTTTCATTTTACCATTATATTGCGAGGCTACCCAAAGTTGAATGAACCTCTCCTCTGTCTGGGTGCCGGGGCCTAAATATATGCCAATGGACTGTTCCAATGTTGGGTGACGTGAAGCCTGATTCTCTGCTATGACATGCAGACTGATTCTCTGCTGACATGAAGCCAGATCCTCTGTTACGGGACCTCTCTCCTCTGCCTGGGTGCTGGGCCTAAATTATGACAATGGACTGTTGCAGTGGTGGGTGACGTGAAGCCTGATTCTCTGCTATGACATGCAGACTGATTCTCTGCTGACATGAAGCCAGATTGTCTGTTACGGGACCTCTCTCCTCTGCCTGGGTGCTGGGCCTAAATATATGCCAATGGACTGTTGCAGTGGTGGCTGACGTGAAGCCTCATTCTCTGCTATGACATGCAGACTGATTCTCTGCTGACATGAAGCCAGATTGTCTGTTACGGGACCTCTCTCCTCTGCCTGGGTGCTGGGCCTAAATATATGCCAATGGACTGTTGCAGTGGTGGCTGACGTGAAGCCTGATTCTCTGCTATGACATGCAGACTGATTCTCTGCTGACATGAAGCCAGATTCTCTGTTACGGGACCTCTCTCCTCTGCCTGGGTGCTGGGCCTAAATTATGACAATGGACTGTTGCAGTGGTGGGTGACGTGAAGCCTGATTCTCTGCTATGACATGCAGACTGATTCTCTGCTGACATGAAGCCAGATTGTCTGTTACGGGACCTCTCTCCTCTGCCTGGGTGCTGGGCCTAAATATATGCCAATGGACTGTTGCAGTGGTGGCTGACGTGAAGCCTCATTCTCTGCTATGACATGCAGACTGATTCTCTGCTGACATGAAGCCAGATTGTCTGTTACGGGACCTCTCTCCTCTGCCTGGGTGCTGGGCCTAAATATATGCCAATGGACTGTTGCAGTGGTGGCTGACGTGAAGCCTCATTCTCTGCTATGACATGCAGACTGATTCTCTGCTGACATGAAGCCAGATTGTCTGTTACGGGACCTCTCTCCTCTGCCTGGGTGCTGGGCCTAAATATATGCCAATGGACTGTTGCAGTGGTGGCTGACGTGAAGCCTCATTCTCTGCTATGACATGCAGACTGATTCTCTGCTGACATGAAGCCAGATTGTCTGTTACGGGACCTCTCTCCTCTGCCTGGGTGCTGGGCCTAAATATATGCCAATGGACTGTTGCAGTGGTGGCTGACGTGAAGCCTGATTCTCTGCTATGACATGCAGACTGATTCTCTGCTGACATGAAGCCAGATTGTCTGTTACGGGACCTCTCTCCTCTGCCTGGGTGCTGGGCCTAAATATATGCCAATGGACTGTTGCAGTGGTGGCTGACGTGAAGCCTGATTCTCTGCTATGACATGCAGACTGATTCTCTGCTGACATGAAGCCAGATTCTCTGTTACGGGACCTCTCTCCTCTGCCTGGGTGCTGGGCCTAAATATATGACAATGGACTGTTGCAGTGGTGGCTGACGTGAAGCCTGATTCTCTGCTATGACATGCAGACTGATTCTCTGCTGACATGAAGCCAGATTGTCTGTTACGGGACCTCTCTCCTCTGCCTGGGTGCTGGGCCTAAATATATGCCAATGGACTGTTGCAGTGGTGGCTGACGTGAAGCCTCATTCTCTGCTATGACATGCAGACTGATTCTCTGCTGACATGAAGCCAGATTGTCTGTTACGGGACCTCTCTCCTCTGCCTGGGTGCTGGGCCTAAATATATGCCAATGGACTGTTGCAGTGGTGGCTGACGTGAAGCCTCATTCTCTGCTATGACATGCAGACTGATTCTCTGCTGACATGAAGCCAGATTGTCTGTTACGGGACCTCTCTCCTCTGCCTGGGTGCTGGGCCTAAATATATGCCAATGGACTGTTGCAGTGGTGGCTGACGTGAAGCCTCATTCTCTGCTATGACATGCAGACTGATTCTCTGCTGACATGAAGCCAGATTGTCTGTTACGGGACCTCTCTCCTCTGCCTGGGTGCTGGGCCTAAATATATGCCAATGGACTGTTGCAGTGGTGGCTGACGTGAAGCCTCATTCTCTGCTATGACATGCAGACTGATTCTCTGCTGACATGAAGCCAGATTGTCTGTTACGGGACCTCTCTCCTCTGCCTGGGTGCTGGGCCTAAATATATGCCAATGGACTGTTGCAGTGGTGGCTGACGTGAAGCCTCATTCTCTGCTATGACATGCAGACTGATTCTCTGCTGACATGAAGCCAGATTGTCTGTTACGGGACCTCTCTCCTCTGCCTGGGTGCTGGGCCTAAATATATGCCAATGGACTGTTGCAGTGGTGGCTGACGTGAAGCCTGATTCTCTGCTATGACATGAAGACTGATTCTCTGCTGACATGAAGCCAGATTGTCTGTTACGGGACCTCTCTCCTCTGCCTGGGTGCTGGGCCTAAATATATGCCAATGGACTGTTGCAGTGGTGGCTGACGTGAAGCCTCATTCTCTGCTATGACATGCAGACTGATTCTCTGCTGACATGAAGCCAGATTCTCTGTTACGGGACCTCTCTCCTCTGCCTGGGTGCTGGGCCTAAATTTATGACAATGGACTGTTGCAGTGGTGGGCTGACGTGAAGCCTGATTCTCTGCTATGACATGAAGACTGATTCTCTGCTGACATGAAGCCAGATTGTCTGTTACGGGACCTCTCTCCTCTGCCTGGGTGCTGGGCCTAAATTATGACAATGGACTGTTGCAGTGGTGGCTGACGTGAAGCCTCATTCTCTGCTATGACATGCAGACTGATTCTCTGCTGACATGAAGCCAGATTGTCTGTTACGGGACCTCTCTCCTCTGCCTGGGTGCTGGGCCTAAATATATGCCAATGGACTGTTGCAGTGGTGGCTGACGTGAAGCCTCATTCTCTGCTATGACATGCAGACTGATTCTCTGCTGACATGAAGCCAGATTGTCTGTTACGGGACCTCTCTCCTCTGCCTGGGTGCTGGGCCTAAATATATGCCAATGGACTGTTGCAGTGGTGGCTGACGTGAAGCCTCATTCTCTGCTATGACATGCAGACTGATTCTCTGCTGACATGAAGCCAGATTGTCTGTTACGGGACCTCTCTCCTCTGCCTGGGTGCTGGGCCTAAATATATGCCAATGGACTGTTGCAGTGGTGGCTGACGTGAAGCCTCATTCTCTGCTATGACATGCAGACTAATTCTCTGCTGACATGAAGCCAGATTCCTCTGTTACGGGACCTCTCTCCTCTGCCTGGGTGCTGGGCCTAAATTATGACAATGGACTGTTGCAGTGGTGGGCTGACGTGAAGCCTGATTCTCTGCTATGACATGAAGACTGATTCTCTGCTGACATGAAGCCAGATTGTCTGTTACGGGACCTCTCTCCTCTGCCTGGGTGCTGGGCCTAAATTATGACAATGGACTGTTGCAGTGGTGGCTGACGTGAAGCCTCATTCTCTGCTATGACATGCAGACTGATTCTCTGCTGACATGAAGCCAGATTGTCTGTTACGGGACCTCTCTCCTCTGCCTGGGTGCTGGGCCTAAATATATGCCAATGGACTGTTGCAGTGGTGGCTGACGTGAAGCCTCATTCTCTGCTATGACATGCAGACTGATTCTCTGCTGACATGAAGCCAGATTGTCTGTTACGGGACCTCTCTCCTCTGCCTGGGTGCTGGGCCTAAATATATGCCAATGGACTGTTGCAGTGGTGGCTGACGTGAAGCCTCATTCTCTGCTATGACATGCAGACTGATTCTCTGCTGACATGAAGCCAGATTGTCTGTTACGGGACCTCTCTCCTCTGCCTGGGTGCTGGGCCTAAATATATGCCAATGGACTGTTGCAGTGGTGGCTGACGTGAAGCCTGATTCTCTGCTATGACATGCAGACTGATTCTCTGCTGACATGAAGCCAGATTGTCTGTTACGGGACCTCTCTCCTCTGCCTGGGTGCTGGGCCTAAATATATGCCAATGGACTGTTGCAGTGGTGGCTGACGTGAAGCCTGATTCTCTGCTATGACATGAAGACTGATTCTCTGCTGACATGAAGCCAGATCCTCTGTTACGGGACCTCTCTCCTCTGCCTGGGTGCTGGGCCTAAATTATGAAAATGGACTCTTACAGTGGTGGGTGACGTGAAGCCTGATTCTCTGCTATGACATGAAGACTGATTCTCTGCTGACATGAAGCCAGATTGTCTGTTACGGGACCTCTCTCCTCTGCCTGGGTGCTGGGCCTAAATTATGACAATGGACTGTTGCAGTGGTGGCTGACGTGAAGCCTCATTCTCTGCTATGACATGCAGACTGATTCTCTGCTGACATGAAGCCAGATTGTCTGTTACGGGACCTCTCTCCTCTGCCTGGGTGCTGGGCCTAAATATATGCCAATGGACTGTTGCAGTGGTGGCTGACGTGAAGCCTCATTCTCTGCTATGACATGCAGACTGATTCTCTGCTGACATGAAGCCAGATTGTCTGTTACGGGACCTCTCTCCTCTGCCTGGGTGCTGGGCCTAAATATATGCCAATGGACTGTTGCAGTGGTGGCTGACGTGAAGCCTCATTCTCTGCTATGACATGCAGACTGATTCTCTGCTGACATGAAGCCAGATTGTCTGTTACGGGACCTCTCTCCTCTGCCTGGGTGCTGGGCCTAAATTTATGCCAATGGACTGTTGCAGTGGTGGCTGACGTGAAGCCTCATTCTCTGCTATGACATGCAGACTGATTCTCTGCTGACATGAAGCCAGATTGTCTGTTACGGGACCTCTCTCCTCTGCCTGGGTGCTGGGCCTAAATATATGCCAATGGACTGTTGCAGTGGTGGCTGACGTGAAGCCTCATTCTCTGCTATGACATGCAGACTGATTCTCTGCTGACATGAAGCCAGATTGTCTGTTACGGGACCTCTCTCCTCTGCCTGGGTGCCTGGGCCTAAATATATGCCAATGGACTGTTGCAGTGGTGGCTGACGTGAAGCCTGATTCTCTGCTATGACATGAAGACTGATTCTCTGCTGACATGAAGCCAGATTGTCTGTTACGGGACCTCTCTCCTCTGCCTGGGTGCTGGGCCTAAATATATGCCAATGGACTGTTGCAGTGGTGGCTGACGTGAAGCCTCATTCTCTGCTATGACATGAAGACTGATTCTCTGCTGACATGAAGCCAGATCCTCTGTTACGGGACCTCTCTCCTCTGCCTGGGTGCTGGGCCTAAATTTATGAAAATGGACTCTTACAGTGGTGGGTGACGTGAAGCCTGATTCTCTGCTATGACATGAAGACTGATTCTCTGCTGACATGAAGCCAGATTGTCTGTTACGGGACCTCTCTCCTCTGCCTGGGTGCTGGGCCTAAATTTATGACAATGGACTGTTGCAGTGGTGGCTGACGTGAAGCCTCATTCTCTGCTATGACATGCAGACTGATTCTCTGCTGACATGAAGCCAGATTGTCTGTTACGGGACCTCTCTCCTCTGCCTGGGTGCTGGGCCTAAATATATGCCAATGGACTGTTGCAGTGGTGGCTGACGTGAAGCCTCATTCTCTGCTATGACATGCAGACTGATTCTCTGCTGACATGAAGCCAGATTGTCTGTTACGGGACCTCTCTCCTCTGCCTGGGTGCTGGGCCTAAATATATGCCAATGGACTGTTGCAGTGGTGGCTGACGTGAAGCCTCATTCTCTGCTATGACATGCAGACTGATTCTCTGCTGACATGAAGCCAGATTGTCTGTTACGGGACCTCTCTCCTCTGCCTGGGTGCTGGGCCTAAATATATGCCAATGGACTGTTGCAGTGGTGGCTGACGTGAAGCCTCATTCTCTGCTATGACATGCAGACTAATTCTCTGCTGACATGAAGCCAGATCCTCTGTTACGGGACCTCTCTCCTCTGCCTGGGTGCTGGGCCTAAATTATGACAATGGACTGTTGCAGTGGTGGGTGACGTGAAGCCTGATTCTCTGCTATGACATGCAGACTGATTCTCTGCTGACATGAAGCCAGATTGTCTGTTACGGGACCTCTCTCCTCTGCCTGGGTGCTGGGCCTAAATTTATGACAATGGACTGTTGCAGTGGTGGCTGACGTGAAGCCTCATTCTCTGCTATGACATGCAGACTGATTCTCTGCTGACATGAAGCCAGATTGTCTGTTACGGGACCTCTCTCCTCTGCCTGGGTGCTGGGCCTAAATATATGCCAATGGACTGTTGCAGTGGTGGCTGACGTGAAGCCTCATTCTCTGCTATGACATGCAGACTGATTCTCTGCTGACATGAAGCCAGATTGTCTGTTACGGGACCTCTCTCCTCTGCCTGGGTGCTGGGCCTAAATATATGCCAATGGACTGTTGCAGTGGTGGCTGACGTGAAGCCTCATTCTCTGCTATGACATGCAGACTGATTCTCTGCTGACATGAAGCCAGATTGTCTGTTACGGGACCTCTCTCCTCTGCCTGGGTGCTGGGCCTAAATATATGCCAATGGACTGTTGCAGTGGTGGCTGACGTGAAGCCTGATTCTCTGCTATGACATGCAGACTGATTCTCTGCTGACATGAAGCCAGATTGTCTGTTACGGGACCTCTCTCCTCTGCCTGGGTGCTGGGCCTAAATATATGCCAATGGACTGTTGCAGTGGT
Organism: Bufo gargarizans; assembly: GCF_014858855.1. Classification (NCBI taxonomy): domain Eukaryota; kingdom Metazoa; phylum Chordata; class Amphibia; order Anura; family Bufonidae; genus Bufo; species Bufo gargarizans. The sequence goes on along the minus strand of NC_058080.1, from coordinate 407,190,462 downwards.
GGCTGACGTGAAGCCTGATTCTCTGCTATGACATGCAGACTGATTCTCTGCTGACATGAAGCCAGATTCGTCTGTTACGGGACCTCTCTCCTCTGCCTGGGTGCTGGGCCTAAATTTATGACAATGGACTGTTACAGTGGTGGGTGACGTGAAGCCTGATTCTCTGCTATGACATGCAGACTGATTCTCTGCTGACATGAAGCCAGATTGTCTGTTACGGGACCTCTCTCCTCTGCCTGGGTGCTGGGCCTAAATATATGCCAATGGACTGTTGCAGTGGTGGCTGACGTGAAGCCTCATTCTCTGCTATGACATGCAGACTGATTCTCTGCTGACATGAAGCCAGATTGTCTGTTACGGGACCTCTCTCCTCTGCCTGGGTGCTGGGCCTAAATATATGCCAATGGACTGTTGCAGTGGTGGCTGACGTGAAGCCTCATTCTCTGCTATGACATGCAGACTGATTCTCTGCTGACATGAAGCCAGATTGTCTGTTACGGGACCTCTCTCCTCTGCCTGGGTGCTGGGCCTAAATATATGCCAATGGACTGTTGCAGTGGTGGCTGACGTGAAGCCTCATTCTCTGCTATGACATGCAGACTGATTCTCTGCTGACATGAAGCCAGATTGTCTGTTACGGGACCTCTCTCCTCTGCCTGGGTGCTGGGCCTAAATATATGCCAATGGACTGTTGCAGTGGTGGCTGACGTGAAGCCTCATTCTCTGCTATGACATGCAGACTGATTCTCTGCTGACATGAAGCCAGATTGTCTGTTACGGGACCTCTCTCCTCTGCCTGGGTGCTGGGCCTAAATATATGCCAATGGACTGTTGCAGTGGTGGCTGACGTGAAGCCTCATTCTCTGCTATGACATGCAGACTGATTCTCTGCTGACATGAAGCCAGATTGTCTGTTACGGGACCTCTCTCCTCTGCCTGGGTGCTGGGCCTAAATATATGCCAATGGACTGTTGCAGTGGTGGCTGACGTGAAGCCTGATTCTCTGCTATGACATGCAGACTGATTCTCTGCTGACATGAAGCCAGATTGTCTGTTACGGGACCTCTCTCCTCTGCCTGGGTGCTGGGCCTAAATATATGCCAATGGACTGTTGCAGTGGTGGCTGACGTGAAGCCTCATTCTCTGCTATGACATGCAGACTGATTCTCTGCTGACATGAAGCCAGATTCTCTGTTACGGGACCTCTCTCCTCTGCCTGGGTGCTGGGCCTAAATATATGCCAATGGACTGTTGCAGTGGTGGGTGACGTGAAGCCTGATTCTCTGCTATGACATGCAGACTGATTCTCTGCTGACATGAAGCCAGATTGTCTGTTACGGGACCTCTCTCCTCTGCCTGGGTGCTGGGCCTAAATATATGACAATGGACTGTTGCAGTGGTGGCTGACGTGAAGCCTCATTCTCTGCTATGACATGCAGACTGATTCTCTGCTGACATGAAGCCAGATTGTCTGTTACGGGACCTCTCTCCTCTGCCTGGGTGCTGGGCCTAAATATATGCCAATGGACTGTTGCAGTGGTGGCTGACGTGAAGCCTCATTCTCTGCTATGACATGCAGACTGATTCTCTGCTGACATGAAGCCAGATTGTCTGTTACGGGACCTCTCTCCTCTGCCTGGGTGCTGGGCCTAAATATATGCCAATGGACTGTTGCAGTGGTGGCTGACGTGAAGCCTCATTCTCTGCTATGACATGCAGACTGATTCTCTGCTGACATGAAGCCAGATTGTCTGTTACGGGACCTCTCTCCTCTGCCTGGGTGCTGGGCCTAAATATATGCCAATGGACTGTTGCAGTGGTGGCTGACGTGAAGCCTCATTCTCTGCTATGACATGCAGACTAATTCTCTGCTGACATGAAGCCAGATCCTCTGTTACGGGACCTCTCTCCTCTGCCTGGGTGCTGGGCCTAAATTTATGACAATGGACTCTTACAGTGGTGGGTGACGTGAAGCCTGATTCTCTGCTATGACATGCAGACTGATTCTCTGCTGACATGAAGCCAGATTGTCTGTTACGGGACCTCTCTCCTCTGCCTGGGTGCTGGGCCTAAATATATGCCAATGGACTGTTGCAGTGGTGGCTGACGTGAAGCCTCATTCTCTGCTATGACATGCAGACTAATTCTCTGCTGACATGAAGCCAGATTCTCTGTTACGGGACCTCTCTCCTCTGCCTGGGTGCCGGGGCCTAAATATCTGAGAATGGACTGTTCCAGTGGTGGGTGACGGGAAGCCAGATTCTCTGCTATGGGACCTCTCTCCAATTGATTTTGGTTAATTTTTATTTATTTAATTTTTATTTTAATTCATTTCCCTATCCACATTTGTTTGCAGGGGATTTACCTACATGTTGCTGCCTTTTGCAGCCCTCTAGCCCTTTCCTGGGCTGTTTTACAGCCTTTTTAGTGCCGAAAAGTTCGGGTCCCCATTGACTTCAATACGGTTCGGGTTCGGGACGAAGTTCGGATCGGGTTCGGATCCCGAACCCGAACATTTTCGGGAAGTTCGGCCGAACTTCTCGAACCCGAACATCCAGGTGTTCGCTCAACTCTAATCGACAGTCATCTTGTATTTCTTCCATTTTCTAATAATTGTGCCAACAGTTGTTGCCTTCTAACCAAGCTACTTGCCTATTGTCCTGTTGCCCACCCCAGGCTTGTGCATGTCTACAATATGTCCCTGGTGTCCTTAGATAGCTCTTTGGTCTTGGCCATGGTGGAGAGGTTGAAGTGTGATTGGACACATGTATTTTATACAGGTAACAAGTTCAAACAGGTGTACTTAATACAGGTGACAAGTGCAGAGTAGGAGGATTTCTTAAAGAACAACTGACAGGTCTGTGAGAGACAGAATTCTTGTTGGTTGGTAGGTGATCATACTTATTTCATGCAATAAAATGCAAATTCATTATTTAAAAATTGTAAAATATGATTTTTTGTATTTTCTTTTTAGATTCTGTTTCTCACAGTTGAAATGTTAAAGGTTAAAAATGACAGACCTCTCCAGTATTTTAAAGTGGGAAAACTCAAAAAATCAAATACGTATTTTCCCCACTGTAGGAATTTTAGTGGACAGCAAACGTAACTGTGGTGACCAGTACCAGACAGCTGTTGCCAAGGCCAATAGGATAATGGGTTGCATCAAAAATGGCATAGATGCACTTGATGTGTGCATAGTCCTGCCACTTTACAAATCACGAGTCAAACTACACATGCAGTTTTGCGTATATTTCTGGGCTTCCGTGAACAAGACAGACATAGCAAAGCTGGAGAGGGTTCGGAGGAGGGCAACTAAAGTAATAACTGGAATGGGTGGACTACAGTACCCAGAAAGATGATCAATTAGAGTTATTCAGTTTAGAAAAAAGATGACTGAGAGGAGATATAATAATTATGTATAAATGTATCAGGGTTCAGTACAGAGATCTCTCCCATCATCTATATATACCTCGAGGTTGGTTTTATCACAGATTGCATGAGAAAAAAAAAAAAAACCACAGCACTCACCACTGGTCACAAAATTGCTGTTGCAGTTTATTCTTTATTTACATGGTATCAGTGGACGCAGACGGAACACAGGTGCATGGATTGGCTACAGCTGTTTTGCGCTGTGTTGCGCTTTTTCAAGCCTCCTGTGATGTAGAGGGGGAGGGGGCTATAAATACCCCCACCCCATGTACGTCACTGGTTACATTTAAGTGAAATACAAAACACATGTACTTAAAACCAGGGCTTTTTTTCTCAGAGAAAAGGTGGTGGAACTCACCCCCCCTCCCCTGGCCACGCCCCTACCTACCCCTAGGACCGCCCCCTAAAACCGCCCCTTTAGAGTACAGGGATGCAAGTAAAATTGCCATTGACAGTCGTGACAGCCAGGCTGCCAGTGCCCGCGGCCGCCGCCGCCCTAGTCCACACATGGGCAGCGCAGCCTGGCCCCTTCCTTTCCTGTTCCTGTTCCCCTAATTGGCCAATTCAATCTTTTTTAATTTAAAAATGTAATAAATGAAAAATTACCTTTTTCCTTTTATTTCCTTTTCCTGCCTGGTGCCGCTCTGCCTCCGGACTCCTGTTTGTGCCGACACCCACGACACTAAACTGCCGCCCGCGCCTCCAGCAGCCGCCCTGCCTGCTGGGCGGCCCTGTCAGTGGAGCCGGAGGCGGGGGGTCCCGGGTCGGGGGCCGCAGACAGCAATGCAGTCGGCCTGGGGGCGGGGTTTGGGGCCACAGATTTGGCGTCTCCTCTCTCACTCTCTCCGCTGCTGTCAGTGGTGGGCGTTTGCTTGGCGGGAGGTGGGCGGGCCTGAGCCAGTGGAGAGACGGAGGTGCCGGAGGCTGCAGGGACTGAGCAATCATGTAAACTGTAAGTAAGCAGCCTAAGCAGCGGGCCGGCTGGGCCCAGTAACTAAAGGGGGGCGGGGCAAGTTGGCAGAAAATAGGTGGCGGAACGCCGTTCCGGGGCATTCCGCCAGAAATAAAAGGCCTGCTTAAAACCAAATCAAATGAAAACAGCTAAATCATTCTTGTCATTTAACCCCAAAGGTCCCATGGCTTGCGTTCTAATTATCCATGCTGCTCCTCACTGCTGGAGTATGCGTTTTCTGCCCCCCCCCCCCCCCCCCCCCCCCTTGTAGGGGTTTGGACTACTTCAATACCTGCACATTTTAAAACTTTACTTCTCCCTGCATGTTCATCATGTATATGTTCAATTAACCTAGTTGCTCCACTTCTGGTTGTGATTGATCTTTTATGCTCCCTAAAGCACATATACAAACCCCTGTGTGTCTTACCAATGTAAAACCTCCCGCATGGGCGAAAAAAATCACATATACTACATATTGGCTCTTGGGTGCCCAACTGCAGGTATTTCTGTTTGTATACATGTGTACACATTGAGCAATGTCCGCATGCAAAATTTCCTTTAGGAGTGTTCCTACCCAGCCAGTTGTCAACTGGACGGGGAAGGTTGCTCCTGACAATGGCATCCCCTATAGTTTTGCTTCTACGAAAGCTGACAATAGGATAATTGTCTACTTTGTCTGCCAGCGAACCATCCCTCTGCAGCATTTGCCAGTTATTTAAAATAACTTTTTTGATGGTGGAAGCCATTGGGGAATAATCAAATGTGAACACCGCTCTATCTCCATCATCTTTATCATATTGTCTCCTCTTTTTCTTTTTCGTGTTAATGTTTTTACCCAAAACCTGTCTCCTATGTATACTCTTCAGATATGCACTATCCACTATCTTCTCTGGGTAACACCTTTGTAGAAATCGTCTCTTCATGTCTATGCACTGCTCTCCAAATTCAACATAATCTTTTACAATTCTGGCAAGGCGCATAAATTGACCGTATGGGATTGCGGTTTTAATATGTGGCGGATGGTAACTTGTATAATGCAGTAGTGCATTTGTGGATGTTGTTTTTCTGTAGATGGTAGGATTCAACTGGCCATCTTTAACCCTTATTTTGACATCAAGGAAATCCAGTACTGCCGCACTACAAGTGCTGGTGAACCACATATTCATATTATTTACATCATTCAAATAATCCACAATGCACTAAACATATGTTCTTCACCTGTCCAGACAATGAATATGTCATCGATATATCTTAGAAAAACCTTGATATATCGTATGAATGGATTCTGGACAGTGTAAATGTACCTCTCTTCAAAAATAGCCCAAAAAAAATTGCCGAAGGTGCATGAGACTGGTGTCCCCACCGCTGTACCTGACAATTGTTTGAACCATTCTTGGTTAAAACTGAAAGCATTCTGTGTCAGTATGAATGACAGAGACTCAGTGACAAAATCAATATACAAGTCACTTTTATTTATCTTACTCAAGATATCCCGGATCGTCTCTATCCCCAGTTTATGTAGAATCCTGGTGTATAGGCTCTCCACATTTACCGCAGCTAAGTAAAAGCCGTCTTGCCATTGTATATCTGCCAAGACCTCCAAAAAGTCGGTGGTATCTTCCAAATATGAAGGGACCCCTTTCAACACTGGACGCCACATCCAATCCAAATATTGGGACAGGGGTTCGGTCAACGAGCCGTTCCCCGACACTATGGGGCGTCCAGGTGGGTCTACCAACGACTTTGCAGGTTATAGTTACTAGATTTTTGGAGAAGGGTTGTTGCTCCAGGGAGTAATTCTGATTGTCTGATTGGAGTCGGGAAGGAATTTTATTCCCTTTAAATGAGAAAACCTGGCTTCTACCTCAGGGGTTTCTTTTTTTTACTTCCTCTGGATCAACTTGCAGGATAACAGGTTGAACTGGATAGAAAGATGTATTTTTGTGGCCTAACTATATATATATATATATATATATATATATATTTATATATATTGTGGGGATTCACTCTGGTAGACAGGACAAGCGGATGCAATATAGAGGCAAAGACACGTTTGTAACTTAAAAACTGCAGTGTTTATTGACACTAGTTGCAGGTTCACAGTATGACAGTCCATTTTCAGTATTGGTGTTAGTTCACACCCAAAACAGTTCATACAGAAAAATATTCACATTTGATCCTGGGTGTTTAATACACACCTGGCTGAATGCTCAGCCTCAGAAAGTCCACCTGCAGACTTTAGGCGGCCTGCTCACCCGACACACTGTCTTCAGCTTTCAGCCCACACACAGGCTTCAGATCTCAGCAGAGTTTCACGCAGTTCCAGTGTCAGAGAGGAGTAATCCACCCATCTGACACTGCTGGCTGTTTTTTATAGGCCTGTCAAAACCTGGCCTGGACCATGGGGAGTAGTCACCCACCCAGCACTTTGACTACTCCCAGTAAGAGCCATCCTGGATCAGCTATTTACAGCCATACTAGATAGCAAGGTGTCACATAGAAACTGCTGCTGACACATGAAAACTGTCTCTTACTCCACCGAGGCCCGGAACCTCAGTGACACATACCTTTCATCCACAATGACTCCTTGTACCTTCTTACATACCTCCCCCTTTGTTCAATCCTGACGGGGTGAACACACGCCAGACAGTGCAGTCGGGAGAGGGCATCCACATTACCCTGCAAATGGCCTGCCCTGTGTTCTACAGGGCAGGCCATTTACAATTTTGTTCACTTGAGATTTGATCCAATGACATACCCCAGGTACTTAGTCTCCTCAAACTATATTGCACATTTTTTATGGGGTTAGCGGTTAGCCCAGCCTTCCTAAGGGAGTCCACTACAGCCTGTACTTTGGTTAGATAACTTTCCCAGTCTCTACTGTGGATGACTTTATTGTCCAGGTAGGCCGAAGTGTACCAACGATGTGGACAAAGTACAATATCCATTAGCCTTTGAAAGGTGGTGGGGGCCCCATGCAAACCAAAGAGTAACACCTCGTACTGATATAGCCCCTCCGGTGTGATGAAAGCAGTTTTCTCTTTAGCAGCCTCTGTTAAGGGCACCTGCCAATACCCTTTTATGAGGTCCAATACTTAAAAATATCGGGCTTATCCTAACCTTTCAATTAGATTGTCGCCTCGGGGCATGGGATAAGCATCAAACTTAGAAATCTCGCTCTCGTTTCTAAAATCGTTACAAAATCGTAATGTTCCATCCGGTTTGGGTATCAATACTATAGGGCTGGTGTAGCTGGCCAGCTAAGACCTGTACTAGGTTGCTGATATAGCTTATATATTTATACAGCTAAACCTGTTTAGTACAGATCCTACAGTTCCATGTCATATAACTGTTATATATTGTGTTCACAGAAGCAGAAAAGATAATATTTATTTAAGATTCATTATATGGATGTGAGGTAAGCTCAATGACACAGCAGAAACAATAGAAAGCATAGAGTTAAACTGTTGTTGCTGGGCAGGAGTCTAGACCAATCCTAGCCAGCCTCACACAGCCCAGGAATTTTGACCAATTACAGTCAGCCTCACAGCTTGTGTGGGACATTCCCCTAGCAGGAGCTGCTATAATCATTATTCACCAGAGAGAGAGAAGTTGAACAGACATTCACTACACTAGGAGCTGTGTTTTATGGAAGCAGAGAGGCCAAAATAGGTATTTAAAACAGTTATATAATGTTCATATTGTTAATATAGTGATTAGAACTGTATACTGAACCAGTTATGTGTGTTTGCTTACAGTTCCACCAATTGCAAACCACAAATTCAATTGCAAACCACAACAGAGTTTACATACAAATTCAAATTCCATATTGCAATCCAAATTGCATACAACCATATCAGATCATACTCAGCCAATCTGCAAATAGTTACTGCTAACTGCATACTGCAAATTGCGACCAAATTCAGCAAGTAGAACTATTAGTTAGACCTCAGATATACCTCTCAGAGAGATCAAGTGCTTAAATAACTTAAAGTGAGAGTACAGATACTCAAGAAAGAAATATATCCACCATTTTTTGTTGAATGACAAGATTAAACAGTTGAACCCCCATCTTATGCATACTGCCATTTTGTGATATCTTTTCAACACATGTTATGTACATGGACTATCTGCTGCGGAGGCGGCAGTGTTATCTATGAAGAAAAGTTGAAAATAATAAATATTTTTTTTCAAGCATTTGGTGTGCTCTTTAAGCCTACTGTTTTCATAGTATGTTGCTAGAGGAATTACAGAGTAACAGACAGTCTGGTTAGACTAAAAGTCAGAGATATCAAAATTCTTCTAATGCCACAGCACAAAAGGCACAGTGGAACTATTACCCTCACAGGGCGAAGCGAAAGCGCTCCTCAACTTGCACAATAAAGAGCGCATTAGAGCAGTGGAGTGCCAGCATATACCACCACGCAGCAACTGTTCCCTGAGTGAGCAAGCAAAGACACCTTAGCAGAGCCACCATAGAGGCCATAGAACGTGTGCATTAGTCAAACTGCAGCCGATTATTAAAGTGGCAGAATAGCAAAGGCAAAATAGTTAGAAAAAGAGCACCAACCCTCCTGCGATCCCTAGAGAGAGAAAGAGACGCATGGTGGGAGGCCAAAGTCCAGAGCTACTGTAGAGTACTCGCACCGCTATCCACGAAGAGGCCACGTACGGAAGCCAGCCAGTTTACCGCCACTAGGCTTAAAGCTTGCAAGCAGTGTATCCAAGCCAGCGTATAGCAAGTCATCACAGTCAGCGCAAGCATCGCAGCACAGCAAGAAAAGACACGTCTCCGATAACACTGACATTTGTTACTGCTTTTCAGAATAAGGTCAGAGCTTTCCTTTTATTACTTATCATTACATATAGGTTTTGGCATAAAAATACATTTTTGTGTTCCAAAATAAGAGACTTAAAAGTAAGACAAAGGACAATTTGCATTACACGGACTCTAAAGTAAAAGTAATTTATTGTTTCATTTATTAATATTGCATTTAAAGTGAAAGGTCCTTTAATATTTGTATTGATTGTCATAGCATTTAAAGTAAAATGTCTGAGCCTAGTATTACCATGCCATTGTTAGAGGATGCAAAGATATATAGAGTAGAAGTTGAAGAGCAATGGAACCTGTCTGAGGTAGAAGAGTCTGGTTAGCATTTGTCTTGCCTCAAACTAATATAGCCCAAACAAATGAACTAAGACATTCATCACCTGCCAGAAAACCGACCCTAAAGATGCTGGAAAATCTAGAGCAAAGTGCAGCATTAAAAGAGAAAAACTTTGCCCGCATGCATGATAAGTGGAAATTATACATTAGAGGCATTCGTGGAAACCTGAAAAAAGAAAGTATAAAAAGGAACTTGAGGGATATGGTAGAGACGGTAAAAGAATCTGAATCAGAGCTTATGGTAGCATATGTCAACCTGCGGTCGTTTGCGACACCTTCCCAGAATATTGTAAGGAACATAGACACATTTAATGCGGCCACTAAAAATTTTGTGAAGCTCATGAGAGAACTTTCATCTGCAGCTAATTATGATGAAGTTAAAGCAATAAGTAGAATGAATGAGCTTTTTATGAAAGACTATGCTAGGTCCTTAGGTGGAACCACAATCTCAAGTGTAACTTCCTTTGCTAGCAGAAGTGCCACCCACATATGAGAGTCCTCAAGTACTTCAGCCAAAAGAAAGGAATTAGCTGAACAAGAGCAGAAATTAACATGGAAGCTACCATCAAGGCACAGCACTGTCAAATGGAAGCACAGTGCCATCAAATGGAAGCTTAAATGGAGGCACACTGCCATCAATTGGAAGCTGAAATGCAGGCACAGCGCCATTAAATGGAAGCTGAAATGGAAGCACAGCGCCAACAGATGAAAAGTCTGGAAAGGCAGAAAGAAGTTAAAATCATAGAAGCCAGACTCAGAGTACACAAAGAGGATATGAATCAGAGTAGTCATAGGTTCATAGTTATTCTACCTTTAGAGATATGTTGGTGGAGAAGCCAAGGAAGTTCTTGAAGGTAACTTCTATAGAAAAGATAAGGAAGCCTGCAAGCAAACTTGGGAAAAAATTGAATGCAATATATCGCCATCCTTTCTTAGTACAAAGAGCCTTTAGAGAGAAACTGAATAACTGGCCTAAAGTAGGTCCTAAAGAACATTTTCGACTCCAAAAGTATGGTGACTTCCTGCAAGCATACAACAATGCCATCCCACATGTTCAAGGACTGGAAGTGCTAAACAACTATCTAGAAAACCACAGAATGCTAACTAAGCTACCTGAAGAAGTGGCTTCTAGATGGAACGCTATGTGATGGAACAGTTAGATCTAGACAAGAACTTCCCAAGTTTTAAAGAGTTCTCTGAGTTCATTAATAAGGAAGCATGGATAGCATGTAATCCAGTAACAGCATCTTACGTCTTAAAATCCTTAGAAAAAAGGCCTGTGAGAGATATAAGATGCACAAGAGCAACTAGCTTTGCAACTAACACAGCAGCTAAAGGTCCAGATACCTACGAGAGCAAGTCCAAAGTCACTACTGGAATTAATAGAGTGTCACGGCTGAGGATGGGGAAAACCCTCAGCCGTGAGATGCCAGAAGATGGAGTCGCTGCAAGGCCAGGACAGAGATCAGGGAGCAGGTCACCTCCTATCATATCCCTAACTCTGACCCTGACTCCTAGCTGTATGAGCCGACCCTGATGGTAGGAGGGCTCATACTCCGTAACCTTGAAGTCCCTACTAGCCCTCAGGGTTGCCCTCAACTAGGAGCAGGATAAGACGACCTGTTCCTCCTAGGCACGGAGGAACAGGAGTCTCACAGGCCAGGCTACAATAAAGGGGAAACATAAACAACTTATGGCAATGGCAGGTAAATGCAACAAGTATAGCACCTACCTGCCACAGACACAAAGCCTGGAACCCATGCAGATTCGCTGCTGTCCAAAGAACACACGGACACAGCACACACCACACAACACACAGGAACACAGGACCATAAGCTGCAATAAACAAGCATACCAAAAACACACCTTCATAACATCATGTATGACATAACTTATAACCATAAGGGTGGCCCCCACTGGTAGATGGTGAATTACCAGGAGGATGTCTCCAGCAAAGCATGGCTGAAGAACCCCTCAGCTTCAGGTCTCCAAAGAGGCTTTATAGCCCAAAGTGGCCACACCCACACAGACACACACAGGAAAGGGAATTAACCCTTCCAACACCAACCAGGGGAGTGAAACCACTTAAAGGGGAATACACACACAAACACACTGGAGCTGTTACCGCCGGCAACGACATGCGTGGCAACCATGTCCTGGGAGTCAGCCAAAAGGCCGAGACACTGCCACCACATGTACAATATAGAACACATTGCCACGGGCAGCCACCAGTGAAGGGAAGTGTCACAGTGCACACACCTAAACCTCTTGCACACCAGACACATAAAAGGCACACCTACAAAGACAGGTAGCCAGGTGCAACCGCATACACAAACATCAAGCTGCCACATAAAAATGCTGCCAGCGGCAACCACAGGTGAGGCAACATACTTCAGCCCTCACCTGTGATTGACAACACAACCAAGACCACAGGCAACTGCATGCGGTTACAGGAGTCACGACCATGGTCGTGACATAGAGAGACAGAACTGACAAATCTTCAGAATACCTTCTAATGTATGTTCTGTGGAGAGAACCACTCCATACACAAGTGCCAACAATTGAAGGAGAAGTCCCCAGAAGAAAAGAAAAAAAATTGTACTGGATAACTAACTGTGTTTCAGATGTCTAAGAAAAGGCCATGTTACTAAGGAGTGTAAGAAAAAGTCCACATGCAGCGTTTGCAAAGAACAACATCCTACCACACTACATGAAGAACGTCCAAATAAAGATAAATCCTCAATATCTAAAGATACTGAGGAAGAAATTAAAGTATTGGTATTCTCTTGCAGAGTGAGGGAAGGAAAAAGCAACAACATATTAATGGTTGTACCAGTGTGCATTTCAAATCCTAAAAGGTAGAACAAGAAGGTATACGCCTATGTGCTATTGGATGCCCAGAGTGACGTCACCTTCATTGATCAAAAAATCTACAGGAAATTACAAGCGGCTACAGAACCAGTGAAGCTCAAACTCAACACAATGATGGGGAGAGACACATTAGTGAACAGTCAAAGGGTCAAAGGACTGAGAATTAGAGGACTTCATTCAAACTTCACATTAGATCTACCTCCAGCTTATACAAAAGACAATATACCTCTAGATTGAGATCGCATACTACCTGTGAAACAGCAAATAAATGAGAGCACCTATCTGTCATATCTCATGAAATGTCCACGCTGAAGAAGTTTGGTGTTGGACTGTTTATAGGTTATGATTGTCTCGAAGTCTTGGTACCACGAAAGGTAATCACAGGAGGAAAGGGTGAACACTACGCTGTTCAAACTGATCTAGGATGGGGTGTTGTTGGGGGAAAACAGCAGATCGCAAACTCAAGACAGATGACAGGATTGTGTCATCGAATATCTGTCCAAGAGTTACCAACTGTAAGTCCAGCAAAAGTAAACAAGATCCATAAATCCGACTTTGCAGACATAAGTTCTAAAGAAAAGAGTGTATCCCAAGAAGACATAAAGTTCGTACACACTCTAGAAGAAAGTATTCAGCAGAATCAAAAAGGTCATGCCCTTACCTTTTAAAGAGCGACCTCGTCTACCAAATAACAGAAATCTTGCCCTAGCAAGATTTAAATGTTTGAAGAAAAGGATAGGAAGAGATTCCAAACTCAAGAATGATTATTTGAAATTTATGGAAGGCATCCTCGAAGAAGGACATGCAGAGAAAGTTAATAACCAACCTAAAGAAGGAGAAGTGTGATACATCCCACTACAAGGTGTTTACCACTCAAAGAAACCAGATAAGATTAGAGTGGTATTTGATTGCTCAGCAAAGTACAATGGTGTTGCATTGAATTATCATCTACTAAAAGGACCAGATCTTACAAACAATCTGCCCGGAGTACTCTGTAGTTTAGGAAAGTATCCCATAGTGGTCATGTGTGATGTTGAAAAGATGTTCCACCAGTTTTATGTGAAGAATGAAGATAGAAACTTCCTGATGTTTCTATTGTGGGAGGATGGAGATACAGATACAGAGCCAGCAGAATACAGAATTAAAGTACACTTGTTTGGGGCAGCATTGTCTCCAGGTTGCGCCAATTATGGTATGAAGTACCTGGCCAATCAGAATGAAAAGGATTACCCATCAGCAGCAAATTTTATGAAGAAAAACTTTTATGTAGATGATGGTCTTATAAGTTTAGAGTCCACAGAATCTGCAATCAAACTAGTGAAAGAAAGCCAAGAGTTATGCACAAGAGGAAACCTGCGCCTTCATAAAATGTACCATTCTTTCCGCAGTGACTTCTATATTTTATCCATTGGGATTCTTGGCCCCAGTAATTCTCAGAGCAAAAGAAATACTAGAGAAATTATGCAGACAGAAGTTGGGATGGGATAACCCATACCTGAAAATTTGAGGCAACGGTGGGAGAGTTGGATAAGAGACCTGCAAAACTTGAGAGAGGCTCAGATAGTACAAGAAATTAGAACTTCATCACTTCTTCAGATGCCAGTAGTTATGGTTATGGTCAGTGCTTCTACATCAGAGTAATATGAGAAGAAAAGATACACTGTTCCCTGGTTATGGGGAAGGCCAGAGTTGCACCTACCAGTATTCAGACAATACCAAGGCTCAAACTGACAGCAGCCATAGTTTCAGCATCAGGAAGCAAGTTTCTGAGAGAAGAATTGGAATTGAAAATAGATGAAGAATATTTTTGGACAGACTCACAAGTTGTCCTAGGATACGTAAACAATAAAGCTCAAATATTCCTTATCTTTCTCACCAACAGAGTTGAGAAAATTCGGGAAATAACAAATCCAGAACATTGGCATCACATTGACACAAAGCATAACCCAGCATATGATGCTTCAAGAGGTCTGAATGTAACAGAATTGAAAAATTCTAATTGGTCACAGGCCCAGAGTTCCTTTGGGAAAAGGAAATCACGCCCAGAAATAGCTACACAGAATTGTCTATGGGTGATCCAGAAGTTAAACTTGTACAAACTTTGAGCACTGCTGCCAAGTGTCAAGATGACATACTTGAAAGACTAGCCAGATGTTCAAAATGTAATACGGTCATAAATGTAGTAGTTTGAATTCAACGTTTGGCAAAGGGAATCAGAAATAAGTAATTGTTGAATGTAGAATAAAGAATGAAAGCTGAATAAAGAGTCATAAGACTCATTCAACAGAGATTCTACAGTGAAGAGTTGCAGAGACTTAGTCAAGAACCTAAAGGGCTTCCAAACAACCACCCATTGTACAAGCTTAATCTTGTTCAACAGGATAGTATACTGAAGGTGGGAGGGAGACTGGAAAATGCATTGTTACCTAGCAGAGTAAAGCATCCAGCAATTCTACTAAAAAACTCTACCCTCACAAGATTGATTATTGATTACTACCACAACAAATCATTGCATCAAGGAAGAAGCTTGACCCAAAGCTGTTTGAGAGAAGGTGGTTACTGGATTGTGAATGGAATCAAAGTTATAGCAAAGTATATAAGTAAATGTGCAATCTGCAGAAAGGCACGTAGACCTTCAGAAGAACAAAGAATGGCAGATTTACCGTCAGATCGTGTAAACCCATCACCACCGTTTCTTTATAGTGGAATAAATTGTTTTGGCCCATTCATCACCAAACAGAACCACAAGTAGTACAAGAGATATGGACTAATATTTACATGTCTGAGTTCCAGAGAGATTCACCTGTTTCATAGCCATTAGAGGTACTTTCAGAGAGCTTAGATCTGGCCAAGGATCTAATTTTGTTGGAGCAAATAATGAATTGAATAAAGCTCTAAAAGAGAACGAAAAATAAAAAGTTACTGAGTATTTCTTAGATAAACAGTGTGATTTTCACATTAATGCTCCACATGCAAGCCATACAGGAGGAGTTTGGGAAAGACAAATCAGAACTGTAAGAAATGTGTTAAGTTCAGTGTTGAAAAGGAATGCCGGAAGAATAGATGATGCTTCACTTAGGACCCTATTCTATGAAGTAATGTCTATTGATAACAGCCATCCACTTACAGTTGATAATATCAACGATCCAACAAGTTTGGACCCTTTAACTCCCAAGCATCTACTTCACCTTAAGTCTGATTACATACAGCCACGACCCGGCAAGTTCACCAAAGAAGATTTATATGCTAAAAGGAGTTGGCGAAGAGTTCAATATCTATCAGATCAGTTTTGGAATAGATGGAGGAAAGAGTACTTAGCCAATCTTTTGCTAAGAAGTAAATGGCAAACACCCAGAAGAAATGTCCAAATTGGTGACATAGTGTTAGTAAAAGAAGAAGATTTACCTAGAAGTCAATGGAAATTGGGCAAAGTTCTAGAAGTTCAAAAGGATGAAGACATACTAGAAAGAAGATTGTTATTACAAATAGGAGGCTCAAAACTGGACAAAAAAAGGAAACCATCTCACTACTCCACTCAAGTTGGAACATCCTATACAGAAGTTAATTGTTCTACTTGAGAGTGATAAAAGATACTTGGAAGTTAAGAACCTGATGGAAAATTCTTCAAATTCATGTTCAAGTCCTACCACTAAGAACATATAATTATAGGTAATTTTTGTGGGAGTGTAGCTGGCCAACTAAGACCTGTGCTAGGTTGCTAATATAGCTTATATATGTATACAGATAAACCTGCCAATAACCTTAATACAGTTCCTATGCTTGTGTGTTAAAGACAAGGGCAGAGTTATTTACAGTGACTTCATGTTTGGATGTCATATAACTGTTATATATTGTGCTCACACAAGCAGAAAATATAATATGCCTTTAAGATTCATTATATGGATGTGAGGTAAGCTCAATGACACATCAGAAACAACAGAAAGCATAGAGTTAAACTGTTGTTGCTGGGCAGGAGTCTAGACAAATTATAGCCAGCCTCACACAGCCCAGGAGTTTTGACCAATTACAGCCAGCTTCACACACAGTTTGTGTGGGAAATTCCCCTAGCAGGAGCTGCTGAAAATCATTATTCACCAGAGAGAGAGAAGGTAAACAGACATTCACTCCACTAAGAGCTGTGTTTTATGGAAGCAGAGAGGCCAAAATAGGTTTGTTAATATAGTGATTAGAACTGTACAGGGAGTGCAGAATTATTAGGCAAATGAGTATTTTGACCACATCATCCTCTTTATGCATGTTGTCTTACTTCAAGCTGTATCGGCTCGAAAGCCTACTACCAATTAAGCATATTAGGTGATGTGCATCTCTGTAATGAGAAGGAGTGTGTTCTAATGACATCAACACCCTATATCAGGTGTGCATAATTATTAGGCAATCCTTTCCTTTGGCAAAATGGGTCAAAAGAAGGACTTGACAGGCTCAGAAAAGTAAAAAATAGTGAGATATCTTGCAGAGGGATGCAGCACTCTTAAAATTGCAAAACTTCTGAAGCGTGATCATCGAACAATCAAGCGTTTTATTCAAAATAGTCAACAGGGTCGCAAGAAGCGTGTGGAAAAACCAAGGTGCAAAATAACTGCCCATGAACTGAGAAAAGTCAAGCGTGCAGCTGCCAAGATGCCACTTGCCACCAGTTTGGCCATATTTCAGAGCTGCAACCTCACTGGAGTGCCCAGAAGCACAAGGTGTGCAATACTCAGAGACATGGCCAAGGTAAGAAAGGCTGAAAGACGACCACCACTGAACAAGACACACAAGCTGAAACGTCAAGACTGGGCCAAGAAATATCTCAAGACTGATTTTTCTAAGGTTTTATGGACTGATGAAATGAGAGTGAGTCTTGATGGGCCAGATGGATGGGCCCGTGGCTGGATTGGTAAAGGGCAGAGAGCTCCAGTCCGACTCAGACGCCAGCAAGGTGGAGGTGGAGTACTGGTTTGGGCTGGTATCATCAAAGATGAGCTTGTGGGGCCTTTTCGGGTTGAGGATGGAGTCAAGCTCAACTCCCAGTCCTACTGCCAGTTTCTGGAAGACACCTTCTTCAAGCAGTGGTACAGGAAGAAGTCTGCATCCTTCAAGAAAAACATGATTTTCATGCAGGACAATGCTCCATCACACGCGTCCAAGTACTCCACAGCGTGGCTGGCAAGAAAGGGTATAAAAGAAGAAAATCTAATGACATGGCCTCCTTGTTCACCTGATCTGAACCCCATTGAGAACCTGTGGTCCATCATCAAATGTGAGATTTACAAGGAGGGAAAACAGTACACCTCTCTGAACAGTGTCTGGGAGGCTGTGGTTGCTGCTGCACGCAATGCTGATGGTGAACAGATCAAAACACTGACAGAATCCATGGATGGCAGGCTTTTGAGTGTCCTTGCAAAGAAAGGTGGCTATATTGGTCACTGATTTGTTTTTGTTTTTTTTTGAATGTCAGAAATGTATATTTGTGAATGTTGAGATGTTATGTTGGTTTCACTGGTAAAAATAAATAATTGAAATGGGTATATATTTGTTTTTTGTTAAGTTGCCTAATAATTATGCACAGTAATAGTCACCTGCACACACAGATATCCCCCTAAAATAGCTAAAACTAAAAACAAACTAAAAACTACTTCCAAAATTATTCAGCTTTGATATTAATGAGTTTTTTGGGTTCATTGAGAACATGGTTGTTGTTCAATAATAAAATTAATCCTCAAAAATACAACTTGCCTAATAATTCTGCACTCCCTGTATACTGAACCAGTTATGTGTGTGTTTACTTACAGTTCCACCAATTGCAAACCACAAATTCAATTGCAAACTACAAAGTTCACATACAAATTCAAATTCTATATTGTAATCCAAATTGCATACAACCATAATAGATTATACTCAACCAATCTGTAAATAGTTACTGCTAACTGCATACTGCAAATTGCGACCACATTCAGCAAGTAGAACTATTAGTTAGACCTCAGATATACCTCTCAGAGAGATCATAAAGTGCTTAAATAGCTTAAAGTGAGAGTACAGATACTCAAGTGAGAAATATATCTACCATTTTATGTTGAATGACAAGTTTGAACAGTTGAACCACCATCTTATGCATACCGCAATTTTGTGATATATTTTCAACACGTGTTATGTACATGGACTATCTGCTGCGGAGGCGGCAGTGTTATATATGAAGAAAAGTTGAAGTTAATAAAGAAGTTATTTCAAGCATTTGGTGTGCTCTTTAAGCCTACTGTTTCCATAGAACAACGCTAGAGGAATTACAGAGTAACATACAGTCTGGTTAGACTAAAAGTCAGAGATATCAAAATTCTTCTACTTCCACAGAGCAAAAGGCACTTCATAGTGCTGCACCTGCCACAGCTGGCCCACTCACTTTTAGACTCCTCTATGACGTCTAGTTGTAGTATTAGTTGCACTTCCTCTGATAAGGCTTGTCGTCGAGCCTTGGGTATCCGGTATGGTTTTAACCAGACTTTCCCCTGAAGCTCAGTGACAATGTCATGGCAAATTGAGGAAGTGCGTCAAGGGATGTCCGAGAACACATCCGTGTTCCGGCTAATAAACTCTTTGGCTTCCTGAACCTGTTTAGAGGAGAGGCTGTCAGCAATTTTTACCGTGCCAGCCACTTCACTTGCTTCAGACCAAGGGTCTGAAACCGCTTCACCTACAAAACCAGGCCGCGGGCTGTCTTCAGTACAGGTTTCCCTATCTTTCCTTGGTTTGAGTAAATTCACATGGTCCACCTGCTCAGGCTTTTGCCTCCCTAGCTGGTGTACCTTGTAGTTTACCTCCCTAATTTTCTCAAGTACCTCATAGGGCCCCTGCCACCTGGCCAGGAACTTACTGCCCACGGTTGGCACCAAAACCAAAACACGATCACCCGGGTTAAAAGATCCGGACCTGAGCCTGCAGTTTATAGATCCGACTGGGCTCGCTTAACAGCCTCCATATGCTCCATGACAAGAGGCAAAACGGTCTCTATCCGCTGTTGCATCTTGGTAATGTACTCAAGAGAGAGGACACTTTTATGCGGAGTGGGTTGCTGTTACTACGCCTTTTTGGCTACGTCCAACAAACCGTAAGGATGTCTGCCATATAGCAATTCGAAGGGCGAGAACCCAGTAGAGGCCTGGGACACCTCTCACAAAGCGAACATGAGATAGGGCAGAAGAAGGTCCCAGTTCTTCCCATTTTTAGACACCATCCTTTTTAACATGGTTTTTTATTGTTTTGTTAAACCTCTCAATGAGACTGTCCATTTGTGGATGGTACACAGACATCCGTAACTGTTTGATATGCAGCAACTTACAGAGTTCCTTCATGACCTTGGACATAAAAGGAGTCCCCTAGTCAGTCAGAACCTCTTTAGGTAGCCCCACTCAGGAGAACATTTCCATTAGCTCCTTAGCTATTGGTTTAGCCAATGTATGTCACAGTGGCACCGCCTCCAGGTACCGAGTAGCGTAGTCTAGGATGAGAAAAATGTGTTGGTGTCCTCTAGCGGACTTTGGTACTGGGCCTACGAGGTCCATAGCAATTCGATGATCCTCGATGATCGGGAGAGGTACCAAATAACTGCGAATAGTTGCTGGGGGCTAGTTGCCTGGCAGGTCAGGCAAGACTTACAGAATTCGTCCACCTCTCTAAACACACTGGGCCAGTAAAACTGTTGTAATATCCGGTCCTGTGTTTTCTGCATTCCCAGCGAACATGTTGGTAGGCTAACTCTGACACGAATTTGCGATAAGCCTGGGGCACCACCAACTGTTTAATGGTTTCACCCCGCAGCTGTTTTACCTGATACAACATATCCTGATGAACCACAAAACGGGGGAACACCGACTCTGCCCCAGCTTGTTGTGGTTCACCATCTACTATTAATACATTTTCCCAGGCTCGGAACAGGGTTGGGTCACGGTGCTATGCAGTATCAAAATTATCCCCAGAGACATTGAGGTCTGCCAGATGAGGCCCTGGCGGCAAATCCTCTCGTCTCCCACCATTACACTCAGTGGGGTTGTCTCCCCCTCTTCCACCGAAGTGGCAGTCACCCCTACAGCTGGCCCTATAGCCTTGGGTTCCCAGGGTTCTGGCCTCTCCCCAGAGCAAGGCCACTCTGCTGGGGTTAACCCTGTCTCACAGGTATCAGTCACTCTCAAGGCAGGCCACAGTGCCGGGAAGCCCGGGAAGTATCTCCCTATTATAAGTTTATAATGTAAGTTTATGGCAACTGCCACTTCGTGAGTCCACCTACCGGTCCCCATGGGTAGAGACACTAGGGCAGTGGGATAGTATTTTAAGTCATCCTGAATGCACATGACCCCAACTTTCCAGCCAATATACTCAGCGTACCGTACCAGTGAAGCCCTAACTAGGGACACTAGACTCCATGAGTCCAACAGGGCCTCTGCTGGAGTGTATCCCACTTCCACCTGGCACAAGTGGTTTAGAGTTTCTGGGGTACCCGCTGCACACAGCTTCCTGGCATAAAACGACTGACGGAAGCAATAGTCGTGTCCATGGGTTCCACCTTATGTGGACAGTCAGCTCGTACGTGGCCAGGCTCCCAACACCTCCAGCAGACTATCGCAGCTGGGTCCATAGGGGGTATATCCCAGGTGGGTTTGGTTGGCTCAAGTCCTGAGTCTGGGGTGGAGATTTATGGGGTTTGACTTCCCCCCTCCTTAAAGAACCTCCCGTAACATTCTTAGCAGCCTCGTAGCGCTCCACCAAGTCCATCATCTCCAGGGCATTGCCAGGAGACACCTGGCCGATCCAGTGCTGGAGAGGGGATGGCAGAGTCCTCCAGAAGATATCGTCCAATAGTCTATCCAGTCTACATCAGGTTGTGGCCACTTTTGCAATAGGTGGAGTAAGTTATAATATTGGGTTCTCGCAGGCTCAGCTGGCTTAAACCCCCACTGATGTACCCACTGGGCCCAAACCAACACATTTACCCCCATTCTAACCAAAATCTTACCCTTTACTTTTTGGTAGTCGGCCGCTTGATCGTCCGGCAAGTCGAAATATACACCCGCTGGGAATTGGAGGCCAGGAACGGAGCGACAACCTCGGCCCACTGGTCTCGGGATAGCTTCTCCCTTGTGGCCACTTTCTTGTACATCGCCAGGTAGGTTTCGATGTCGTCTTTGAGTTTCACCTTAGGAATCGCTGAACGTGCTGCCTTCCGGGCATCGTGGACGCTCATGGTTGCTCCTGCTGTCTGCAAAGCCATCACATGTTGTAGCAGCAACTAGTTGGTCTCTTGCTGCTGCTTATTAGCCTGGCATTGGTGCAGGATTGTCTCCTGCTGCTACAGATTAGCCTCCATGAGGGCCTTCACAACAGCCTCCATGTTGTCATGGGGCAAAGGGTTGTAATACAGTTGGTTTATAGTACGACATACAACCGTGTCTGAAAAAATACAGAAAACAAAAATATCAGGGTGCACACCAGCCTCACTGCTCTTGCCTGCATCCTCCACCAATTGTGGGGATTCACTCTGGTAGACAAGACAAGCGGGTGCAGTATAGAGGCAAAGACACGTTTGTAACTGAAAAACTGCAGTGTTTTTTCACACTAGTTGCAGGTTCACAGTATGACAGTCCATTTTCAGTATTGGTGTTAGTTCACACCCCAAACAGTTCATACAGAAAAACATTCACCTTTGATCCTGGGTGTTTAATCCACACCCGGCTGAATGCTCAGCCTCAGAAAGTCCACCTGCAGGCTTCAGGCGGCCTGCTCGCCTGACACAATGTCTTCAGCTTTCAGCCCACACACAGGCCTCAGATCTCAGCAGAGTTTCACACAGCTTCAGTGTCAGAGAGGAGTAATCCACCCACCTGACACTGCTGGCTGTTTTTTTATAGGCCTGTAAAACCCGGCCTGGACCGTGAGGAGTAGTCACCCACCCAGCACTTTGACTGCTCCCAGTAAGAGCCATCCTGGATCAGCTATTTACAGCCATACTAGATAGCAAGGTGTCACAAAGCATCTACTGCTGACACATGAAAACTGGCTCTTACTCCACCGAGGCCAGGAACCTCGGTGACACATACTTATCATCCATGATATATATATATATATATATATATATATATAGATAGCAAAAAGATGAGGCAGCACTCCAACGTCAGGTGAAAACCGTGGATCCTTTATTCCCCTCTGCAATGTTTCAACCGCTCATTGCGGTCTTTATCAAGCATATCTTTTTTGTTATTTATATATATATATATATTTGTGTGAGGCGCTTACGGTAGTACAGTGAAGAACCCTAGGAAATCAGGGAATAAGCGTAGTCTGTTGTGGTGTGCCGAAACCGAGGATGAGGTAGGCCTGAGAAAGAAGAGGGCCCACCCAAGGATAGAGATATGGAAGAAATGAGTTGTGAATGAGTGGAGTGGTGGGAGGGTCAAAGCTCAGACCTCGGACGGTGCAGGAGCCAGGTAAAGGGGGTGCCCTAAATAGGCTGGAGGCGGACCTCAGCCCCTCCCACAAATCCAGGCAAACTGCCTTCACACTTGTGTGAGGCGCTTACGGTAGTACAGTGAAGAACCCTAGGAAATCAGGGAATAAGCGTAGTCTGTTGTGGTGTGCCGAAACCGAGGATGAGGTAGGCCTGAGAAAGAAGAGGGCAAAAATGAAATAACCAGTTATTGTAGTCAAATATACATGAATAGCTCAACCCGACATGCTTTGGAAAGTATCTCTTAACTCTTGTGTTGGATTGGGAATGTATCGCGAGTAAGCGGATGACTTCCAGCGCCCCAATTCCCGATGACATGAGTAGGGGCGTTGGCACTGGAGGCCGTGGATGCGGCTCCAAAGCGAAAGGAGTGCCCTGAGTAGTTGGCTGCGTGAGGCCCAGTTGTGTGAGGGATGACCTGACAAGGGTCATGAAGGTGGTGGTGGTGAGTACCGAACCATGTAGTGAAGTAGCGGTTGAGAGGGTAGAACTTGTGACGTTGTCTGTAAGCATCCAGAACCCTGACTGGACACCATCTGTTGTGCGTGGGGTGATATGAAATGTTGACGGGTAAGTGCTGACTACTCTTGGAGTGAGGTAAGGTCAGGACGTAATGATCCATGTGTTTGCCAAGTGGGAGACAAGAAGACAAGGTGTGGCTTGGGTCGTGTAGGTTGTGGTGAATTCCCCGGGCCTCAGGAACCGTAAAAGGCCAAGTAAATTTCTGTTTTGAGGATGGAGTTGGTATCTGCTTCAGAAGGCTTGGCGTCTAGTAATTCAGATGATGCCTCGAAAATATGATTGTTAACGGGTAGCCTCTGGGCAGGACGTGCGGGTTCCGCTTCCGAAAACCTCTGAGTATGGTTTTGATCTGGTGAGAGGCCACGCAACTGATGTTATTGGGGTGTAAGATTTGCATGTGGTGTAAAATGCCAGTGAGATGGAGTATGATGGCGTTGTATGACATTTGAGTTTAAGGTGGCAAAAAGAAGCAACCCCAGAAGAGAAGACATGACAAAAGGGGGGGTGATGTTGTGCCCCAGGAGGAATCTGACAACCTAGAAATTAAAAGTCAGAGAAAATGATAACGTGAGGGAGACTCTAATGGCGCAAGCCATGCGTGCGAGTCACCACAAGATAATGTATTGCAAGCCACAGATGACCGAGCCATGCGAGCGGGTCTGAAGGCAGAAAAGACATGGAACCTGCTGGTTGTGGGACCACGCAGCCGGCCTCGACTGGCGGAGTTATGTGTGTGGAATTTGAATGGGGAAGCGATACGTGAGACTCTAATGGCAGAGCCATATGTGTGAAAGTTGACAGAGAAGCCATGCGTGAGAGACTCTAATGGCGGAGCCATGCGTGAGAGACTCTAATGGCGGGGTCGTGTGTGTGAAATTGAATACGGAGAAGCCATGCGTGCGAGACTCTAATGGCGGAGCCATGCGTGAGAGACTCTAACGGCGGGGTCGTGTGTGTAAAATAACAAGGAGAAGCCATGCGTGAGAGACTCTAATGGCGAAGCCATGCGTGAGAGACTCTAATGGCGGGGTCGTGTGTGTGAAATTAATACGGAGAAGCCATGCGTGAGAGACTCTAATGGCGAAGCCATGCGTGAGAGACTCTAATGGCGGGGTCGTGTGTGTGAAATTAATACGGAGAAGCCATGCGTGAGAGACTCTAATGGCGGAGCCATGCGTGAGAGACTCTAATGGCGGGGTCATGTGTATGAGATATATGCGGAGAAGCCATGCGTGAGACTCTAATGGCGGAGCCATATGTATGAACATTAATACGGAGAAGCCATGCGTGAGAGACGCTAATGGCGGAGCCATTCGTGTAAAAATAATACGGAGAAGCCATGCGTGAGAGGCTCTAATGGCGGGGTCATGTGTGTGAAATTAATACGGAGAAGCCATGCGTGAGAGACTTTAATGGCGGAGCCATGCGTGAGAGACTAATGGCGGAGCCATATGTGTAAATGCGGAGAAGCCATGCGTGAGAGACTCTAATGGCAGAGCCGTGCGTGAGAGATTCTACTGGCGAAGCCATATGTGTGACACCAACGGAGAAGCCATGCGTGAGACTAATGGCAGAGTCATATGTGTAACCTAACACGGCAAAGTGATGCGTGAGAGACTCTAATGGCGGAGTTATGTATGTAACACTGAACGGAGAAGCCATGCGTGAGACTAATGCGGAGTCATGTGTGTGACACTAAAACGGAGAAGCCATACGTGAGAAAACTCTAATGGCGGAGTCATATGTGAGAGACTCTAATGGCGGAGTTATTGTGTGAAACCAACGGCGAAGTGATGCGAGAGAGTCTCTAATGGCGGAGTTATTGTGTGAAACCAACGGCGAAGTGATGCGTGAGACTCTAATGGCGGAGTTATAAGTGTGACCTAAATGACGAAGTAATGCATGAGAGTCTATAATGGCGGAGAAATGTGTGTAAAACTAAACGGCGAAGTAATGCGTGAGAGTCTGTAATGGCGGAGAATTGTGTGTAGCCTAAAACGGCGAAGTAATGCGTGAGAGTCTGTAATGGCGGAGAATTGTGTGTAACTAAAACGGCGAAGTAATGCGTGAGAGTCTGTAATGGCGGAGAAATGTGTGGGAAACTAAACGGCGAAGTAATGCGTGAGAGTCTGTAATGGTGGAGAAATGTGTGTGAAACTGAACGGCGAAGTAATGCGTGAGAGTCTGTAATGGCGGAGAAATGTGTGTGAACTAACCGGCGAAGTAATGCGTGAGAGTCTGAAATGGCGGAGAATTGTGTGTAACTAAAACGGCGAAGTAATGCGTGAGAGTCTGTAATGGCGGAGAATTGTGTGTAACCTAGAACGGCGAAGTAATGCGTGAGAGTCTGTAATGGCGGAGAATTGTGTGTAACCTAGAACGGCAAAGTAATGCGTGAGAGTCTGTAATGGCGGAGAAATGTGTGTGCAACTAACCGGCGAAGCAATGCGTGAGGGACTCTAATGGCGGCGTTATGTGTGAAAACTGAAACGGAGAAGCCATGTGTGAGACTAATGGCGGATTTGTATGTGAAACACTAAAATGGAGAAAGCCATGCGCGAGAGACTCTAATGGCGGAGCCAGGCGTGAGACTCAAATGCGGGGTCGTATGTGTGCAACTGAACCGGAGAAACCATGCGTGGGAGACTAATGGTGGAGTCGTGGGTGCGTGCTAAACCGGAGAAGACCCGCGTAGGACCAAATGGCGGAGTGCTGCGAGTGAAACTAAAACGGAGAAGCCATGCGTGGGCGACTAATGGCAGAATTAAAAAAAAAAAAATTTTTTTTATTTTTTATTTTTTTTATTGATTTATTGATTTATTTTTTTTTATTTTTTTTTATTTATTTATTATTACTATTTATTTATTTATTTATTTTTTTCCTTTTCATATGGCGGGTTTAATAATTTTTTATTTTTTTTTTTTTTCCTATGGCGGGTTTGTTTTTTTTTTTTTTTTCCTTTCCATATGGCTTTTTTTTTTTTTTTTTCCATGGGGTTTTTTTTTTTTTTTTTTTCATATGGCGGGTTTCTTTGGTGATTGTGTGATGCGTTTGAATGGTGTGGATTTTTATTGTGGTGCGAAATGAGCCCCCGTGACGTGGAGGAAGGTGTGATTCGCAGACGGCGTTTTTTTTTTTTTTTTTTTTTTTTTTTTTCCCTATGGCGGGTTTTTTTTTTTTTTCCATATGGCGTTTTTTTTTTTTTTTTTTTATGTGGCGGGTTTTTCTGTTTTTCCATATGGCGGGTTTATATATATATATTTTTTTTTTTTTTCGTTTCTATTTTCCCATGCGGGTTGTTCTGGTGGTTGTGTGAAGCGTTTAAGGTTTTTATTGCGGTGGATTTTGGTACATGGATGTGGCGCCCCCCCTCCTGAATGTGCTGGCTGATGGAGGGGAGCGGTAGCCGAATCTTGAGGTGCCTGGTGCAGGGGTGTATGTGCGGCACCCCTCGGCTCCCCCTCCCCCCCGCACAGCGCACGCGCGCGGCATCCGGCCGGCCGCCGGTCACCGCGCATGCGCCGCGGCCGCGCACGCGCCGCGCATGCGCAAACCGGGCGTCGGGACGCGGCGGACGCCATTGGCAGCGTGGTAGGAGGACGGAGACGCGGGGAAGAGAGGGACCGTGGTACTGGTGTGGTGTGTGGAGGGGGAGCGTGGGGCAGTCGGGTTGCGGTGAGCAACTGGTGACTGTGAGAGGGCGGGCGTGCCGCTGAGCTGGGCGAGGGGAACAACTTATCCAACAAAAGTAACAGATGGTGTGGATTTTTATTGTGGTGCGAAATGACGGGTTTTAAAATGAAGGGGGCTGTGGCCTGGTGTGGTGGGGGGTGTGGGTGTGATGGGGAACAGTCTGAGCCCCTCCTGGGTTGCGCCGCCTGTGGGAGGGGGGCAGTGGCTGCAGCCTGGGGCAGAGTATTGTGGTATGGACCGGGGCCGAGCAGACCTGTGGCGGCCCCCTCCCCACACACCAGCCGCACCAGCGGACGGCCGTCGGGATACCGCGCATGCGCCCAGACCAGGGACCGGGACGCGGGCGGCCGCCATCGGCAGCGCGGCAGGAGAAGCAGCGGGACGGGCCGGTGCAGCGGTGGGGAGAACGAGGGGAGGCATGATGTGAAATGAGCAGGAATGGGGGGGGGGGGGGGTGTGAGCCCAGGAGACAACCAGCCTGCTTGCTGCAGGGGTACAGACCGGAGTGGTGGTGTGGTGTGACCAATCTTCATGTGAACAAGCCTGCTAGACATGAAATGATGGTGACTGTGACGAAAATTGTGACCTGAATGTGTGTGAGAGAGATGTTGGTGAGGAGGGGAAACGGCGTTGGTGGCCGCCATGGGAACCTGGTACATGTGCTGGTGGTGCTAGGAGTGGGGATGCGGTGTGGTACGCGTGCATGCATGACCGGAAATGGAGGCAGACATGAAAACCGTGACTTGGAGTGAAACTGTGACATGGTTGAAATGAAAATAGTGAAATGAATTGAGCTAGTACAGGGGGCAACCGTGAGGCCCTGTGCTGTACCGCAGACATGAAATGATAGTGACTTGTAACGAGAATTTGTGACATGAGTGCAAAGTTTGGTGAAATGAAATGAGCCGGTACAGGGGGCAACCGTGAGGCCCCAGCTGTACCGTATGGATGACTCATAGTATACCGGGCAAACGTGACCCACAGTGAACCGAGTGACGCAAAACTTCCAAGACTCAGCAACTCGCAGGTAACTCTCCAGTAACTCCACCAGCGACTTCCTCCTTCAGAGCTCAGACCTCGGACGGTGCAGGAGCCAGGTAAAGGGGGTGCCCTAAATAGGCTGGAGGCGGACCTCAGCCCCTCCCACAAATCCAGGCAAACTGCCTTCACACATATATATATACAGTACAGACCAAAAGTTTGGACACACCTTCTCATTCAAAGACATTTCTTTATTTTCATGACTATGAAAATTGTAGATTCACACTGAAGGCATCAAAACTATGAATTAACACATGTGGAATTATATACATAACAAAAAAGTGTGAGACAACTGAAAATATGTTATATTCTAGGTTCTTCAAAGTAGCCACCTTTTGCTTTGATTACTGCTTTGCACACTCTTGGCATTCTTTTGATGAGCTTCACGAGGTAGTCACCTGAAATGGTCTTCCAACAGTCTTGAAGGAGTTCCCAGAGATTCTTAGCGCTTGTTGGCCCTTTTGCCTTCACTATGCGGTCCAACTTACCCCAAACCATCTCGATTAGGTTCAGGTCTGGTGACTGTGGAGGCCAGGTCATCTGGCGCAGCACCCCATCACTCTCCTTCATGGTCAAATAGCCCTTACACAGCCTGGAGGTGTGTTTGGGGTCATTGTCCTGTTGAAAAATTAATTATGGTCCAACTAAACGCAAACCGGATGGAATAGCATGCCGCTGCAAGATGATGTGGTAGCCATGCTAGTTCATTATGCCTTCAATTTTGAATAAGTCCCCAACAGTGTCACCAGCAAAGCACCCCCACACCATCACACCTCCACCTCCATGGTTCACGGTGGGAACCAGGCATGTAGAGTCCATCCGTTCACCTTTTCTGCGTCGCACAAAGACACGGTGGTTGGAACCAAAGATCTCAAATTTGGACTCATCAGACCAAAGCACAGATTTCCACTGGTCTAATGTCCATTCCCTGTGTTCTTTAGCCCAAACAAGTCTCTTCTGCTTGTTGCCTGTCCTTAGCAGTGGTTTCCTAGCAGATATTCTACCATGAAGACCTAATTCATACAGTCTCCTCTTAACAGTTGTTCTAGAGATGTGTCTGCTGCTAGAACTCTGTGTGGCATTGACCTGGTTTCTAATCTGAGCTGCAGTTAACCTGCGATTTCTGAGGCTGGTGACTCGGATGAACTTATCCTCCGCAGCAGAGGTGACTCTTGGTCTTCCTTTCCTGGGGTGGTCCGCATGTGAGCCAGTTTCTTTGTAGCGCTTGATGGTTTTTGTGACTGCACTTGGGGACACTTTCAAAATTTCCCAATTTTTCAGACTGATTGACCTTCATTTCTTAAAGTAATGATGCCCACTCGTTTTTCATTACTTAGCTGCTTTTTTCTTGCCATAATACAAATTGTAACAGTCTATTCAGTAGGACTATCAGCTGTGTATCCACCTGACTTCTCCACAACGCAACTGATGGTCCCAACCCCATTTATAAGGCAAGAAATCCCACTTATTAAACCTGACAGGGCACACTTGTGAAGTGAAAACGATTTCAGGTGACTACCTCTTGAAGCTCATCAAGAGAATGCCAAGAGTGTGCAAAGCAGTAATCAAAGCAAAAGGTGGCTACTTTGAAGAACCTAGAATATGACATATTTTCTGTTGTTTCACACTTTTTTATTATGTATATAATTCCACATGTGTTAATTTATAGTTTTGATGTCTTCAGTGTGAATCTACAATTTTCATAGTCATGAAAATAAAGAAAACTCTTTGAATGAGAAGGTGTGTCCAAACGTTTGGTCTGTACTGTATATATACTGTATATATACACTGAACAAAAATATAAACATGCATGAGCTAACCTCAAAGATCTGAAACATTTTCTACATACACAAAAGACCCATTACTCTCAAATATTGTTCACAAATCTGTCTAAATCTGTTTTAGTGAGCACTTCTCCTTTGCTGAGATAATCCATTCCACCTCAAAGGTGTGGCATATCAAGGTGCTGATTAGACAGCATGCATATTGCACAGGTGTGCCTTAGACTGACCACAATAAAACGCCACTCTGAAATGTGCACAGTCTGTCCTTACTTTGAGGGGGAGGGGGGACAGAAAAACAGTCAGTATCTGGTGTGGCCACCAGTTGCCTCATGCAGTGCAACACATCTCCGTCACATAGAGTTGATAAGGTTGTTGATTGTGGCCTGTGGAATGTTGATCCACTCCTCTTCAATAGCTGTGCGAAGTTGCAGAATATTGGCAGTAACTGGAACACGCTGTCGTATATGGCGACCGAGAGCATCCCAAACATGCTCAATGGGTGACATGTCCAGTGAGTATGCTGGCCATGCAAGAACTGGGATGTTTTCAGCTTCCAGGAATTGTGTACAGACCCTTGCAACATGGGGCCGTGCATTATCATGCTACAACATTAGGTGATGGTCGTGGATGAATGGCACAACAATGTGCCTCAGGATCTTGTCACGGTATCTCTGTGCATTCAAAATGCCATCAATAAAATGCACCTGTGTTCGTTGTCCATAACATACGCCTGCCCATACCATAACCCCACCGTCACGATAGGCCACTTGATCCACAACGTTGATGTCAGCAAACCGCTCACCCACACGACACCACACACGTTGTCTGCTTTTCCAACGTGCCAGACTCCAAGTCGGTTACAACGACAAAATACAGTCAGGTCCAGACGCGATGAGGACATGCATTTGAGCTTCCCTGAGACGATTTCTGACAGTTTGTGCAGAAATTCTTTGGTTATGCAAACCGATTGTTTCTGCAGCTGTCCTGGTGGCTGGTCTCAGACAATCATGGAGGTGAACATGTTGGATGTGGAGGTCCTGGGCTGGTGTGGTTACAGGTGGTCTGTGGTTGTGAGGCCGGTTGAATGTACTGCCAAATTCTCTAAAACGACTTTGGAGATGGCTTATGGTAGTTAAACTTGTACCGGATAAAGACAGATGAACCTCTTCTGCGGGCGCTGCCAAGGATACCTGTCACGGTCGTTACCTCTGGCTGTGACCTTCTGTCTATGCTCTCGCTGCAGCTCCGTTCCTGTGTGTTGTTTGTGGTTCTTTATGGGTTAACTCCTCTGTGTGCCTATTAGGAGTTAATCCTCTCTGTCTGCTCCATGGGTGTGGCCTCTCTGCTGCACTCACGGAATCTGTATATAAGGCTGATTTTCCCTTAGTTCTGGCTCAGCTCTTCTTGTATGTGTTTGTCCTGTCCTTCTCTTGGTTTGTATTTTGTCTCCCATGCTGCTGACCCATGGCATCCCGGTTTGTTTGTTTCTGTGGGTTTGCCTTCTTGTTCATTGTCGTCCTTTCTCCTGTTTTTCTGTTATCAGTGTTGCCAGTTATGTTTGAGTTCCCCCTGTGTTTATTATTATGTCTTTATGCCTCTGCTCTTATTTGTCTTGCCTATCTTGTATCGTGCCTGTCTTCCCCTATTTCATATTCATTTCTCCGTATGGAGGGTTCTGTCTCTGCTTTAGGGGATATTCTGTTCAGCAAGCCCTTGCTGCACCTTTCTTTGTAGCAGAGTGCCATGGGCAAGGCCATGCAGTTTACTTCTGGTGGAGCAAGTCCGCCTCTGCTCATTGTCACTCCTGTTTCCTTGCTATGTACTCCTGCTTGTGTCTATGTTATGTTTGCCTATGTGCCGTGGGTACCTTCTGGTACCTGTTGTCCGGTCGTTCTTGCTGTCACTGTCTAGTTCACGCTCTATAGTGGACCCTGGCAACTTCCTGCTGCAAAGTCTAACCCTACCATCTGGGGCCCTAGTGAATACCAGGTGTTGCTTAGTCACGCCACTCTGGAGTATTACTAGACAGTGGCGCGGTGGGGGTTTTCTCCCACTGTGCTGACGGTACATAGTGCTCATGTTTTGTCTGTGCTGCCTTCCCTGGTTTTTGTTTGTGCAATAAACTCTTGTGTGTCTGTACCTGATTTCCATTTGTTTATTGCTTGAAGACGCAGAGGTCTTTCGCCGGATCTCTAACTCGTGACAATACCATATAGATGAAGCGTGTAATTAAAATGGCTTTAATATGTCTACGCATTTTGGGGGTGAATTACCCCCTTCATCAGGACAGTAGAGAAATGAACATTCATTGTTACAGTACACTCACCACTCCTTGCTCTTCCTGTACAAATAAGTGCTTCCATAATGGAAGCACAGTACGCAGCCCTGCAGGGTGAGCGATTGTGAGGTCACAGGGGTAGTTACTAAACCGAGAGTGTTCTTGGTACTCTTAGTTTATATATGCCCTGGGCAGGCGTACAGCAGTGATGGAGAGGCTGACACATGGATCCTCTGGGGCACTCTCTATGTATAGAGACCAGGCCGGGTGGTAGGTGAGGTGCCCTGGGTGTTGCAGGTTTAGTGTGCCGGTGGCAAGATCCTTGAAAGTTCGTGACGCCAGTGCCGGTAACGGTGGCACACCAATTTGTTGTAGGAATAATTGAGGAACACAAGTTGCAGTGAACCAGAACTTATTTTTACTGAACAGTTCAACTATATACAGTCTATAGTTAGTTTTACATGTAAAAGGTTGGTAACAGGCAGGCTTCATATAAATGGCAGACAAAGTCCTTGCAAGATACTCAGAGGTAATAACACTTACAGATCAGGCTGCATTTTCCTTAGATCCTGTCTGGCTTTCTCCAAGGCCCGTATGCCCTATTGATGGCTTTATCCTTGGGTAGGGAAACCTTCCTCTGGTATATATCCTCTTGCTGTAAAATATCCTTCTGCCCTTCAGCTCTCTACTTGGCTGGATAAAAGTGGCTCTGCACTGTACTTTTAAAGGTACTAGATATCTTCAGGAGGCAACTTCTTCCCCTGGATGCAAGCTAGGAACCTGGGTTATCTAGCTGCATGTTAGAAGCTGATCTTAAGCTCCTCTCCAGCTAAAGTGCTAACTTCACTCCCTTCTGGATTCCCCCTTTCCTGTCTGGGCTAAACGATATATACTAGGGGGTTCCCTAGCCCCCTCTACTGCCTAGGAGGAGGAACTACACCCCTAACAGGCCTAATACAGGAGATAACAGGAAAATACACATTAAAAATACCATATAAAATACAATGACCATGTTTACATAGTGGTACACTATATACCCCGCTGCTTTGAGGTTGTCCATCCTCTGCGTAATACAGGGGGCCCGTCCAGCTGGAAACTGTGACCTGAAAGACAATAAATGCAAATCAGGCATATACAATAATCACTACATTTGCAATAAAATATCAGGTAGCTCCACTGGCAAAGGAACAAGTGCGGTGAAAAGGGGCGTTGTTCTCTTCATGCAGGATAGTACAGGGAACAGGGGCGCTGACCTGGTACAGCATATCAAGGATAACCAGGATAGTCCATAATAATAAAATACAATAGTCCCATAAAACAGCATCTCAGAGGC
Source organism: Bufo gargarizans (assembly GCF_014858855.1). Taxonomy (NCBI): domain Eukaryota; kingdom Metazoa; phylum Chordata; class Amphibia; order Anura; family Bufonidae; genus Bufo; species Bufo gargarizans. Next base: position 407,156,900 of record NC_058080.1, on the reverse strand, counting down.
CCACATGCATTGGCGTTATCTCTGGGCACAGTTCTTGAATTAAGATTGCACATAAAAGTCACAGCACAAAACTCCACATTTCAGGGATACTTTCCCCTGGCAAGTCCTGGTAGATAAAAGTGGTGCTGTAATATCCCTATTCAACCTGAAAAGGGGGTTAAAAGGTTAAGGTGCAAAAATAAAACAGCAGGCACAAACTTGGATTAGCACTTAAAGCAGGCAGGATGTACTGGTAAACAGTATGGCAGCAGAGCAATTGGACTTCTCAGTGGCCTTTCAACTACCACTGGGCCGTAGGGGAACTGGCAGCAGCTCATTGTGCCAAAACATAGGACTCCTGCCCTGAAACAGTTAAACTCCCTGTAAGGGTCCCTCAGTAATCATAACCTAGCAGGCCTACTCACAGGTACGTGTCCAGTTCATACTGATCATCAGACGTGGTGCATCCTGGTTCCGCTCTGAGTCTTGGCCTGGAACGGGAATCCGCACTTGGCTGGGCCCACAAAATAGGGTTAGCAGGCAACTGTAGAACAAATGGGCCTGTCAATGGTATAGGCTCTGCAAGCCTGGGGGTTAACGATGCATGAGGCTCCATGGGTCTGGGTGTCGCCGGCTTTATACGACGGATCCGACTCCTGGTATAACAAAGTTTTTCGGGCACTGTGATGGTGGTCGCCGAACTGGTGGCAACGGGATCTTTCACTGCAGGCCCGGGAACATCAGAGTTCTAAGACGAATCACTATTGTCCGGTGTTATTGGTAACACTCTGGACGCAGCAATTTGGCGCAGGCCATCAAGATGGACTTCTAGCCTGGTGATTTGATCCTCCAGAGTCTCATGTGATGCTCCGCTGCAGGGATCCGGTACTGTCGCAGCAGGTTCAGGTGCTGAGTCACAACTCTTTCCTCGCCACAGGACATTAAGGGTCTCATGGAACTTCTGCATGTTTTCCATCTCTACTTGTGTCTTCTCCCTGCGGGGCAACTCAGGTGAGGGATAGGGACTCACCCATTTCTCTAGCACTGTGGGCTGCCAGAAGATATTGGGGCCGGTGAAGGAACCCCTCTCCTGGTAAGTATTGCGAGCAGGCTCCGCCGGACTCTCTGGCTCGCATTCTGGACTGGTGGGCTCCTCAGGCTCTTCCCAATCCTCTGGTCCCAACTTGGGACAGGTTATTGCCATGGCATAAGGTCTCCTCAGGCCCTTGGCAGGGGTAAATTCCACTTCTTCCCCTTCGCGGAGGTTATGCAAATGTTCGAAGTAAGAAACTGCGTTTTACAGACCTCCGATTCACAAAAAGGTCTCGGCCTGTGGAGAAGTCCTTGATGAACCAGAAACCTCGGCCTTTATCAAATGTTACCACCACTCCCAACTTTCTCTCCAGATGGGGCTGAGTATTTGAGTGGCGCTCGTATACTGCCTTCACGAGCTCCTCAAAGTAGATTTCTTTCTCAGTCGTCTTTCATATGGCTGCGGCGCGTATCTCGGCCATCAGCAAGGGCCATTGTGCAGAGGGCTTGACAAATCCCCCATGTGAGCCAAGGCACGGCTCGAGCTGCGACCACGATGGGAAGCAAGGTGGCCTCTCCGGTCTCGGAGTATAGGCAGGCGGTGCTTCTCTCTCGTCGATCATCTCAGGCTCTGGGGTCTTGTTCGCAGGTAAGGCCATTCCAGCAGGAGACTCTTCCTTCTGCAACATTCCCGATGCTTCTACTGCACACAATTGGGCGGCACGCAGTACTTCACACAAGACCTCCCACTGCTCCGGGAGGCCGCCCCTAGGTACTCCAACATGGGGGAGGCGGAGTCCATCTTGGCAGAATATGCTAATTAAAGGCGGTGCCGCAAAAATACAGTCCTTCCCGCTCTCTCAGCAGAAGGTGCCAAATTCTTCCCGCCAACAAAACACAGCGATGGCG